>NC_064632.1:263270426-263602926 GCF_023864275.1 Schistocerca cancellata
TGGAGACCTCACGCCCCACGTGTTGAGCAATTCGGCGGTACGTCCACCCGGCCTCCCGCATGCCCACTATACGCCCTCGCTCAAAGTCCGTCAACTGCACATACGGTTCACGTCCACGCTGTCGCGGCATGCTACCAGTGTTAAAGACTGCGATGGAGCTCCGTATGCCACGGCAAACTGGCTGACACTGACGGCGGCGGTGCACAAATGCTGCGCAGCTAGCGCCATTCGACGGCCAACACCGCGGATCCTGGTGTGTCCGCTGTGCCGTGCGTGTGATCATTGCTTGTACAGCCCTCTCGCAGTGTCCGGAGCAAGTATGGTGGGTCTGACACACCGGTGTCAATGTGTTCTTTTTTCCATTTCCAGGAGTGTATGTACACAACAGTGGTCTTGCTAGGTTCAGAAGGGAATTGAGTCGCGAATACATATTTAGGTGTTAGGTGATCTTTAATTTCGGGAGTATTTGCACCTCATTCCTTTTATTTCTTCCTCATTTTGCAATTTTGTTCTTGGACTTGGCGTCTGAGCTTGGTCGGTTGCAGTATGAAAAGTATACGTGGGACTCACAGCCACCACGTTCGGTATAATGCAACCCCGCTCGTAACTACAGTACTTCGCCTTCAGCGAATGTCTTTCTACATCTACATTTATACTCCGGAAGCCACCCAACGGAGTGTGGCGGAGGGCACTTTACGTGGCACTGTCATTACCTCCCTTTCCTGTTCCAGTCGCGTATGGTTCGCGGGAAGAACGACTGTCTGAAAGCCTCTGTGCGCGCTCTAATCTCTCTAATTTTACATTCGTGATCTCCTCGGGAGGTATAAGTAGGGAGAAGCAATATATTCGATATCTCATCCAGAAACGCACCCTCTCGAAACCTGGCGAGCAAGCTACACCGCGATGCAGAGCGCCTCTCTTGCAGAGTCCGCCACTTGAGTTTGTTAAACATCTCCGTAACGCTGTCACGGTTACCAAATAACCCTGTGACGAAACGCGCCGCTCTTCTTTGAATCTTCTCTATCTCCTCCGTCAACCCGATCTGGTACGGATCCCACACTGATGAGCAATACTCAAGTATAGGTCGAACGAGTGTTTTGTAAGCCACCTCCTTTGTTGATGGACTACATTTTCTAAGGACTCTCCCAATGAATCTCAACCTGGTACCCGCCTTACCAACAATTAATTTTATATGATCATTCCACTTCAAATCGTTCCGCACGCATACTCCCAGATATTTTACAGAAGTAACTGCTACCAGTGTTTGTTCCGCTATCATATAATCATACAATAAAGGATCCTTCTTTCTATGTATTCGCAATACATTACATTTGTCTATGTTAAGGGTCATTGCCACTCCCTGCACCAAGTGCCTATCCGCTGCAGATCTTCCTGCATTTCGCTACAATTTTCTAATGCTGCAACTTCTCTGTATACTACAGCATCATCCGCGAAAAGCCGCATGGAACTTCCGACACTATCTACTAGGTCATTTATATATATTGTGAAAAGCAAAGGTCCCATAACACTCCTCTGTGGCACACCAGAGGTTACTTTAACGTCTGTAGACGTCTCTCCGTTGATAACAACATGCTGTGTTCTGTTTGCTAAAAACTCTTCAATCCAGCCACACAGCTGGTCTGATATTCCGTAGGCTCTTACTTTGTTTATCAGGCGACAGTGCGGAACTGTATCGAAGGCCTTCCGGAAGTCAAGAAAAATAGCATCTACCTGGGAGCCTGTATCTAATATTTTCTGGGTCTCATGAACAAATAAAGCGAGTTGGGTCTCACACGATCGCTGTTTCCGGAATCCATGTTGATTCCTACATAGTAGATTCTGAGTTTCCAAAAACGACATGATATTCGAGCAAAAAACATGTTCTAAAATTCTACAATAGATCGACGTCAGAGATATAGGTCTATAGTTTTGCGCATCTGCTCGACGACCCTTCTTGAAGACTGGGACTACCTGTGCTCTTTTCCAATCATTTGGAACCTTCCGTTCCTCTAGAGACTTGCGGTACACGGCTGTTAGAAGGGGGGCAAGTTCTTTCGCGTACTCTGTGTAGAATCGAATTGGTATCCCGTCAGGTCCAGTGGACTTTCCTCTGTTGAGTGATTCCAGTTGCTTTTCTATTCCTTGGACACTTATTCCGATGTCAGCCATTTTTTCGTTTGTGCGAGGATTTAGAGAAGCAACTGCAGTGCGGTCTTCCTCTGTGAAACAGCTTTGGAAAAAGGTGTTTAGTATTTCAGCTTTACGCTTGTCATCCTCTGTTTCAATGCCATCATCATCCCGGAGTGTCTGGATATGCTGTTTCGAGCCACTTACTGATTTAACGTAAGACCAGAACTTCCTAGGATTTTCTGTCAAGTCGGTACATAGAATTTTACTTTCGAATTCACTGAACGCTTCACGCATAGCCCTCCTTACGCTAACTTTGGCATCGTTTAGCTTCTGTTTGAGAGGTTTTGGCTACGTTTAAACTTGGAGTGAAGCTCTCTTTGCTTTCGCAGTAGTTTCCTAACTTTGTTGTTATACCACGGTGGGTTTTTCCCGTCCCTCACAGTTTTACTCGGCACGTACCTGTCTAAAACGCATTTTACGATTGCCTTCAACTTTTTCCATAAACACTCAACATTGTCAGTGTCGGAACAGAAATTTTCGTTTTGATCTGTTAGGTAGTCTGGAATCTGCCTTCTATTACTCTTGCTAAACAGATAAACCTTCCGCCCTTTTTTTATATTCCTATTAACTTCCAAAGTCAGGGATGCTGCAATGGTCTTATGATCACTGATTCCCTGTTCTGCACTTACAGAGTCGAAAAGTTCGGGTCTGTTTGTTACCAGTAAGTCCAAGATGTTATATCCACGAGTCGGTTCTCTGTTTAATTGCTCGAGGTAATTTTCAGATAGTGCACTCAGTATAATGTCACTCGATGCTCTGTCCCTACCACCCGTCCTAAACATCTGAGTGTCCCAGTCTATATCTGGTAAATTGAAATCTCCACCTAAGACTATAACATGCTGAGAAAATTTATGTGAAATGTATTCCAAATTTTCTCTCAGTTGTTCTGCCACTAATGCTGCTGAGTCGGGGGGTCGGTAAAAGGAGCCAATTATTAACCTAGCTCGGTTGTTGAGTGTAACCTCCACCCATAATAATTCACAGGAACTATCCACTTCTACTTCACTACAGGATAAACTACTACTAACAGCGACGAACACTCCACCACCGGTTGCATGCAATCTATCCTTTCTAAACACCGTCTGTGCCTTTGTAAAAATTTCGGCAGAATTTATCTCTGGCTTCAGCCAGCTTTCTGTACCTATAACGATTTCAGCTTCAGTGCTTTCTATCAGCGCTTGAAGTTCCGGTACTTTACCAACGCAGCTTCGACAGTTTACAATTACAATACCGATTGCTGCTTGGTCCCCGCATGTTCTGACTTTGCCTCGCACCCGTTGAGGCTGTTGCCCTTTCTGTACTTGCCCGAGGCCATCTAACCTAAAAAACCGCCCAGCCCACGCCACACAACCCCTGCTACCCGTGTAGCCGCTTGTTGCGTGTAGTGGACTCCTGACCTATCCAGCGGAACCCGAAACCCCACCACCCTATGGCGCAAGTCGAGGAATCTGCAGCCCACAAGGTCTCAGAACCGTCTCAGCCTCTGATTCAGACCCTCCACTCGGCTCTGTACCAAAGGTCCGCAGTCAGTCCTGTCGACGATGCTGCAGATGGTGAGCTCTGCTTTCATCCCGCTAGCGAGACTGGCAGTCTTCACCAAATCAGATAGCCGCCGGAAGCCAGAGAGGATTTCCTCCGATCCATAGCAACACACATCATTGGTGCCGACATGAGCGACCACCTGCAGATGGGTGCACCCTGTACCCTTCATGGCATCCGGAAGGACCCTTTCCACATCTGGAATGACTCCCCCCGGTATGCACACGGAGTGCACTTTGGTCTTCTTCCCCTCCCTTGCTGCCATATCCCTAAGGGGCCCCATTACTCGCCTGACGTTGGAGCTCCCAACTACCAGTAAGCCCACCCTCTGCGACCGCCCGGATCTTGCAGACTGAGGGGCAACCTCTGGAACAGGACAGGCAGCCATGTCAGGCCGAAGATCAGTATCAGCCTGAGACAGAGCCTGAAACCGGTTCGTCAGACAAACTGGAGAGGCCTTCCGTTCAGCCCTCCGGAATGTCTTTCGCCCCCTGCCACACCTTGAGATGACCTCCCACTCTACCACAGGTGAGGGATCAGCCTCAATGCGGGCAGTATCCCGGGCAACCACAGTTGTAGCCCGATCGGGGGATGCGTGGGACGAGCTGGCCGTCCCCGACAAACCCCCATCCGGACGCTCACAGTGATGGCCATTGGCAACAGCCTCAAGCTGTGTGACCGAAGCCAACACTGCCTGAAGCTGGGAGCGAAAGGATGCCAACTCAGCCTGCATCCGAACACACCAGTTGCAGTCCCTATCCATGCTAAAAACTGTTGTGCAAAGAACGTCTGAACTAATCTACAGAGAGCGCAAACAAATCGACACAAAATTTAAACGGTTATTAAAATACGAGATTGCCTAGTAAATGCAGTAATGCTGCCACTTGTGCACTGCTGACACACTGCTCGGCGGCGGAAGGAGACTACGCGAATTTACACTATTCAGGTACTAAAACGCGATGCTACAACTCTCAAATACTATAATACGCCCGAAATTTATGAATTAAACAATGCAAGTAACAAAAACACGCAAAGAAATTAAGAATTAAACTATGTAACAAATGAGTGAGCTAGGAGTATACGACTTGCTGCTGCAGCTGCTTATCCAACGGCAGCAGGGAGCACACTGACTGTGACCAACCGACACTGGCCGTTCAAAACAAAAACAGAAGACAGACGACTACGCGAATTTACACTATTCAGGTACTAAAACGCGATGCTACAACTCTCAAATACTATAATACGCCCGAAATTTATGAATTTAACAATGCAAGTACCAAAAACACGCAAAGGAATTAAGAATTAAACTATGTAACAAATGAGTGAGCTAGGAGTATACGACTTGTTGCCGCAGCTGCTTATCCAACGGCGGCAGGGAGCACACTCTTTCCTTCTCCAATACTCCGTGATATTAGTGAACATTTCATAACGGCCTTTGTGTGTTGGCTTTTCGCTTCTTTGAGGCCCACGAATGAACACGTGGCGAGTAGTTCTGCACACGACATCTAAATTGAACCAGAAGTAGCATGGCCCGCGTTTCTTGTTATTCGTAAATCAAGGTGTTGCAGAATGAGTTTTATGAATTTTATTAGTTTACGGTTGGGAGGCTGCTTTAATAACGTGTATCTACAAGAAGTTCATAGTTTGCCTTTTCAATATATCTACGTATTAGCTATTGGATCCCGTCTCTTACCTTTCACTAATTATTAGAGTAAATTCTTTTCTGAATGGTCAGCTTCCACATTTCCTAGTCCATTTCGAAAGCTAGTATTGTGGGTGACTGCTGAATTTAGGCCATATCCCCCTATGTCCGTCAGTCTTGTATTAACGTCCATAGGTAACAAAATATGTATAATCAATAATTATACTTCGTTTGTAAAAGTGTAATTTCGATTTATAATAAATTGTTGTGCTTTTAATCCGACTTTCAATGAAAAGTGTTAACGCCATTTACGGAGATATCAAGGAAATGCTAGCATTGCAAGGACGCCCTACTAAAAATGCTCTTCTTAGGATGATAAAATTAATTGTAAATCCAATGAATAGTTTTTTGTTTGATCGTGGTGGGTATTTTTTATGCAGTCATATACATTGATCCTTGCGCCAGGCCTTGATCCTTTCTGATGCTCCGACGACTCTTGTAAGTGGTGATCTGTATGAAATTCAACCCCAGTCCTCCCGGTGTGGCCGAGCGGTTCTAGACGCTTCAGTCTGGAACTACGCGACCGCTACGGTCGCAGGTTCGAATCCTGCATCGGGCATGGCTGTGTGTGATGTCCTTAGGTTAGTTACGTTTAAGTAGTTCTAAGTTCTGGGGGACTGATGACCACAGATGTTAAGTCCCATAGTGCTCAGAGCCATTTGAACCATTTTAAACCCAGTCCTCCCTTCTAGATAAGGGAAAGTCACACCGATAGGGCAGTTGTGAGCAAAATCCACGTTATGTGGTGAAAGGGGAGGCCCTGCCATTCCCGATCCCTTTTAATGGGCAAGGCACCTCTTTTAATAGTGTAGAGGGTAACTGAAAGAAATACACAGTGAGTCGAACAGATGCAACACCTTTATTCAAAGACAGTAATGACAGTGAAGTCGTCATGATTTCTGATCGTCGCATGGATACTACAAAAGGCGGGACATGGTTCTTAATAGGATGTGTCATCATCAAGGATGACAACGCGTGCTCTGGAAAGTGCTTCCATACTAGCAACAATTTTGGTAAGGCGTTCCACTCCTCCACCAGTGCAGTTGACAGCTGCTGATGGTCGTTGTTGGCGCATGTGGATATACTGCAAAACGTCTCGCCGAAGGGTCGCATACGTGCTCGATGGGATTTAAGTGGGGAGCTGGGAAGCCAGTCCAATTGCCAAATATCCTCTCGTTCCAAGCGGTCTTCCACCTGCGCTGTTCGATGCGATCGCGCATTGCCATCCATTAAAACGAAATCAGTGCCGAATACACCACTAAAAAGACGCAAATCAGGAAGGAGTACAGTGTCACAACAACTTCGATCAGTAAGTGTACAGTGTTCAAAGAAGTGGAAGTGAATACCACGACGCAACGTAATGCCTCCCCCCACCATAACACCTGGAACATAAGAACGATCATGTTCGAGAATGTTCCTGAGTGCATTACGTGTTCTCACCTCCTGCATATGAGGATACGTCCAGAATTGTCGAACATCACTGTTTTGATGGTCTAAGTATTATGGTGTGGGCAGGCATAATGATGCACGGGCGTACTGATCTCCAAATCTTAGCCGGCCGAAGTGGCCGCGCGGTTCTGGCGCTGCAGTCTGGACCCGCGAGACCGCTACGGTCGCAGGTTCGAATCCTGCCTCGGGCATGAATGTGTGTGATGTCCTTAGGTTAGTTAGGTTTAACTAGTTCTAAGTTCTAGGGGACTAATGACCTCAGGAGTTGAGTCCTATAGTGCTCAGAGCCATTTGAACCATTTTTTTCTCCAAATCTTAGAACACTGTACACTCACCTGTGATAGCTATTGTGACACTGTGCTGTTTCCCCATGTTCCCCTTTTCAGGGGTTCATTCCGCCCTAACTTCATTTTTATGGGTGACATTGCGTGACCACATCGAACAGCTCAGGTGTTTTGGACGAGAGGATATTCGGCGAATGCATTGGCCTACCCGTTTCTCCGACTTAAACCCCATCGAGCACTAGTGCGACGCTTTGGGAAGATGTTTTGCACGTCCAGATGCACAAGAGACCATACATTTGTCTTCGACTCATTGCGTATTTCTTTCAGTTACCCTCTAAACTATACTGTGGCAGTTCTTTTTATGTCTGCTCCAAGTTTCATCGAACTACGAGGGTATTTCGAAAAGTAATGCCTCCTATTTATATTCCTGTAAACTATAGGAGATACTTAAGTCACAACTACACAGCTAAATAGAGCAGTATTTCAACTATAGACTCTCATTTTTCCACATAGTCACCACCATTCGTTACGCACTTTTGCAAACGATAAACGAGAGACTCCATGCCGCGCTTGTAAAAATCGGAACCAGCTGAGGCTTTCCTTGCAGCTTTCATAATAGCATCCGAGCCTTAAAAATTTTCACCACGTAATCCATCTTTCATAGACCCAGAGAGATGTAAGTTTGAAGGCGCTACATCTGGACTGTACCGTGGTTGTGGTAAGACAGTCCAGCCGAATTTTGCAGTGAGTTGCGTGATCGCGAAACTGGTGTGGGGCCTGGCGTTATCATGTTGCAGGTGAAAGTTGGTCTTCTTCTCTGGCCTTACCCTGGAAATTTGGACTTTCAGCTTAGTCACTGCCGTCTTGTAGCGTGCTTGATATACAGTTTCTCCAGGCTCCAGGACATCCAAAAGAACCACACCCTAGCTATACCAGTAGACTGTGCACATTACTTTGCCTGCATACGGCTGTGTCTTGAATTTCTTCTTTGAGGGAGAATTCGCATGTCGCCATTTCATGGACTGTCTTTTGTATTCTGGCTCGTAGGGGTGACTGCACGTCTGACGTCCGATGATAATGATATTCAGGAAATTGTCAGTTTCAGCTTCATATTGGTCCAGCAGGTCCCGACAAATTTCGATTCGACGAGTTTTTTATTCTTCTGTAAGCATCCGCGGGACCCATCTCGCACAGACTTTGCGATGACCATGATGTTCCGACGTTGTTTCCAAGGAATTACAGTCGACATCCAGCTTTGCACACAATTCTCTGGCCAATCAGCATGGATGAGTTGATCAAGACCCTCTTCATTACGAGGGATGACAGCTTTGCAGGGTCGACCGGGCCGTGGCCTGCCATGCACACCCTTTTCATCAGCTTGAAAATGCCGCACCCATCGCCCCACATTGCTCACGTCTATTGTATCGCCTCCATACAACTTTAGCAATCGTCGATGGATTTCAATTGTCGCAATTTCTTCAGCAGTGAGGAATTCAATCACACAACGCTGTTTTATACTCGCATCTATATAAGACTCCATTTTCAAAACTCCTCTGCTGGCGTCAATCCGCAGAACGACGGCACGACTTGCAAATCAAAGAGGAAACTTCAAGCACTAGCACTACGCCATCGACATCTGGCGCGTACACCCAAAGTCACCACAAAAAAAAACTGGAGGCATTACTTGCGGAACGACCCTCGTATGTTACTTGGGAATGAGACGTCATGCGAAAATTACAATGATTCTTAAGTTTTGTCTACCGGTGTACTTTCGCGAGCATGTAAGGAGTTACTGCATAAAGTGCTGATGCTATTTGGCGTTGTACTTCACCCAGCGAGGTTGGAAGGGGAGGCACGTCTTTCACAAAAGCCCACAAAAATAAAATCGGGTACCTCGGGATGAAGCGACCTTGGAGGCCGATGATAAAATGCTATTTTTGTACGCCTGTCTCTTTATAGGACATACTGCGCCGTGATGTCGACGAAAAACACTCTGTACATTTGTAACTGAATTGCATCTGGTTGCAACACGCCCGGGGTTACAAATGGTGGGGGTCCCTTTTAACTGGTTCTCGCTTCGCGTTTCTGGACCGTGCGCCCAGTCCACACCACGAACCTCATAATCCCACAGCGGTCGTACTGTTCTGCTCCTCACTGCTGCTGGCTTGCCTGAAATTATCTATCGAAACACGCAAGCGGGTTTAGGAGAGCCACTCAACGTTAAAACACAACACTGTCCTACGTCTGGTATGAACATCTATATTCTGAGACGATAAGAAATCACAGGTTGCACTGTTTACATTGTAAGTCATAACTGCTTATCCCAATCAACATTCTGGATGATTATCTATCCACAATATCACTTGGACGAGCGTACGCGTAACCGACTCGACGCGGGTGATTGTTAATGATGCGAAAGCCGAATGATCGAACGAAAGTTCTTAACGCTCGTCACGCATACACAGATATTTGGTACCAGTCCTCCTTGACATTAGTAATGATATAACATTGTTCATAGAGTTAATTTTTCAGTTCACAGTTATACGACCGTGCGTGTAACCGTCGCGGCGCGGCTGATTGTTGATGATGCAGAAACGCGATGACCGAACGCATGTTCTCACGCTCGCTACTACAAGACACTGGCATTTTATTGCACTCTTTTGTGGTAACTAATTTTTACTGATTCACATTAGTTCATTCTGGGAGACCGAACACGGCGCGGATGATTGATGCTGTAGGGTACGACACACAACGAGCGGATACTCAAACACTTTATCGATGGCACTACCCATATTTCATTACTATTTTGTGACCCTTTTCATTGAATTCATCTCCATATCTCATTACTTCACTGTAACAGAACTTGTAGCAACACTCGAACATCCATAACAATGTGAATCTTCAGGTTTTCGCAGCGCAAAGACTGCTCCATTAAGTTTCGGGAATGCAACCGCATGAATTCTGCTTCTTCTTCTAATATTTCGGCTGTATACCTTTCAACCATCTTCAGAGAGAGCCGTACGACTGACGCTCCAGCGCTCGCTCCATCCTCTTAAACTCGCGGACCGCGCCACTGCGCATGCGGCCACAGATAAACAAGGCGCCAGTAATGTGATCGGCGGCAAAGACGTACAATATGCATGAGTTACGTCTGTGGCTGCGCATTCGATCCATGCTGGGAGGTCGATGTATTACCGGGAGCTGAACTGTAGCGACGTCTTTGTAAGTTCAATATTGAAAGTGCCGGATTCCATGATTTATCTAATGTGAAACCGCTGTCTCTATTAATTAAATTCTTCGTTAAGCGGATTTCAATGGCCTCTTTTACTACGGAGTCCCAGAAAAATGAAACATAAGTCAGAATTTCGACATTTTCATATACCATAGAGTGACCAGAATCAATACAATGCTCTGCCGCAGCCGATTTACTGGGTTGTAAGAGCCGAGTGTACCTGCGATGTTCCGTACACCTCTCTTGGACTGTACGATTCGTTTGTCCGATACATGAAAGGCCACATTCACATGGTATCTTGTAAACTCCAGGCTTGCGGAGTAGTAAGTCATCTTTAACGGAACCCAGGAGTGCAGCCGTCTTCGCCGGTGGACGAAAAATCACTTTTACTTTATGTTTAGTGAGGATCCGTCCTATTTTGGATGAAAGGCTTCCCACATACGGCAGGAAAGCCATGGATTTAAATGTTTCCTCGTCATCTTCTGCATTCCTTACGGACACCTTAGGTTTTATTTGTAGTGCCTTACGTATCTGTTGTGGAGAATACCCGTTGTCCTCAAAAACTCTCTTCAGATGTAAAAGTTCGTCTTTTAAACTACTTTCATCAGATATGACGTGTGCTCGGTGTACCAAATTTCTTAGAACACTACTCGTCTGCGTAGGATGGTGACAGCTATTTGCATGTAAATATAAGTCCGTATGGGTCGGTTTCCGATATACTGCATGACCCAAAGAGCCATCTTCTTTGCGCCGAACCAAGACATCCATTGCAGGACTTCTTAAACCATCTGAATTCCATCCATGGACAAATTCAGTTTACAATGGAAGTGGAAAGGAGGGATGTCTTCCATTTTTGGATGTCTTGGTTCGGCGCAAAGAAGATGGCTCTTTGGGTCATGCAGTATATCGGAAACCGACCCATACGGACTTATATTTACATGCAAATAGCTGTCACCATCCTTCGCAGACGAGTAGTGTTCTAAGAAATTTGGTACACCGAGCACACGTCATATCTGATGAAAGTAGTTTAAAAGACGAACTTTTACATCTGAAGAGAGTTTTTGAGGACAACGGGTATTCTCCACAACAGATACGTAAGGCACTACAAATAAAACCTAAGGTGTCCGTAAGGAATGCAGAAGATGACGAGGAAACGTTTAAATCCATGGCTTTCCTGCCGTATGTGGGAAGCCTTTCATCCAAAATAGGACGGATCCTCACTAAACATAAAGTAAAAGTGATTTTTCGTCCACCGGCGAAGACGGCTGCACTCCTGGGTTCCGTTAAAGATGACTTACTACTCCGCAAGCCTGGAGTTTACAAGATATCATGTGAATGTGGCCTCTCATATATCAGACAAACGAATCGTACAGTCCAAGAGAGGTGTACGGAACATCGCAGGTACACTCGGCTCTTACAACCCAGTAAATCGGCTGTGGCAGAGCATTGTATGATTCTGGTCACTCTATGGTATATGAAAATGTCGAAATTCTGACTTATGTTTCATTTTTCTGGGACTCCGTAGTAAAAGAGGCCATTGAAATCCGCTTAACGAAGAATTTAATTAATAGAGACAGCGGTTTCACATTAGATAAATCATGGAATCCGGCACTTTCAATATTGAACTTACAAAGACGTCGCTACAGTTCAGCTCCCGGTAATACATCGACCTCCCAGCATGGATCGAATGCGCAGCCACAGACGTAACTCATGCATATTGTACGTCTTTGCCGCCGATCAACATCACTGGCGCCTTGTTTATCTGTGGCCGCATGCGCAGTGGCGCGGTCCGCGAGTTTAAGAGGATGGAGCGAGCGCTGGAGCGTCAGTCGTACGGCTCTCTCTGAAGATGGCTGAAAGGTATACAGCCGAAATATTAGAAGAAGAAGCAGAATTCATGCGGCTGCATTCCCGAAACTTAATGGAGCATCCATAACAATGAATTTCACATGTAGAGCTACCCACAGCACAACATAACAGCTACGTGTTCCGTGCTCGACTCTGCAAACGCGCTGCCCGCAAACATACTCCACAACTAAGCCAGCAATATGAAAATCCGCTTACATGGTGAAACGGATAATGTTGCTTGGCTATGACCATTTCGACTGGACACACACTGGGTAATGAACGAGAGAGCGAGATCTCTGCCGGCAACCACATCCGCCAGAAACTTCCAGCTGTTACCAAGGTGAACTTTGAGTTTCAATGCGTAAGTTAAAATTTACCTCAATTTTATGTCTTCACTTTTGTAGATGTTACACAGGGGCCGAACAAAAGTATGGCAACACCGCAACAAATACATGCTTGAACATAAATGGAGATGCTAGCCAAGCCTGCAGGTTGCGCTGCTGTGTTTGACCACGAAAGGCAGCTGGGTAGTGGCCTCAGTACCTCGCAATTGTCAGAATAGTTTTCTGTGTGACTGTGAGTGCATTGTGTCAGCGCTAAATGAATTCGAAAATGAGAAAAAAATGGTTCAAATGGCTCTGAGCACTATGGGACTTAACTTCTGAGGTCATCAGTCCCCTAGAACTTACAACTACTTAAGCCTAACTAACCTAAGGACATTTCACAAATCAATGCCTGAGGCAGGATTCGAACCTGCGACCGTAGCAGTCACGCGGTTCCAGACTGTAGCGCCTAGAACCGCTCGGCTACCCCGGCCAGCGAAAATGAGCAAATTATTCGTGCTAGTATGGTGGCGTGCTTCTGTAACCAACGTACCCAAAGGGTTGGGTGTTTCAAGAAGTACCATATCAAACATTTATACCTCATACAGGGAAAGCGGAAAAACACCATCCGGTAAATCACAAAGCGAACTTAAATGTATGCTGAGTGGTAGTGACAGACGATCATTGAAAAGGATTGTGACGAAAAATAAGAGGACGACTGATGCAAAAGTCACAGAATCACTGCAGAGCTGATGTCGCATTCGCAAACTCTGTCAGCATCAAAACAACACAAAGGGAGATCCATAACCTGGAAATTTCAGGCCAGACTGAAATTCCAAATCCACTCACTAGTGATAGCAAATGCCCGTAACAGGAAAACATGGTTGGGTAGCCATAAAATCTGTACTATGAAGCATTGGAAGAAAGCCATTTCGTCGGCTGAGTCTTGCTTTCACACGATTTCCAACCTATGTCGGAGTTTATGTCCCAGTAGTGAAACATGGCGGGCGTACGGTAGAGATCTGGGTAGTTACATCGTGGTATTCAGTGGGCCCCATGGTTACTTCGCAAGGTCGCACTATGGCCAAGGGTTGTTTGACCCTTTCGACTGATCAGGTCCATCTCATGGTACACTGTTTGTTCCCAAATGGTGATCCTGCGTTCCAAGATGACAGGACCCCTGCTCACAGGCCTCGCATCGTCCAAGACTGATTTGTGTAGACGAGGATCAACTGTCGCATCTCCCTTGGCCACTCCATTCACCAGATCTCAGTGTTATTTAGCCTTTGTGGTCTACATTGGAGTGAAGGATGCGTTGTGGCTATCTACCTCCATCATCGTTACCTTGACTTCGCACTATTCTGTAGGAAGAATGGTATAATATTCCCTTGATAACCATGCATGATCTTTATTTATCCATTCCGACATAACTGGAAGCTGTTTTGGATTCCAAAGTGTCTCCCACGCGGTATTTGGCATGGTTCAAATGGCTCTGAGCACATCTGAGGTCATCAGTCCCCTAGAACTTAGAACTACTTAAACCAAAGGACATCACACACATCCAAGCCCGAGGTAGGATTTGAACCTGCGACCGTAGCGGTCACGCGGTTCCAGACTGAAGCGCCTAGAACCGCTCGGCCACTCCGGCCGGCTATTTGTCATGGTATTGTGTTGTGTTATTGGCGTTTCCATATCTCTGTCCATCCCAGTATAGTTTTGTGAAAACGTATGCAAATTTTTGAAATATTCCGTTCATGACGCATACTGTCATACACTCGAATAAACCATGAAATATTCCAAATGGTGGAGGCATTTTTCAGTAAAACGTATGGTCTGCTTTGACGTCATTAAATATAGATGATTGTCCCATTCGCGCAAAGACCGTAGGTGGGATTAGTTGTGGTCTTTTTGAAAGGACCATTATGGCACTTGCAAGGGGTGTTTTGGGGAAGCAATGAGAAACACAAGCAAATTCGTTTTTTAATTTCGCTGTGTAGTGGAATTCCCTAAAGGCACGGAGTTATGCGAACCCGTCCACGCCTTTCGGTTGTCCACCAGCTATGAAATGCCCAGTTTAATGTGGTACACGTTATTGATTGTGCACGGAACTGTAAATAATGAACTTATGAGGCCCTTTCTTTTGGTTTACGCAGTGTTTTTCAACTGTAATATAAGAAGTTCTAGACCACTTGCAAAATTTGAAGTATCAACACCATGATGATCCAAGATCAAAATCGACCATGGACTGAAGATATATTTTCAGGCAAACTAAATACCATGAACTTTTTAAAATACCAGGCTTTTCCCCGCGGCTTTGCCCGCATACGCAAATGTCACATATATTTCACTGGTATGTATGTTAACATACGTTTAACGTATTTGACATATCTTTGTGCACATATTTCACGCCTATGTCTAGAGAATTTCGCACTGCAATTTCATTTGAATTCCGAGGAAATTTGTAATTCTGCCGGTAACTAACCGTCCTTTCGAAAAAAAGGCTTCTCGCTGCTTTACACCGTGCCACGTTAAATGTGTCTGTGATATTGAACCTTGTGCATGATATTTGGCCCCGAAACATACTGGCAACATTGTTGTCTCGCTGCAGTTCTCGTTCTCACGACGTAATTGATGCACTGAAAAACGCAAACAAGAGAGAGAGTGCGCTTCATACGGGAAAGATACACCGACAGGTCTTTTTCGAACGTTTCTACATGTCACCCTTTCCATCGTCACCACTAACACTAGTGGCTGTAGTGTAGTCCTTTTTAGTTGATGCCACTTCGGCGACTTGCGAGTCAATAATGATGAAATGATGATGAAGAACACACAACACCCAGTCATCACGAGGCAGAGAAAATCCCTGACCCCGCCGGGAATCAAACCCGGGACCACGTGCGCTGGAAGCGAGAACACTACCGCAAGACCATGAGCTGCGGACATATGCTTGCAAGCAGGTAGCTACCACACTCATGCTCATAAATTAAGGATAATTCTGATGCATGGTGAAACAGCGCTCTGGTGGGCGGTTTTTGGGTTTAAATCACCTCTGGGTATGACCATGCGGTGCATTTGACCTGCGGTCGTCGCACGGTGGCTCAGGCAACAGTCCACATTCGCAGAGGTGTGTTGGTGCATGTCAGAGTACGGTGCAGCGAGTAAGTGTGCAGACTTTTACAGACGTGCTAATGGTGACTGTCTGTTGAAAATGGCTCAAAGAACACATATTGATGACGTTATGAGGTGTAGAATACTAGGGCGACTGGAGGCTGGTCGAACACAGCAGGCCGTAGTACGGGCCCTCTGTGTGCCACAAAGTGTGATCTCAAGATTATGGCAACGATTCCAGCAGACAAGAAACGTGTCCAGGCGCTACAGTACGGGCCGTCCGCAGTGTACAACACCACAAGAAGACCGATATCTCACCATCAGTGCTCGCAGACGTCCACAGAGTACCGCAGGTAGCCTTGCTCGGGACCTTACCGCAGCCACTGGAACAATTGTCTCCAGACACACAGTTTACAGACGCCTGAACAGACAAGGTTTATTCACTCGGAGATTTGCAAGGTGCATTCCACTGATCCCTGGTCACAGGAGAGCCCGTAAAGCCTGGTGTCAAGAACACAGTACATGGTCATTGGAACAGTGGTGCCAGGTTATGTTCACGGATGAGTCCTGGTATAGTCTGAACATTGATTCCCGCCGGGTTTTCATCTGGCGTGTACCAGGAACCAGATACCAACCCCTTACTGTCCTTGAAACGGACCTGTATGGAGGTCGTGGTTTGATGGTGTGGGGTGGGATTATGACTGGTGCACGTACACCCCTGCATGTCTTTGACAGAGGAACTGTGACAGGTCAGGTATATCGGGACGTCATTTTGCACCAATATTCTGCCTTTTCAGGGGTGCAGTGAGTCCCACCTTCCTCCTGGTGGATGATAACGCACGACCCCACCGAGCTGCCCTAGTAGAGGAGTACCTTGAAACAGAAGGTATCAGGCGAACGGAGTGGCCTGCCTGTTCTCCAGACCTAAACCCTATCGAGAACGTCTGGGATGCTCTTGGCCGACGTATCGCTGCACGTTTTCAAACCCCTAGGACACTTCAGGAGCTCCGACAGGCACTGGTGCAAGAATGGGAAGCTATACCCCAGCAGCTGCTCGACCACCTGATCCAGAGTATACCAACCCGTTGTGCGGCCTGTGTGCGTGTTCATGGTGATCATATCCCGTATTGATGTCGGGGTACACGCGCAGGAAACAGTGGCGTTTTGTAGCACATGTGTTTCGGGACGGTTTTGACAACTTATGGCCAATACCGTGGACTTACAGATCTGTGTCGTGTGTGTTCCCTATGTGCGTATGCGATTAGCGCCAGTTTTGTGTAGTGCCACGTTGTGTGGCACCACATTCTGCAATTATCCTTAATTTATGAGCATGAGTGTATCAGAAAATGTTTGAGGACATGTTCTGCTATCTTGCCCAAGGACGCAGCTCAAAGGCATTGGACTCGCGGTCTTTAAGATGACGTGTCATTCTTTGGCCTGTTATCGGAATATGACCCTGAGTTTTCTCGATGGCATTGGTCGCTGAAGGAAAGGAACTGAGCCCTGCCAGAATCACTTGCAACCGTCGTAGTGTTTCATAGCTGCTAGTCTCCTAGAATTCCACTAAAAGAGAACCTGTTGTCTCTCAGGGAGCAGGGAAATAGTAGCGGTGCGTAGCATGTGCGCACTGTGGCCAGTTCTGAAGAGTGACGTGTGGTGCCGGAGAAATCGGGCTAATCGCTCACGGGAACAAAGCAACTCGTCGTAATGAGTTCCACCGTGATACGCCGCACTTCATACGTGCTTCCCTGTTTGCGTTACGTGAAAGTGTATGCAGAAGTGTCGGCTAAGTAACGGCGTCTGTACTACTCTCCCATTACGCGATGTAGAAGCTGAATCAGCATTAGCAGTTCATTAAGGATCTCCAAACGGAAACCCACTGAATCACTCAGTTGCTGAGCGATGTAACTCTTAGTCTAAAGTAAAGTAACAGATGACTGTCACAGGAACTATTTTCGGAACATTTGTGTTGGCCACAGACATCTGTATCACCGTCAGTAAAATCTATCAACCAAGTTACAGTCACTTGTAACTTAGCAATAGATTATAGCCTCGATAAAATCGTTTACATGAGCTAGTCCAACGAAAGGTATAAAAAACTTGTGGAAATCAAAAGCTAAATTCAACAGAGGCTGAGTTTTATTAGCATCCTGCTCCTACCTAGGTTAGCTGTTAACAGTGTGAAATACGTTGCCGTTTTTTCAGTCGTAATAATCATTGTTCGTCATATTATATAAGACAAGTACGCATAGGTTGTCTCGTGAAACGATTTTATCGGCAAATGATAGCAGAAAAAGGAGCAAGTCTTCAGTATGTGGTCAATACAATATAAATTTATTGTCTGCCAAGGTATACAGTTAATAAAATCTTTAAAATTTCCTGGCAAATTAAAACTGTGTGCTCCACCGGGACTCAAACCTTCCGCAAACAAAAGCTCAGGACACGTCCAGAGTACTAGACGGAAGCAGATAGTGCAACGTACACTGACAAAAAGAAATTAAAGAAAGCACCCAGAAGACCTGGTCGGATGTGAATGTAACATCGTATACAGACACACCATCGCTGTGTATGGAAATGATTAGAGTTGCAGTTCTCTGTAACAGCCAGAACTCTCGCCGGAGCACATTACTGCTGTTCGCGTTTAGTTTTGTTACCAGCCCTCGTAGGGTGTACAGGGAGTGTGAACAGCGTCAGATGTTGCGTGATCATGACGAAGCTAAGCTAAGTGCCTTGTTATGTTGTAGCCTCAGCTTAGAATGTGATGAAAAAGATGAGCTAGCAGTAATTTACAGAATGTAAAAACACCACTGTTACGGCAGAATAACTAGATATCCTTCGTACGTTGCCTTACGGTAATACTGCACATTAAAGCGTAACTCAGTCTTTCAGTTCTGTAGTAGAGGATAGCGAAAGGGATAGAGCAAGTAAAGCGAATTACGTGCAAACGCTCCAAGGATTATTGTTAATAAAAACAGTGACACTACTGTACAGTCATGTTCCGTTCAGAATGAACGCACGCAATTCAGTAACCTCACTAATAAGACATATGACGTTTCTGAGCAGTTTATATTTTCTACGCAACAAATCACCAATAAAATATATACCAGAGGAGTATACGGCGCGCCTGTAGTCTCTCACGATAGTACAATATGGCACCACTGGATGTGAAATGAAACTGCGGCATGTAGGGAGTAGGTGAATACAATTACTTGACCGAGCGAGGTGGCGCAGTGGTTAGCACAGTGGACTCGCATTCGGAAGGACAATGGTTCAATCCCGCGTCCGGCCATCCTGATTTAGGTTTTCCGTTCAAATGACTCTTAGCACTATGGGACTTAACTTCTGAGGTCATCAGTCCCCTAGAACTTAGAACTACTTAAAACTAACTAACCTAAGGACATCACGCACATCCATGCCCGAGGCAGGATTCGAACCTGCGACCGTAGCAGCAGCGCGGTTCCAAACTGGAGCGCCTAGAACCGCTCGGCCACTCCGGCCGCTTAGGTTTTCCGTGATTTCCCTAAATCACTCCAGGCAAATGCCGGGATAGTTCCTTTGAAAGGGCACGGCCGACTTCCTTCCCCGTCTTTCCCTGATCCAATGAGACCGATGAGCTCGCTATCTGGGCTCTTCCCCCAAACAACCCAACCCAATTACTTGAGCCAATGTAGACTGCTGTACCTCTGTAATACGTTATTTGATCAAATGTTTCCAGACATCTATTAGTGGACATTTATGTGGGGAGTGTCCACCTCGTGTCTTTATGAAACCATAGGCTCTTCTGCGGATACTTTCAGGAAGGAGGAATGGCAGCCCATTCTTCCTCAAGAGTCGAAACCAGAGAAGATCGTGACTGACGCAGGGGTCTGGAGCAAAGTCGACGCTATAACTCATGCCAACAGTGTTCCGTTGAGCTCAGGTCGGGACTTTGGGCAGGGCAGTCCATCTCAGGAAAGTTACTGTTCTCAAAGTATCGCCTCGCAGATGCTGCATGTATTGTCATGCTAATACCATCGTCGTCTCAAAACTGTTTGCCTACTTGCAGTACACAATGCTACCAATTGTGTTCATATACTTCCGCGTTGATTGTTGTATCAGGCGCAGTAAGGGGACCAGAACCTAAACACGACAAAAACACCCATCTCGTAGAACAACCTCCTCCATACTTCACTGTTTGGATTATGCATGCTGTCAGGCAACGTCCTCTAGGCGCTTACGAAACCCAAACCCTTCCATCGGATTGGCTTGGGTACAGCACGAGTCATCACTCCAAAACACTCGTTTTGGGTCATACACTAGCCAGTGGCATCGCTCTTTACATAATCTCAAGCGTCGCTTATGGTTCACTACAGAAATCAAATCAAAAATATTTGGAAAGAGATTAAATAAAAAATATCACCAGGAAAGTCATTTTTTCCCAAATCTGTAGAAGGAATTGACACAAAACTGCACGAAAGAAGTAAAAGTAGAATGTAAGGAAATGAAATACAGCCGTCCTTATGATGTCATTTACGATGTGGCTACCAGTTTCGGTGTTTCAGTGCACCTTCTTCATGCCTTAGCTGATGCTGAGGGGATTAACACCATTCTTATAGATGATGGATCAGTGGCCAACATCTGTGACTGGTTTTCGCAGTGACCTGTAACCACGATGTCTTCTCTGTAAACATCAACTGTCAACTCGCTGAACCAGTTAGAGATGTTGGCCACTTGGCATCATGTATGCGGATGGCTTTAACCCCATCAGCATCAGCTAAGGCATGAAGACGGTATAGTGGAACACCGAAACTGGTAGCCATACGATAAATGACATCATAAGGACGGCTGTAGGTGTTTCATCTCCAAACATAAGTGAACGGCGGAAGTCCCCGAAACCTCCAATCACAAGGATGGATATACAATAACTGTAGAAGTCTTTTTAATACTTCAGTCATAACCGAAAACTGGAATACGATAACGGATATTAAATGATGATTCTATCAGACTAATGCAATATCTGTTAACCGTACAGCACAAGTAATGTTTTACTGAAACCTCATAAACTTTCCATTTAGTAAGAAAGTGCTGAACATGTCTTGCAGAATTCTGACCTGCCGCCACATTGGTCAGTGGGCTGTGCAGTGCTGTTTCGTGAACCTCACTTTTCTGGAGGCAAAATAAATCTCGCCCGGAAAATATGTATAAGACTGAGGTGGAACTGACCTTTGTCGATGACCAGGAGAGCTGCCTGCACAGAAAATGCTGGAAATCGTGAATTTGACGCACAAGTCGGTTGCTGTCGTGTGTCTACAAGCACTCCCGCATGCTCTGTACAGAGTACTTCGCTGTGTACTTCAAGTTTGAGAGGGCGAGAGGAGTAGGGTTGTTTGGTGACCAGTTCAGTGCAACACAAAATACAGCGCGTGTTCACTGTCAAGTGTTATGCGAAGCTCAAATCGTGGGAAACCTATGTGGAATTGTTTGCGCAAGAGTTTAAGACTAGCGATGTTCTGGTAAAAACTCCTTCATCCACATCGGTACTCCGCAAGCCACCAGACGGTGTGTTGCGGAGGGTACCTTCTTTTACCACTGTATGATGCTCTCTTCCCTGTCCCATTCGGGAATGGCAGAAGGGAAGAATGATTGTCCGCCAATATCCGTATTAGCTCTAATTTCTCGAATTTTCTCGTTGCCGTCATTTCGCGAGACGTATGTGGGAGGAAGTAACATGTTGTTCGACTCTTCCCGGAATTTCACTATTAAACCTCTCCGTGGTGCTCAACGCATCTCGTGTAGCGTCTACCACTGGATTCTGTTGAGCTATCGTGCCGGGTAAACGATTCCGTGACGAAGAGCGCCGCTCTTCGTTCGATCTTCTCTATCTCTTCTAGTAATCTGACGTGGTAACCGTCCCAGACTTATGAGCAATACTCCACCAAAGTCTAAAATTCGAAACTTAGTAGTAAAAAAGGGCTCTGGAGAGAATAAAAACCGTAACTATCCAAAAAGAGTTCGAACACCAGAAAACATTGCTCGAATCAAGGAATGCTTGAAACAAAGTCCGGTGAAATTTCAACGCCCTTTATCTGTGCAAGTGGGAACTATGAGACTGTCGTGTAAAACATTATCAAAAAAGGACCTGCATCTCTATCCTTGTAAAGTTACTGTTATGCATGAGTCAAAGCGCCCACACGAACTTCCGCGTGTTGAGTTCTCGCAGTGGTTTCTGAGTGAATTGGAATCACATCTTTTGGTTCCTCAGTTTTCATATCTTCAATGGAGGTCTGGTTCAGCCTGTCAGGGTGTGTAAACTCACAAAAATGCGCCATTATGCACCAGAAAATTCTCATCAGTACTCTGAAGGTTCGTCCGACAATCTCAAGATTGATGTTTGATGCTCAGCTTCTGGTGTCCGCTAACTCTGTCACGAAAATATTAAAGCTAATCGGTACATCCAGAACCTATTTAATACATATGTGTACCAACTGACGGAAAATAAGTGACTTTATGGATATTTTCAGTAAGATGAAGCAATAGCAGACACTTTGTGAGGAGCTGGTTGAGCTATTTATCATACTTCTAAGATACTACAAGTCCTATTCCTACAGAGAAGGAAAGCTCACCACAAGACCGTACAAATTTAAGAAAAGAACAACGACGTTCAACGAAGGAAAATCACTCGTAATTGGCATGGTCCAACGAAGCATGGAGGGAATTAGATTAGGAAATGAGACACTTAAAGTAGTAAAGGAGTTTTGCTATTTGGGGAGCAAAATAAGTGATGATGGTCGAAGTAGAGAGGGTATAAAATGTAGAATGGCAATAGCAAGGAAAGCTTTTCTGAAGAAGAAAAATTTGTTAACATCGAGTATAGATTTAAATGTCAGGAAGTCGTTTCTGAAAGTATTTGTATGGAGTGTAGCCATGTATGAAAGTGAAACGTGGACGATAAATAGTTTAGACAAGAAGAGAATAGAAGCTTTCGGAATGTGGTGCTACAGAAGAATGCTGAAGATTAGATGGGTAGATCACATAACTAATGAGGAGGTATTGAATGGAATTGGGGAGAAGAGGAGCTGTGGCACAACTTGACTAGAAGAAGGGGTCGGTTAGTAGGACATGTTCTGAGACATCGTGGGATCAGCAATTTAGTATTGGAGGGCAGCGTGGAGGGTAAAAATCGTAGAAGGAGACCAAGAGATGAATACACTAAGCAGATTCAGAAGGATGTAGGCTGCAGTAGGTACTGGGAGATGAAGAAGCTTGCTCAGGATAGTATAGCATGGAGAGCTGCATCAAACCAGTCTCAGGACTGAAGATCACAACAACAACAACAAAGAAGCATGAAAATATCTGTAATACACCACACACGGACATACACTGCACTCCGTCGTCAGGCCACGAGTGGCCTACCGGACCATCCGACCGCCGTGTCATCCTCAGGGGAGGATGCGGATAGGAGGGGTGTGGGGTCAGCACACCGCTCTCTCGTTCGTTGCGATGGTATTCTTGACCGAAGCCGCTACTATTCGGTCGTGTAGCTTCTCAATTGGCATCACGAGGCTGAGTGCACCCCGAAAAATGGCAACAGCGCATGGCGACCTGGATGGTCACCCATCCAAGTGCAGACCACGTCCGACAGCGCTTAACTTCGGTGATCTCACGGGAACCGGTGTAGCCACTGCGGCAAGGCCGTTGCCTGGATATACACTGTCAAAACAAAAATTATTGCACTCTTTTAGAGGTTTCCAATTCAATGAAGATTTGTTGTTGCAACAGTGCATATGGAGTACAAGAAATGATTACATTTACAGACTAACTGCACAACCTGTTCTGGGGTACCAGGTATCGACCCATGCTGCAACACCCATATTGGTATATAGTGTAGCCTTCATGGGCGGCAATGCAGGCGCTGACTCTGACATCCAGTCCATCGTACATATGGCGAATACAGCCTTGCCTGTTCGACCTATTCACGTAGTTCTGTAAGAGTTGTTGGTTGGCTGGTCGCACGTTGACTTCCCGTCCCATCATATTCCACATGTGGTGGATTGGAGACAAGTCTGGAGATTGTGCTAGCCAGGGAAGTTGTTCCACGTCTTGCAAAGTGCGTTGAATTTCACGAACAGTGTGTGCGAGAGCATTATCCTGTTGGAACAACACATCACCTTCTTGTTGCAAGAGCGGCAAGAGAACGGGTCTAACAACATTCGGCGCTGGTTAACGCCCCCTCCAGAAACACCAGAGATTGTAGCGTCTCGCATATCAGAGCATAAGGCCTGGGGTGGGGCAAGTCTGTCTTAGACGAATGCACTCTAGGTGACAGCGCTCAACAGGTCTGTATCAACGCGCAAATACTCATCACTTGCGTGTAGACAGAATCTGCTTCGATCGCTGAAGGCTGCGGCGCGCCATTCCAGCTTCAGAGCGATGCTGTAACGGCGCCAGTCGAGCCACGCAAGTCGATGCTGTGACATGAGTTGAAGACGGGCTAGAGGTGTGCGTGCCCGTATTCCCACCGCTAGTAATCGGTTTGCAGCAGTTCGTGTTGACACGCCTGGGCTCACACGCCCTCTTATCTGTGTTGTGGTAGCTGTACGATCTGTCACTGCTGCCTTTACAATACGACGATCCTGGTAGGTGCTTGTGCTGCATGGACATCCAGAGTATCGTTGCGGTTGTGAGAATGTTCACGTGACCACTGACACCAGCACCGTTGCACAACTGAAGCAGCACGTCCAACTTGTGTGGCAGTTCTCCGAAAGCACCGCCCCTCCACTCGGAAGGTCACAATTTGACCCCTTTCAAACTCGCCATCTTGGTTGTAGGAAGTACGAGTGCGTCTCCGTGGAATGGTTGCCTGCTTGCCTCAAACGTTTGCACCATGCTGAGCCTTCTTGCTGTGAGCATTCCATATTAAAGGACAGACAGAGCTGGCGTTATGGTAGCTATGCCATTACGCTGCCTGTTGACGGACGACCCAGAAATCATTATCAGTACATCTGCTATGCCCCAGGGGGCATATGCCGTAATCGGATCAAAATCTACGTGTACTAATCCATGTGTACTTTTTTTCCGGCAGTGGGTGAACTCAACAAAAATTTAATCGTGAGAAAAAAATGGGTACAGCCGAAGACTGCAAGAATGGTTAGTGGCGTAAAGAAAGAACGCAGAAAAATAAGCACAAATACCGGTAGAAACGACGAAGCGCAAAACAGAAGCAAGTAGATGGCTGTAAACGTTAAACCTAGTATAGCTGCCAGTGTTCTCTTCCTTAACTGTCTGAAACTAGGCTGTTTCTACCCATGTAGGAATCTCGCCGGCCAACCGCAGCAGACATTGCGAGTTCCAGGCAATAATAATTTTGTAAATAAGTTAAACAACTCCTGCTATCAAGGGTTTTATCATGGTTAAGCAATGATGGTCTGCCGTGGGGAGGAAGGTAGACAATATCTACCACTTCGTGACAGGTTTGTAATCCTGGCATACTGAATGGCTCAAATGTAGGTGTACAAGGGGAAGTGCGCTTTCTATGTAAATAGTTATTGTGAGCCAGTCACAGTGTCCATTGCAAGGATTTTAAATGCGGAATGACAGAGAGGAATGTTCGGTCGCACACTTCCATTCTGCTGGTTAGCCATGGCTTCAAATGTTCTCTTCCCAAAAGGACTCCTTCAGGTGACATGCAGAATGGAGTTCTACAGCAGATAGCCCAGCCCCTGTGCCATCCTCTGGGCTGAGGTTGGACAAAGCGAATCCTGCATTGTGTACCCACTGTGAAGGACAGCTTTCAGCTCCTAACATGGTTATGACCGAGCGAGGTGGCGCAGTGGTTAGCACCCTGGACTCACATTTGGGAGGATAGTTGTTCAAACCCGCGTCCAGCCATTCTGATGTAGGCTTTCCGTGATTTCCTTAAATCGCTCCAGGCAAATGCCGGGATGGTTCCTTCGAAAGGGCACGGCCGTCATCCCTCCCCAACTCGATGGGACCGATGACCTCGCTCTTTGGTCCCCCTCCCCCAAATTAACCAACCAACCATATTTATGACTCTGTGGTCCTCTTAACTATGCTTTAATGTTGCGTGAACTAGCGAGAAAGAGCACTCCAAGGTTGCAAAAAATGACAGTACCCTCACCGTTAACTGGTAGCATTGCATATTGTCTACAGTTATGATGTAGCATTAAAGGATCGACTACACTGACCATGGGGATGTGCATATAACGTTATGAATTATGTTGGCTGACAGTCCGAGGCTAAACTCCCAACTAACAAATGCCTAGACAACCTTTGCCACAAGCGCGTGGTGTATTCAATGAGAAGAGGACAAATCAGCAGAGGTAGTGCAATCTGCTGACGACCTCATTCGCCTGATCTCTCTCCCCCGCAGTTTTAATCTATGGGGCAAATTGAAGGATCATATGTACTCAAATATTCCTTACACACTGGAAGATGTTTCTTTTCTTTTCTTCTGTTTACCCTAGAAGAGCTATAGTACAACACTGAAAACACTATAGCTGCTATCCCTCATGCAGAGCTCCTATGCGTATCTCACAGTTTGATAAATCGAGCACAGTGCTGCACCAAAGTGATGTTCATTAACAAGGCTCAGTCCTGCTCAGTTTTATTGTTAATATTTTCTGTGCCAGTTTAATCTTGCAAACCATGTATATATTATGGTTGGTATATCGTCTTTGTCATTACAGAATTGTTAATTCATACATCGATATGCACACATCTGACAGCAGGCTATCTTGATCTCTGATCTTTGTTTGTCATGTTACACCGTCTCTGCCTGAGGGCACTCACAGAGGGAGATTATTATTAATCAAGGCTTGTTGAGAAGCAGACGTGGAACTGAGCGTTCAGGAAATTTTTGTCTGGAATTGAGCTGCTAAATACTGAATGCAGATTTGCTGGAAATAATTGAATAAGGTGATAATGACAGTATTCCCGGATTTTGAAAACAGTTTTGCGAAGAATTGTGATTTAAGGTAAATTTGCAGCTTTTGAATTAGAAGTTTGTTGTAAAATTTATTCTCGTACCGAAATTTGGTTGAAACACATCTCATGTATTGCTCACAACTAGTGAAGTTAGTTATCCTACATGTTTTTGTAAAAGAATATGGATACACATATATGTTTTTGTAAAAGAATAGAGATAATTTTGGGTATGGTAATCTTTGCAGAAAGTAAAATTTTTGAATAATCAATCTATTAAAAAACCAGTCATTTTTGTATAAAGTCTGTATTGTTCGTAACCTTTAAAGTCAAGCTACAAAATTGTGCCAGAAAAATTATTTATATAACATTAGGGCCCAAAATTATTCCCATGCAAGAAATAGTATGTTGCTTGTGTCCATACTGCACGTGCCGGCGCACACGCTTTTGAATGTCATTTCTAGTTTACCATTTAGTTTTGCTGCGGCGTTGCTCTCTCTGCTCCACTTTCTAGACAACTTCTATAGGATCCAGGTAAGTGCAAGAACAGCTCAGGACCATATACATACAGAACAATGTCATTACACAGTTAACCAGCGATCAGGTTAGATAGCTTACATTCAGTATGGAAGCTATGTTGTTGTTGTACGAAGCACATTTCAGTGAACAGTGTGATACATGCGCGTGTGAAACATTTTTCGTGCTCTAAGTTTTGTTTCGAAAGTTGATGGTGATGTTTGATTTGTGGGGCTCTCAACCGTGCGTTTATCAGCGCCCAAACTGAGTCCCAATTTTTTCACAATCCAATTTTTTATACAGTCCGATCTAGTCACTGTCACGAATGACGATGATGATGATGTGAAATGATGAGGTCAACACAAACACCCAGTTCGCGGGCAGAGAAAATCCCCAACCCGGCCGGGAATCGAACCCGGGACCCCGTGACCCAGAGGCAGCAACGCTAGCCACTAGGCCACGAGCTGCGGACTTTGTTTCGGAAGTTAGCAACGTAAATAAGCAGTGAACTTTTAAGAAAGTAATTTGGATAAATTATTCAAACCAAATTTAATAGTTCGTTTTATATCTAATTTTTATTGGTTTTATTTTGGAGTATCTTTCAGAATCTGAAAACTGTCCACTGTGACGTCAGTCATTAAACCAGACTGCGCAGTACAGGGCTTAATTAATCACACTTTTCATTAATTAGTTTTGTGCACTTACGCTCTACACACACACACACACACACACACACACACACACACACACACACACACACAGGCTTGAGTCCTCCCTCGGGCATGGGTGTGTGTGTTGTTCTTAGCATAAGTTAGTTTAAGTAGAGTGTAAGTCTAGGCATAACACTATATTGCAAGTTCGCGCCAAATATAACGCTCTTGCAGACTAGCGCTACCCTCTGGGAGGAGTTAAGAAATGTTTTGACCGTGTGTTTACCTAGTGGGCTGAGGGTACCGAGCAGTAATTTCGTATTTATGGCAATTAGTAGAAGACTGAAGAGGCTTTGCTCTGGGAATAACGAAAGTCGAAAGGTTCATACAAGTGAAACTATAAACGGTCGCCAGCCTAAATAGGCATAATAATTTGAAACATTATGTTTTAAAAAAATGAATATGAGTTACTAAATTTACTTTCATTAATACTCCTTTTGAATAGTGCAATAAATACACTACCGAACGAAATGAGTAGTGGGTAGCAGTAGTTACTGTTTACATAAATCAGCAATCATAGGAAACTTAAAAGTTATTTCACTCATAGTAATAATAGTTACTGTAGCAGTCAATAGCTAACTCAAGACTAAGATATTATTAAAGACCTCACGAGACTAAAATTGGGCATGACAAGAGTCCTGGTTTAACTAACATACAGACATCACAAATGAGGTTAAATAACATTACATAGACACTTTTTATACTCACACTCTTATGGAAATGCTTCAGATTTCCATAGCAAAAGCAATATTTAGTTTATCTTTCTTATTATAGAAAAGAATATAGTGGGGACCCATAAACTGAAATTGTCTTTACAGGCAAATTCTGTGACAATTTCAGAAACAAACTGCAATTTTCCAATATTGATTTCTAACCCCACTTGAAATAGTTTATGTGTTCATACTTTAAAGCAAGTAATGCAAATATTAAGTACAACTAACTACAGAAAATAGTTCATGGTAATAATCAAACCAAAATTACTTTTCATATAGGTTCAATTTGTGTGCCTTATCCATTACCTGTAAAGCAGGTATTTTTACGGTAGCACTATACATTTTGGCACTGAACTTCAGCACATTTAGTACAGTTTAGTACAGAAGCAAACCATTAATTAATTAGAAACAGGACACTCGGTTTCTGCACATTTAGGAAGGGACCCTGCATTGGTTTCATGATCAAGACAATTTTAAGTTCAAACACATGTTTATGCCCGTGGTTTTGCGGTAGCGTTCTCGCTTCCTGCGCACGGGGTCCCGGGTTCGATTCCCGCCGGGGTCAGGGATTTTCTCTGCCTCGTGGTGACTGGGTGTTGTGTGTTCATCATCATTTCATCTTCATTGACTCGCAAGTCGCCGAAGTGTCGTCAACTAAAAAGGACTTGCAATACGGCGGCCGAACTTCCCCGCATCGGGCCACCCGGCCAACAATGCCATGCGATCATTTCATTTCATTACTGAAATTATTATTGAAAAACACTCACACAAACATACTATGACACATATCTGAGCTCCTAAAGTGGGCGGAGCAGTGGCGCAACAGTGGGCAGGTGGTGGATATCTGGTCTCACACTCTTGATGCTGAATGCTCTTTATAAATTCTTCTTGGCGACGTACTATCCTCGTTTTAGAGCCATTCCATAATAACAAGAGCACCATACGACAGCCGAAACCACATCCGAGGCAATTTCAATATAAATTCGCTTTCAAATGCCTCACTTGGTACCCTCGATGTTAAACGTACGACGGCTAGCCAGTAGCCACTGACTGCGTAGCGTGCTCACCCTGTAGCTGCCCAGATCGACCGCCAAATCCACCTTCTAACGCGCGCCAGGCCAATTCCCTACACCTTGTTTGCTATACAATACAAGATTCCTAATCATGAACCAGTTTTCGAAGTACAATTTCTCTTTCTGAATATACATATTTTATAAAGTTTCATTATTTTTAAACATTATTTTAGTTTCCATAATACATATACTACAAACTTCCACTTTCTCTCTGACAATTCAGCGACCTTCATTAGTAAAGAGCAACCATTTCATAGTTACATACACATAATTACACAGTATAAACTACTTACAACCGATATTGGTGTTACATAGGGACCGATGACCTCAGCAGTTTGGTCCCTTAGGAATTCACACACACAGACAGAGAGAGAGAGAGAGAGAGAGAGAGAGAGAGAAATTGCAATACTTGTGAAGAGCTATCGATATAGGTCGTCAGTGAACTTCTGGGCGGTCATAGTGAATTGCTGGTGAATTAGCCCGTACCTGCTGCAACGGCACAGATTGTGTTTCTGAGAAACTTACTGCTTACGGCCGGCCGGGGTGGCCGAGCGGTTCTAGGCGCTACAGTAGGGAACCGCGCGACCGCTACAGTCGCAGATTCGATTCCTGCCTCGGGCATGGATGTGTGTGATGTCCTTAGGTTAGTTAGGTTTAAGTAGCTCTAAGTTCTAGGGGACTGATGACCTCAGAAGTTAAGTCCCATAGTGCTCAGAGCCATTTTGAACCATTTTTTTACTGCGTACGTTGTTAGAAGGCTTCCCGCTTAATCCTCATGCACATGCGAGTTTCTAACGTTGTGGAGCTATAGATCACTTCGCATGTCTTGCTCGTCAACAACTTCGCTAGACGTTTCCTGAAAGGTGAATGGGAAGAGTGGATCCTGTTTCGTGGCCAGCTCGTTCACCTCTTCTACCGCCTTTGATTTCTTCTTGTGAAGTCTACATCTACATTTATACTCCGCAAGCCACCCAACGGTGTGTGGCGGAGGGCACTTTACGTGCCACTGTCATTATCTCCCTTTCCTGTTCCAGTCGCGTATGGTTCGCGGGAAGAACGACTGTCTGAAAGCCTCTGTGCGCGCTCTAATCTCTCTAATTTTACATTCGTGATCTCCTCGGGAGGTATAAGTAGGGGGAAGCAATATATTCGATACCTCATCCAGAAACGCACCCTCTCGAAACCTGGCGAGCAAGCTACACCGCGATGCAGAGCGCCTCTCTTGCAGAGTCTGCCACTTGAGTTTGTTAAACATCTCCGTAACGCTATCACGGTTACCAAATAACCCTGTGACGAAACGCGCCGCTCTTCTTTGGATCTTCTCTATCTCCTCCGTCAACCCGATCTGGTACGGATCCCACACTAATGAGCAATACTCAAGTATAGGTCGAACGAGTGTTTTGTAAGCCACCTCCTTTGTTGATGGACTACATTTTCTAAGGACTCTCCCAATGAATCTCAACCTGGTACCCGCCTTACCAACAATTAATTTTATATGATCATTCCACTTCAAATCGTTCCGCACGCATACTCCCAGATATTTTACAGAAGTAACTGCTACCAGTGTTTGTTCCGCTATCATATAATCATACAATAAAATATCCTTCTTTCTATGTATTCGCAATACATTACATTTGTCTATGTTAAGGGTCAGTTGCCACTCCCTGCACCAACTGCCTATCCGCTGCAGATCTTCCTGCATTTCGCTACAATTTTCTAATGCTGCAACTTCTCTGTATACTACAGCATCATCCGCGAAAAGCCGCATGGAACTTCCGACACTATCTACTAGGTCATTTATATATATTGTGAAAAGCAATGGTCCCATAACACTCCCCTGTGGCACGCCAGAGGTTACTTTAATGTCTGTAGACGTCTCTCCGTTGATAACATGCTGTGTTCTGTTTGCTAAAAACTCTTCAATCCAGCCACACAGCTGGTCTGATATTCCGTAAGCTCTTACTTTGTTTATCAGGCGACAGTGCGGAACTGTATCGAACGCCTTCCGGAAGTCAAGAAAAATAGCATCTACCTGGGAGCCTGTATCTAATATTTTCTGGGTCTCATGAACAAATAAAGCGAGTTGGGTTTCACACGATCGCTGTTTCCGGAATCCATGTTGATTCCTACATAGTAGATTCTGAGTTTCCAAAAACGACATGATACTCGAGCAAAAAACATGTTCTAAAATTCTACAACAGATCGACGTCAGAGATATAGGTCTATAGTTTTGCGCATCTGCTCGACGACCCTTCTTGAAGACTGGGACTAGAAACTTGCGGTACACGGCTGTTAGAAGGGGGGCAAGTTCTTTCGCGTACTCTGTGTAGAATCGAATTGGTATCCCCTCAGGTCCAGTGGACTTTCCTCTGTTGAGTGATTCCAGTTGCTTTTCTATTCCTTGGACACTTATTTCGATGTCAGCCATTTTTTCGTTGGTGCGAGGATTTAGAGAAGGAACTGCAGTGCGGTCTTCCTCTGTGAAACAGCTTTGGAAAAAGGTGTTTAGTATTTCAGCTTTACGCTTGTCATCCTCTGTTTCAATGCCATCATCATCCCGGAGTGTCTGGACATGATGTTTCGAGCCACTTACTGATTTAACGTAAGACCAGAACTTCCTAGGATTATCTGTCAAGTCGGTACCTAGTATTTTACTTTCGAATTCACTGAACGCCTCACGCATAGCCCTCCTTACGCTAACTTTGACATCGTTTAGCTTCTGTTTGTCTGACAGGTTTTGGCTGCGTTTAAACTTGGAGTGTCGTCGTAACTGCCGCCTGCTTCACGTCTGCTGTGCAGCGAGCTACCTTAATTTAAGTATTAACTGTATTTTCTTACTTGTCACTTCTTCTTCCGTGTGTATTTGCTTTTAGGAAGCTTTAATTTTTGAGTGTTCTTAATAGTGTTCCATAGATTTCGTGTTTGTTTTGAATACAGTCAGAGAGAGTCCCTTTAGTCAGCCATAGTGCCAGTAGTGTCAGTGTCGTCGTAACTGCCGCCTGCTTCACGTCTGCTGTGCAGCGAGCTACCTTAATTTAAGTATTAACTGTATTTTCTTACTTGTCACTTCTTCTTCCGTGTGTATTTGCTTTTAGGAAGCTTTAATTTTTGAGTGTTCTTAATAGTGTTCCATAGATTTCGTGTTTGTTTTGAATACAGTCAGAGAGAGTCCCTTTAGTCAGCCATAGTGCCAGTAGTGTCAGTGTCGTCGTAACTGCCGCCTGCTTCACGTCTGCTGTGCAGCGAGCTACCTTAATTTAAGTATTAACTGTATTTTCTTACTTGTCACTTCTTCTTCCGTGTGTATTTGCTTTTAGGAAGCTTTAATTTTTGAGTGCTCTTAATAGTGTTCCATAGATTTCGTGTTTGTTTTGAATACAGTCAGAGAGAGTCCCTTTAGTCAGCCATAGTGCCAGTAGTGTCAGTGTCGTCGTAACTGCCGCCTGCTTCACGTCTGCTGTGCAGCGAGCTACCTTAATTTAAGTATTAACTGTATTTTCTTACTTGTCACTTCTTCTTCCGTGTGTATTTGCTTTTAGGAAGCTTTAATTTTTGAGTGCTCTTAATAGTGTTCCATAGATTTCATGTTTGTTTTGAATACAGTAAGAGAGAGTCCCTGTAGTCAACCATAGTGCCAGTAGTGCTAGAATTTGTTTTCAATACAGTCCAGAGACAGGTAGTGCTATTTTCATTGTTTTCTACAAGAAGTGGCTAGTAACCACAGTTTAGTGAATAAGCAGCCGCTTTTAGTGAATTAGCAGTCTAGTTAAAGGTTGATTAACTCCCTTCAGTAAATTGTTTCCTTAGGATGGATAGGATGTGTGACTGCTGTGTACGGACGCAGGAGGAGCTGGCCACTGTTCGCGAACAGCTGAGCGTGTTGATGGCCGCGGTCAGCCGTCTTCAGGCTGCTGCCTCGGAGTGTAGCGGCAGTGGGGAGTCTGGTGCGTCGCAGGGTACACCCCAGGTGTTACATGCTTCACCCACTGTCCCTGCTGTCGAGACATCTTCGCGGGTACCGAGCACGGTTGGGCCACCCTCTCCCCAAGGGGAGTGGCGGGTTCAGCGGCGTTCGCGGCGCACGAGGCGGAAGGTCAATGTGGAGGCTGGCCGTGTGGCATCGCCCGCTCTGCCTGTGAGGGGACATGTGGCTGCTCCTTCAGCAAGGTCCGAGCAGGCACACGGGGGGAGGGGTTTATTAGTTATTGGGAGCTCCAACTTTAGGCGGGTGATGGAGCCCCTTAGGGAAATAGCGAGAAGGTCGGGGAAGAAGGCCAGTGTTCACTCTGTCTGCTTGCCGGGGGGTCTCATCCGAGATGTGGAGGAGGCCCTACCGGCGGCGATAGAGAGCACTGGGTGCACCCGACTGCAAATTGTTGCTCATGTCGGCACCAATGACTCCTGCCGTCTGGGTTCAGAGGTCATCCTCAGTTCGTACAGGCGGTTGGCGGAATTGGTGAAGGCGGAAAGCCTCGCTCGCGGGGTGGAATCTGAGCTAACTATTTGTAGTGTCGTTCCCAGAACCGATCGCGGTTCTCTAGTTTGGAGCCGAGTGGAAGGCTTAAACCAGAGGCTCAGACGATTCTGCGGAGATCTGGGGTGCAAATTTCTCGACCTCCGCTATCGGGTGGAGAAATGTAGGGTCCCCCTGAATAGGTCAGGCGTGCACTACACGCCGGAAGCGGCTACAAGGGTAGCGGAGTACGTGTGGAGTGCACATGGGGGTTTTTTAGGTTAGAGAATCCCCTCCCTAGGCCCGACAAGACGCCTCCTGAGACGCGGCAAGATAGTAGGCAAAATGCAACAGGGAATAACAATATTAATGTGCTAATAGTAAACTGCAGGAGCGTCTATAGAAAGGTCCCAGAACTGCTCTCATTAATAAACGATCACAACGCCCATATAGTACTAGGGACAGAAAGTTGGCTGAAACCAGACGTAAACAGTAACGAAATCCTAAACTCAGATTGGAATGTATACCGCAGAGACACGCTGAACAGTGAAGGGGGAGGCGTGTTTATAGCGGTAAGAAGTGCAATAGTATCGAAGGAAATTGACGGAGATCCGAAATGTGAAATGATTTGGGTGAAGGTCGCGGTTAAAGCAGGCTCAGACATGGTAATTGGATGTCTCTATAGGCCACCTGGCTCAGCAGCTGTTGTGGCTGAGCACCTGAAGGATAATTTGGAAAATATTTCGAGTAGATTTCCTCACCATGTTATAGTTCTGGGTGGAGATTTTAATTTGCCGGATATAGACTGGGAGACTCAGACGTTCATAACGGGTGGCAGGGACAAAGAATCCAGTGAAATTTTTTTAAGTGCTTTATCTGAAAACTACCTTGAGCAGTTAAACAGAGAACCGACTCGTGGCGATAACATATTAGACCTTCTGGTGACAAACAGACCCGAACTATTTGAAAAAGTTAACGCAGAACAGGGAATCAGTGATCATAAAGCGGTTACGGCATCGATGATTTCAGCCGTAAATAGGAATATTAAAAAGGGTAGGAAGATTTTTCTGTTTAGAAAAAGTGACAAAAAGCAGATTTCAGAGTACCTGTTGGCTCAACACAAAAGTTTTGTCTCAAGTACTGATAGTGTTGAGGATCAGTGGACAAAGTTCAAAACCATCGTACAATATGCGTTAGATGAGTATGTGCCAAGCAAGATCGTAAGAGATGGAAAAGAGCCACCGTGGTTCAACAACCGAGTTAGAAAACTGCTGCGGAAGCAAAGGGAACTTCACCGCAAACATAAACATAGCCAAAGCCTTGCAGACAAACAAAAATTACGCGAAGCGAAATGTAGTGTGAAGAGAGCTATGCGAGAGGCGTTCAATGAATTCGAAAGTAAAATTCTATGTACTGACTTGGCAGAAAATCCTAAGAAATTTTGGTCTTATGTCAAAGCGGTAGGTGGATCAAAACAAAATGTCCAGACACTCTGTGACCAAAATGGTACTGAAACAGAGGATGACAGACTAAAGGCCGAGATACTAAATGTCTTTTTCCAAAGTTGTTTCACAGAGGAAGATTGCACTGTAGTTCCTTCTCTAGATTGTCGCACAGATGACAAAATGATAGATATCGAAATAGACGACAGAGGGATAGAGAAACAATTAAAATCGCTCAAAAGAGGAAAGGCCTCTGGACCTGATGGGATACCAGTTCGATTTTACACAGAGTACGCGAAGGAACTTGCCCTCCTTCTTGCAGCGGTGTACCGTAGGTCTCTAGAAGAGCGTAGCGTTCCAAAGGATTGGAAAAGGGCACAGGTCATCCCCGTTTTCAAGAAGGGACGTCGAACAGATGTGCAGAACTATAGACCTATATCTCTAACGTCGATCAGTTGTAGAATTTTGGAACACGTATTGTGTTCGAGTATAATGACTTTTCTGGAGACTAGAAATCTACTCTGTAGGAATCAGCATGGGTTTCGAAAAAGACGGTCATGTGAAACCCAGCTCGCGCTATTCGTCCACGAGACTCAGAGGGCCATAGACACGGGTTCACAGGTAGATGCCGTGTTTCTTGACTTCCGCAAGGCGTTCGATACAGTTCCCCACAGTCGTTTATTGAACAAAGTAAGAGCATATGGACTATCAGACCAATTGTGTGATTGGATTGAGGAGTTCCTAGATAACAGGACGCAGCATGTTATTCTCAATGGAGAGAAGTCTTCCGAAGTAAGAGTAATTTCAGGTGTGCCGCAGGGGAGTGTCATAGGACCGTTGCTATTCACAATATACATAAATGATCTGGTGGATGACATCGGAAGTTCACTGAGGCTTTTTGCAGATGATGCTGTGGTGTATCGAGAGGTTGTAACAATGGAAAATTGTACTGAAATGCAGGAGGATCTGCAGCGAATTGACGCATGGTGCAGGGAATGGCAACTGAATCTCAATGTAGACAAGTGTAATGTGCTGCGAATACACAGAAAGATAGATTCTTTATCATTTAGCTACAAAATAGCAGGTCAGCAACTGGAAGCAGTTAATACCATAAATTATCTGGGAGTACGCATTAGGAGTGATTTAAAATGGAATGATCATATAATGTTGATTGTCGGTAAAGCAGATGCCAGACTGAGATTCATTGGAAGAATCCTAAGGAAATGCAATCCGAAAACAAAGGAAGTAGGTTACAGTACGCTTGTTCGCCCACTGCTTGAATACTGCTCAGTAGTGTGGGATCCGTACCAGATAGGGTTGATACAAGACATAGAGAAGATCCAACGGAGAGCAGCGCGCTTCGTTACAGGATCATTTAGTAATCGCGAAAGCGTTACGGAGATGATAAACTCCAGTGGAAGACTCTGCAGGAGAGACGCTCAGTAGCTCGGTACGGGCTTTTGTCAAAGTTTCGAGAACATACCTTCACCGAAGAGTCAAGCAGTATATTGCTCCCTCCTACGTATATCTCGCGAAGAGACCATGAGGCTAAAATCAGAGAGATTAGGGCCCACACAGAGGCATACCGACAATCCTTCTTTCCACGAACAATACGAGACTGGAATAGAAGGAAGAACCGATAGAGGTACTGAAGGTACCCTCCGCCACACACCGTCAGGTGGCTTGAGGAGTATGGATGTAGATGTAGATGTAGAGTGAAGCTCTCTTTGCTTTCGCAGTAGTTTCCTAACTTTGTTGTTGTACCACGGTGGGTTTTTCCCGTCCCTCACAGTTTTACTTCGCACGTACCTGTCTAAAACGCATTTTACGATTGCCTTGAACTTTTTCCATAAACACTCAACATTGTCAGTGTCGGAACAGAAATTTTCGTTTTGATTTGTTAGGTAGTCTGAAATCTGCCTTCTATTACTCTTGCTAAACAGATAAACCTTCCTCCCTTTTTTTATATTCCTATTAACTTCAATATTCAGGGATGCTGCAACGGCCTTATGATCACTGATTCCCTGTTCTGCACTTACAGAGTCGAAAAGTTCGGGTCTGTTTGTTATCAGTAGGTCCAAGATGTTATCTCCACGAGTCGGTTCTCTGTTTAATTGCTCGAGGTAATTTTCGGATAGTGCACTCAGTATAATGTCACTCGATGCTCTGTCCCTACCACCCGCCCTAAACATCTGAGTGTCCCAGTCTATATCTGGTAAATTGAAATCTCCACCTAAGACCATAACATGCTGAGAAAATTTATGTGAAATGTATTCCAAATTTTCTCTCAGTTGTTCTGCCACTAATGCTGCTGAGTCGGGGGGTCGGTAAAAGGAGCCAATTATTAACCTAGCTCGGTTGTTGAGTGTAACCTCCACCCATAATAATTCACAGGAACTATCCACTTCTACTTCACTACAGGATAAACTACTACTAACAGCGACGAACACTCCACCACCGGTTGCATGCAATCTATCCTTTCTAAACACCGTCTGTGCCTTTGTAAAAATTTCGGCAGAATTTATCTCTGGCTTCAGCCAGCTTTCTGTACCTATAACGATTTCAGCTTCGGTGCTTTCTATCAGCGCTTGAAGTTCCGGTACTTTACCAACGCAGCTTCGACAGTTTACAATTACAATACCGATTGCTGCTTGGTCCCCGCATGTCCTGACTTTGCCCCGCACCCGTTGAGGCTGTTGCCCTTTCTGCACTTGCCCGAGGCCATCTAACCTAAAAAACCGCCCAGCCCACGCCACACAACCCCTGCTACCCGTGTAGCCGCTTGTTGCGTGTAGTGGACTCCTGACCTATCCAGCGGAACCCGAAACCCCGCCACCCTATGGCGCAAGTCGAGGAATCTGCAGCCCACACGGTCGCAGAACCTTCTCAGCCTCTGATTCAGACCCTCCACTCGGCTCTGTACCAAAGGTCCGCAGTCAGTCCTGTCGACGATGCTGCAGATGGTGAGCTCTGCTTTCATCCCGCTAGCGAGACTGGCAGTCTTCACCAAATCAGATAGCCGCCGGAAGCCAGAGAGGATTTCCTCCGATCCATAGCGACACACATCATTGGTGCCGACATGAGCGACCACCTGCAGATGGGTGCACCCTGTGCCCTTCATGGCATCCGGAAGGACCCTTTCCACATCTGGAATGACTCCCCCCGGTATGCACACGGAGTGCACTTTGGTTTTCTTCCCCTCCCTTGCTGCCATATCCCTAAGGGGCCCCATTACGCGCCTGACGTTGGAGTTCCCAACTACCCGTAAGCCCACCCTCTGCGACTGCCCGGATCTTGCAGACTGAGGGGCAACCTCTGGAACAGGACAAGCAGCCATGTCAGGCCGAAGATCAGTATCAGCCTGAGACAGAGCCTGAAACCGGTTCGTCAGACAAACTGGAGAGGCCTTCCGTTCAGCCCTCCAGAATGTCTTTCGCCCCCTGCCACACCTTGAGACGACCTCCCACTCTACCACAGGTGAGGGATCAGCCTCAATGCGGGCAGTATCCCGGGCAACCACAGTCGTAGTCCGATCGGGGGATGCGTGGGACGAGCTGGCCGTCCCCGACAAACCCCCATCCGGACCCCCACAGTGATGCCCATTGGCAACAGCCTCAAGCTGTGTGACCGAAGCCAACACTGCCTGAAGCTGGGAGCGAAGGGATGCCAACTCAGCCTGCATCCGAACACAGCAGTTGCAGTCCCTATCCATGCTAAAAACTGTTGTGCAAAGAACGTCTGAACTAATCTACAGAGAGCGCAAACAAAACGACACAAAATTGAAACGGTTATTAAAATACCAGATTGCCTAGTAAATGCAGTAATGCTGCCACTTGTGCACTGCTGACACACTGCTCGGCGGCCGAAGGAGACTACGCGATTTAACACTATTCGAGTACTAAAACGCGATGCTACAACTCTCAAATACTATAATACGCCCGACATTTATGAATTAAACAATGCAAGTACCAAAAACACGCAAAGAAATTAAGAATTAAACTATGTAACAAATGAGTGAGCTAGGAGTATACGACTTGCTGCTGCAACTGCTTATCCAACGGTGGCAGGGAGCAAGTCATGTGAAAAGCATTGTATACGAGACAGTGTCGATACTAAAGATGATGATGTCAGACGGTACGACAGAACTTTTACGACTATGTCATTCGGTGTAAGAAAACCGTTGGCGTTCAAAACAGCTTCCAGTCGTCTCAGCACAGGTAAATACAGATCTTATGTGGGTTTTTAAAGGGGTCTTGTACAATTTTTCCTGCAAAATAGTGGTAAGTTCAGATGACGATGACGGAGGTGGATAGCATTAACGCACTCTCTCTCCAAAGCACCCCATACAGGCTCAATAATATTGACAGCTCGTGAATATGGTAGCCAGGGGAAGTGCGACAGGTCATCTTGGTGCTCACAAAACCAGTTCTGGTCAATGCGAACTGTGTCAACAGGGGCCCTTTCGTCTTGGAACACAGCGTCACTATTGGGAATTAGGTATTATACCATGGGATAGACCTGATCAGTGAAAATGGCCATATAATCCTTGGCAGCAACGCCATCTTGGAGAGTAAGAATGGGGTCCATCGAATATCACGATACGGATTCTCAAATCGTCACCGAATCCTCTGCATCGTCTACAAACGGTCTGCGTCGTAGGCTTGGGACGGTGTACGGAAGACGTAAAGCCGGCCAGAAGTTGGAAACAGTATGAAGCAAGACTCATCAAACCAAACGACTTTCTACCATCACTCCATAGCCCATGTCTTATGGCTTCGGCACCTAGATTTCCTGTTAGGGGCAACTGCAAAACTGATAGCTGGTTCGGAGTTCCATCTTGTCCCGAAATTCTCAGTTTATGGCGCTCGTTTCTTGTTTTTTGGTGATGACGGGGTTTGCGAATGCGACATTCACGTTTGAAGTAACTTTTACAGCTATTGTCCAACTATTTTTCATCATAATTCTCTTCACTGACCGACTGTCAGGGTCACTTAACACACAGTTTGGCCCGCATTGTAACTTAGCTGCGATTTTTCTCCGATTTCGTCGCACGCGGAATAAATCTTCGATGTGGTGTCTTTTGAAACACCCAGCACTTAGGCTTCTTGGTTATTGGAAACAACCGCCACACTAGCACAAACAATTTGTCCACGTTCGAACTCACTTAGCTCCGACATAATCTACAGCTACATCCACATCCATACTCCGCAAGCCACCTGACGGTGTGTGGCGGAGGGTGCCTTGAGAACCTCTATCGGTTCTCCCTTCTATTCCAGTCTCCTATTGTTCGTGGAAAGAAAGATTGTCAGTATACCTCTGTGTGGGCTCTAATCTCTCTGATTTTATCCTCATGGTCTCTTCGCGAGATATACGTAGGAGCGAGCAATATACTGCTTGACTCCTCGGTGAAAGTACGTTTTCGAAACTTCAACAAAAGTCCGTACCGAGCTACTGAGCGTCTCTCTTGCAGAGTCCTCCACTGAAGTTTATCTATCATCTCCGTAACGCTTTAGCAATTACTAAATGATCCCGTAACGAAGCGCGCTGCGCTCCGTTGGATCTTCTCCATGTGTTCTATCAACCTTATCTGGTACGGATCCCAAAACGGTGAGTAGTGTCCAAGCAGTGGGCGAACAAGTGTACTGCAACCTACTTCCTTTGTTTTCGGACTGCATTTCCTTAGGATTCTTCCAATGAATCTCAGTCTGACAACTGCTTAACCGACGATTAATTTTATATGGTCATACCATTTTAAATCACTCCTAATGCCTACTCCCAGATAATTTATGGAATTAACTGCTTCCAGCTGCTGACTTGCTGTATTGTAGCTAAATAATAAAGGATCTTTCTTTCTATGTATTCGCAGCACATTACACTTGTCTACATTGAGATACAATTGCCATTCCCTGCACCATGCGTCAATTCTTACTTCGGAAGACTTCTCTCCATTGATAATGACTTTTTGCGTTCTGTTATCTAGGAACTCTTCAATCCAATCACACAAATGGTCTGATAGTTCATATGCTCTTACTTTGTTCATTAAACGACTGTGGGGAACTGTATCAAAGGCCTCGCGGAAGTCAAGAAACACGGAATCTACCTGGGAACCCGTGTCTATGGCCCTCTGAGTCTCATTGACGTATAGTGCGAGATGGGTTTCACACGATTGTCTTTTTCGAAACCCATGCTGATTCCAACAGAGTAGATTTCTAGTCTCGAGAAAAGTCATTATATCGAACATAATACTTGTTCCAAAATTCTACAAGTGATCGACGTTAGAGATATGGGTCTATAGTTCTGCACATCTGTTCGACGTCGCTTCTTGAAAACTGGGATGACCTGTGCCCTTTTCCAATCTTTTGGAACGTCACGCTCTTCTAGAGACCTACGGTACACCGCTGAAAGAAGGGGGGCAAGTTCCTTCGCGTACTCTGTGCAAAATGGAACTGGTATCCCATCAGGTCCAGCGGCCATTCCTCTTTTGAGCGATTTTAATTGTTTTTCTATCCCTCTGTCATCTATTTCGATATCTACCATTTTGTCATCTGTGCGACAATCTAGAGAAGGAACTACAGTGCAGTCTTCCTCTGTGAAACAGTTTTGGAAAAGACATAGAGTATTTCGGCCTTTAGTCTGTCATTTTCTGTTTCAGTACCATTTTGGTCACAGAGTGTCTGGACATTTTGTTTTGATCCACCTACCACTTTGACATAAGACCAAAATTTCTTAGGATTTTCTGTCAAGTCGGTACATAGAACATTACTTTCGAATTCGTTGAACGCCTCTCGCATAGCCCTCCTCACACTACATTTCGCTCCGTGTAATTTTTGTTTGTCTGCAAGGCTTTGGCTATGTTTATGTTTGCTGTGAAGTTCCCTTTGCTTTCGTAGCAGTTTTATAACTTGGTTGCTGTACCACGGTGGCTCTTTTCCATCTCTTACGATCTTGCTTGGCACATACTCATCTAATGCATACTGTACGATGGCTTTGAACTCTGTTCACTCATCTTAAACACTATCTGTACTCGAGATAAAACTTTCGTGTTGAGTCGTCAAGTACTCTGAAATCTGCTTTTTCTCACTTTTGCTAAACAGAAAAATCTTCCTACCTTTTTTAATATTTCTATTTACAGCTGAAATCACCGATGCTGTAACCGCTTTATGATCGCTGATTCCCTGACCCAGAAGGTCTAATATGTTATCGCCACGAGTCGGTTCTCTGTTTAACTGCTCAAGGTAGTTTTCAGATAATGCACTTAAAAAAATTTCACTGGATTCTTTGTCCCTGCCACCCGTTAATGGTCGGGAAATCTACTAGAAATATTTTCCAACCATTCAGGTGATCTGCCGCAACAGCTGCTGAGGCAGGGGCCTATAGAGACATCCAATTACCATGTTTGGGCCTGATTTAACCGTGACCTTCACATAAATTATTTCACATTTCGGATCTCCGTCAATATCCTTCGATACTATTACACTTTTTATCGCTATAAACACGCCTCCCCCTTCACTATCCAGCCTATCTCTGCGGTATACAGTCCAGTCTGAGTTTAGGATTTCATTACTGTTTACATCTGGTTTCAGCCAACTTTCCGTCCCTAGTACTATGTGGGCATTGTGACCGTTTATTAATGAGAGCAGTTCTGAGACCTTTCTATAGACGCTTCTGCAGTTTACTATTACCACGTTAATATTGTCATTCCCTGTTGCGTTTTGCCTACCGCTATCTTGTCACGTCTCAGGAGGCGTCTTGTCGGGCCTAGGGAGGGAATTCTCTAACCTAAAAAACCCATATGTGCACTCCACACGTACTCCGCTACCCTTGTAGCCACTTCCTGCGTGTAGAGCACGCTTGACCTATTCAGGGGGACCCTACATTTCTCCACCTGATAGTGGAGGTCGAGAAATTTGCACCCCAGATCTCCGCAGAATCGTCTGTGTCTCTGGTTTAAGCCTTCCACTCGGCTCCAAACTAGAGAACCGCGATCGGTTCTGGGAACGACACTACAAATAGTTAGCTCAGATTCCACCCCGCGAGCGAGGCTTTCCGCCTTCACCAACTCCGCCAATCGCCTGTATGAACTGAGGATGACCTCTGAACCCAGACGGCAGGAGTCATTGGTGCCGACATGAGCAACAATTTGCAGTCGGGTGCACCCAGTGCTCTCTGTCGCCGCCGGCAGGGCCTCCTCCACATCTCGGATGAGACCCCCCGGCAAGCAGACAGAGTGAACACTGGCCTTCTTCCCAGACCTTTCCGCTATTTCTCTGAGGGGCTCCATCACCCGCCTAACATTGGAGCTCCCAATCACTAATAAACCCCTCCCCCCGCGTGCCTGCTCGGACCTTGCTGAAGGAGCGGCCACATGTCCACTCACAGGCAGAGCGGGCGATTCCACACGACCAACCCCTTACATTGACCCTCCGCCTCCCGGTACCCGTGAAGATGTCTCTACAGCAGGGACTGTGGGTGAATCATGTAACACCTGGGGTGTACCATGCGACGCACCAGACTCCCCACTGCCGCTACACTCCGAGGCAGCAGCCTGAAGACGGCTGACCGTGGCCATCAGCACGTTCAGCTGTTCGTAAACAGTGGCCAGCTCCTCCTGCGTCCGTACACAGCAGTCACACATCCTATTCATCCTAAGAAATCAACAATTTACTATAAGAGTTACGTAATCAACTTTTAACTAGACTGCTAATTCACTAAAGGCGACTGATAGCTGACTAAACTGTGGTTACTAGACACTTCTTGTTGGAAACAATGAAAGTAAGCTCTAACTGTCTCTGGACTGTATTCAAAACAAACACGAAATCTATGGAACACTATTAGTAGTACTCGAAAATTAAAGCTTCCTAAAAGCATAAACACACGGAAATAGAAGTGACAAGTAAGAAAAACACAGTTAATACTCACGACGACACGGAAAACATTTCTGACCACGACTGACACTTTCAAGGTGTTGAGGCCATTTCAAAGGTGCCGTTCGTGATTAAATACAACAGCGAAAGATGTAGGCTTGGCTAGCGTGTGCATTTATGTTCAATCACGCATTTCCCGCAGGTTTCCATATTTTTTCTAGCCACTACATGTCGCACCTTTTGCGGAGATAGAGAATTATTGCGAAAATATGTTTACATGGATTCCTCAGCAGACTTAATGTAAATTTGAAATTTTTTTATTTCCGCCTATAATCTTTGACTGACAAGGAACCCCTTGAGTGTGAGGTTGCAAGTTCAGTTTTTAATAAGGCTCAGTTGAAAGTATAGTTTTAATAATTATGTCAGGAAAAATATTAGCTGTTAATGACTCATCAATCATGTGCATCGGAAAATGACTGTCTGGAAAGTGCAGAGATCAACCTTCTATGGGATGTATGTATTATACTTCACAAAATGGACATCGTCGACATTAAAGAAATATTCAAAACAAACCATTATCATTGTCTAAATGGACAATGGCGCACCACATTGATCAGAAAGGTTCGTACGATCGAGATCGAAGGCGAACTCTTTGGGAGTTAGAAATTGTCACGACGTTCAGCTCGGTGTTCACTCTTAAAGAAGGCGTATAGAATTATACTGGTTGTAACAGGGTGATGGGAACTAATGGAATGTGATAGCAAGCAACTGAAGGCGCAACAGTCTGTAGTTGAGCTTACCGTCAAACTGGCTGTCCTTCACGGCGTAGCTGCAGGCAGTGCGACGATATGTATTATAGGCACAGAAGAAACAAACATCCATAAACTGAATTTGTCCAGTGCCTCTAGGCGGTAGGAATTTTAATGTCACACACTTTTCAGGAGAAATAGTTTCTCTAAAGAAGCGCGTACGACATCACACATTTCACTGACTCATCTAGCAGAAACGTAAAAATTTTATCTGCCACTTCTTTCTCCCGTGCGGAATTCCTTGGGTGCCTTTCTGATGAAATGTCAATTTCGGCAAATTTTGTTATAGATATAATGCAATATTTGCTTTGTTTATCGTTGTCATTACTCTGCGCTGTATCAATACCACTAGCACTGTAGCACAGTCGTGAGTTGCTTGTCGACTAAGCAGTTCAACTACACTCCTTAGCCTCATGCTGTGCTCACCATCGGATACATCCAGTCCCTCCCCCTGCTGCCACTAGCAGCCATGTTCTGGTTGCATGGTAGGCAATATGCAGGCGTCGAATGCCATAAACATCATTGGCTTGTTGCGACCTCCCTGTCAAAAGGTTGCTTGTGGGTCATTTTCGGATTATTTCCGGACCAGGGTTTCCTGTCACAAATTAATATAACTGCCTGCTTCCAACATCGTTGGAAGATTGTACCACCATCACAGAAACATCTCCAACATCGACCCGCTATTCGCTGGCAAATTTTTACGCTACACGATACTGATCTGTCAGTCAGCAGAGGTGTGCTATGAATTGATGCGTTTAACCGTCACGAGATAAGCCAAATGTGCAGACTGCGGCAGTATCCGAAATACGGTTGAAGGAAAGAAAGAAGATCGGCGTTCAGCGTCACTTCGAATGAGGTGATTAGAGAAAGAATCAAGGTTGAGTGTGCCTTCTTCCTCTCCATCACTGTGTCCGCACATATACAGGGTGGTCCATTGATCGTGACCGGGCCAAATATCTCACGAAATAAGCGTCAAACGAAGAAACTATAAAGAACGAAACTTATCTAGCTTGAAAGGGGAAACCAGATGCCGCTATGGTTGGCCCGCTAGATGGCACTGCCATAGGTCAAAAGTATATCAACTCCGTTTTTTTTAAATATGAACCCCAATTTTTGATTACATATTCGTGTAGTACGTAAAGAAATATGAATGTTTTAGTTGGACCACTTTGCTCGCTTTGTGATAAATGGCGCTGTAATAGTCACAAACATATGAGTCACAATTTTAGACGAACAGTTGGTAACAGGTAGGTTTTTTAAATTAAAATACAGAACGTAGATACGTTTGAACATTTTATTTCGGTTGTTCCAGTGTGATACATGTACCTTTGTGAACTTATCATTTCTGAGAACGCATGCTGTTACAGCGTAATTACCTGTAAATACCACATTAATGCAATAAATGCTCAAAATGATGTCCTTCAACCTCAATGTATTTGGCAATAAGTGTAACGACATTCCTCTCAACAGCGAGTAGTTCGCCTTCCGTAATGTTCAGACATGCATTGACAATGCGCTGATGCATGTTGTCAGGCGTTGTTGGTGGATCACGATAGCAAATATCCTTCAACCTTCCCCACAGAAAGAAATCCGGGGACGTCAGATCCGGTGAACGTGCGGGCCATGGTATGGTGCTTCGACGACCAATCCACCTGTCATGAAATATGCTATTCAATACCGCTTCAACCGCACTCGAGCTATGTGCCGGACATCCATCATGGAAGTACATCGCCATTCTGGCATGCAGTGAAACATCTCGTAGTAACATCTGTAGAACTTGACGTAGGAAATCAGCATACTTTGCACCATTTAGATTGCTAGCGATAAAATGGGGGCCAATTATCCTTCCTCCCATAATGCTGCACCACACATTAACCCGCCAAGGATGCTGATGTTCCGCTTGACGCAGCCATCGTGGATTTTTCGTTGCCCAATAGTGCATATTATGCTTACGTTACTGCTGTTGGTGAATGATGCTTCGTCGCTAAATAGAACGCGTGCAAAAAATCTGCCTTCGTCTCGTAATTTCTCTTGTGCCCAGTGGCAGAACTACACGACGTGCAAAGTCGTCACCATGCAATTCCTTGTGCACAGAAATATGGTACGGATGCAATCGATGTTGATGTAGCATTCTCAACACCGACGATTTTGAGATTCCCGATTCTCGTGCAATTTGTCTGCTACTGATGTGCAGATTAGCCGCGACAGCAGCTGAAACACGTATTTGGGCATCCTCATTTGTTGCAGGTCGTGGTTGACCACATGTGGCTGAACACTTCCTGTTTCCTTAAATATCCGGCGAACGGTCCGGAAACGAGGATGATGTCCTCCAGGATACCGACCAGCATACATAGCACACGCACGTTGGGCCTTTTGATAACAATAGCCATACATCAACACGATATCGACCTTTCCCGCAATTTTTTTTCTTTATTGTTATTTTAAAACCTGTACAACAGGCAGGCTGTCAGCAGCATTCTACGCTGCTCTTCAGCCATAGAATAGACAATGAGAAAAAACAGAAAGAATACACATAAGTTACATATGGCAGGTAATAAAATAGTAGACACATACATACAAACAAGGAACCGTTCACACTCGACGATAATCCACACTACAAACTGCTGACACGACGCACAAACACTGAAGATGTCGATGGCACAGGTGAACGATGGAGTGTGACGGTGAACACTGAACACAAAACACGACGACACACACGAGACACTGATGGCGATGATCTCCGGCGCGCGAATGTCCACGTAGCGTGTGCGAGTCCGGGGACCTGCCAAGAGGGGAAGAAGGGAGGGGGGGGAGGGGAGAACAAAGATGCCAATGGCTGAGGAGATGGGAGGAGGAGTAGAGGGACAGGGGAGGGGAAGCCCGGGGGAGGAGTGGGGGGAAATGGAGGACGGAGGGAAGGGGGAGAGAAGAGAGGGAGGGTGCCCAAAGGAACAAACGTAGGAAGAGGGAGGGAGGATCAAAGTTGGTAGGAGGTGTAGATAGAGAGGAGGAGGGCATCATCAGGGAGGGGAGCTGGCGGAAGCCACCTTGGGAGAGGGTAAGGAGGGTGGAGAGATGGAGAGCAGGTGGGACGTGGGAATACAGGCGCAGCAGCGGGCGGGGGTGGGAGAGGATGGGGGAGACAAGCGGGTGAGGAGGATCGAGTTTACGGGAGGTGTAGAGGATCCTTATCCTTTCAAGGAAAAGGAGGAGTTGGGGGAACGGAATGAGGTCATACAGGATCTGCATGGGGGAGGGGAGACGGATGCGATAGGCGAGGCAGAGAGCATAGCGTTCAAGGATCTGAAGGGATTTGTAAAAGGTAGGGGAGGGGGCGGAGATCCAGGCACGATGGGCGTAACTTGGATTGTCCAGAGATGGGGGGTCCAGGAGAGGCGACGGTCAAGGGTGAAGCCAAGGTACTTAAGGGTGGGGGTGAGGGCGATAGGACGGCGATAGATAGTGATGTAGAAATGGAGCAGGCAGAAGGAGGGGTTGGTTTTGCCTACAATGATCACCTGGGTTTTGGAGGGATTGACCTTGAGCAACCACTGGTTGTACCAAGCGGTGAACCGGTCAAGATGGGATTGGAGAAGGTGTTGGGAACGCTGCAGGGTGGGGGCAAGGGCAAGGAAGGCGGTGTCATCGGCAAACTGGAGAAGGTGGGCGGGGGGTGACGGCGGCGGCATGTCCGCTGTATACAAAAGGTACAGAAGTGGGAAGAGGACGGAGCCTTAGGGCACACCGGCGGAGGGAAAAAAGGTGTAGGAATCCGTATTATGGATGGTGTCGTAGGAAGGACAGTGGGAGAGAAAGGAGCCGATCAGATGGACATAGTTAATGGGAAGGACCAATTTTGGAGCTTGAAGAGGAGACCGGAATGACATACACGGTCATAGGCACGTTCGAGGTCCAGGGAGAGGAAGATTCCAGAGCGACGGGAATTAAGCTGTTAGGAAAGGAGATGAGTGAGGTGAAGGAGAAGGTCATCAGAAGAGAAGGACGGCCGAAAGCCACACTGGGTAACGGGAAGGAGGCGGTGTTGGCGGAGATGCTGGTGAATGCGTCGATTGAGGATGGATTCCAGGACCTTGCTGAAGACCAAGGTAAGGCTGATGGGACGGTAGGAGGAGACGGCGGACGGCGGTTTACCGGGTTTAAGGAACATCAGGATATGGGAGGTTTTCCACATGTCGGGGTAGTAGCCGGTGGACAGGACTACATTGTAGAGCCTGGCCAGAGTGGAGAGGGAAGAGACAGGAGCTTCATGAAGGTGGCGGTAGGTGACACGATCGTGACCAGGAGCGGTGTTGCGTTTTGTGTGGAGTGTAGCAATGAGATCCTGTGTAGTGATAGGGGCATTGAGTTCTGTGTGTGCAATGTTGTCCAAGTACTGGAAACCAGGTGCGAGGGGAGGGACAGAGGTGTCAGTTCGATCGCGGACATCTGGGAAGAGGGGATAATCGAACTGGGGATCGTTAGGGATGGGAAAAGACATTGGAAAGGTAGGAGACAAAGTGATTGGCCTTACTAAGGGTGCCAGGGAAGGGGTGATCATCATGGAGCATAGTAGGGGGAGGGTTTAGTTCCGGTAAGGCTACGGAAGGTGGACCAGAACTTGGACGAGTTTATAGGTAGGGTAGCATTTAAACGGGTGCATGTCTGTCGCCAGTCCCGGCATTTCCTAGCCGCAAGCAAGTTTCGGATGTGTCGCTGGAGTTGCCGGTGGCGTCATAGTGTGTCCGGGTCACGCGCGTGGAGGAAGGCACGGTAGAGGCGGCGGGATTCACGGAGGAGGAGGACGGTCTGTGGGGGTAAGGTAGGACGGTTGGGGTGGATGGCGACAGTAGGGACATCGGCCTCCACGGCCTCAGACAGGGTCTGCTGGAGAAAGGAGGCGGCACGGGTAACATTGTCAGGGTGGTAGTAGGTGAAAGGGTGGCCTTCTACCTGGATGGAGAGGGTATCCTGGTAGGCATTCCAGTTGGCACGGGAATAATGATGGACATACTTCGGGGGAGGGTTATTACGAGGGTCGGGGTGGGGGCGACGACCGTCTGAAATGGTGAGGAGGACAGGGAGATGGTCGCTACCAATGGGGTCCAGGACATCCACCGCTATGCGGCCAAGGAGGTTGGGGGAGGAGAGGATGACATCGGGAGTGGAGTTGGATTCGGGGTGGGTGTGCTGGGGAAAGGGGATGAGGTCACCTTGGAGGGTGGAGAGGAACCGATGTCACCGCCGTAACTGGGTGGCAGGACGACTATGGATGTTGAGGTCGGCGGCGATCACGTAGGAGGAGAAGGTACGATCAATGTGGGAGAGGAAGTCGAAAGGAATAGGGGCGTTAGGGCGGACATAGATGGTGGCGCAGGTGACGGTAAGACCGGGGAAGAAGAGACTAAGGATCAGGTGTTCGGTGGGGTGGGGAAGGAGAGGTTGGAGCCGAAACGGGATCTGGCGGTGGTGACCAATGGCAACTCCACCACGCGCAATCGGGAGGGGATTATCAGAGCGGTGGAGAAGGTAGGGCGAAGTGTGGATGGTGTGGTGGGGTTGGAGGAAGGTTTCATTGAGGAAGAAGGCATCCACGCAGTGGGTTGCAAGGGTGTGCATGAAGAGGTTCTTGTTGGCGGGAAGGGAACAGATGTTGTTGAACAGGATATGGTGCTGTCGCGCCATGACAGGGATTTAAACGAGGGTGTCGAGACGGGAGAAGGTGTAATGGGCCTGGTTGTGAGAGTAGGTGGCATACATTTTTAGGTGGAAGACGGAACGGGCGGCGAGGGAGACCTGTTGGAGGGTGTGAGGGCGCTGGAAAGGGTGGACGTTTTGCAGGACAATGGTGAGGAACCTGATGATGTCCTCAGCAGTGGGGGGGGGGGGGGGCGGAGGGTATTGCCAGTATTGCCAGGAGGGGTGGGGGCGTCCAGAGGGCGGACAGGGACGATGAGTTCAGGAGTGGTCGGAGGGGGTCAGGCTTTACATTTTTGGGAGTAGGTGGGATGGGGGAGATAGCAGGTATTACAGGAGGGAGGGGACTGAAGGTTAGGACACTGCCAGAGGAAGTGCGCTTGCTTACAATGCGGGCAGGTGGGGGCCTCGCGGCACTCAGCTGTTGGGTGTGCGTTGTAGTGCAGACACCTCTGGCAGCGAAGGGATTGAGGACGGGAGCGGGAGGGGTTGACCTTTTCCGCAATTGGTAAACGGTCCGTTTTAACACGGGTAATGTATCACGAAGCAAATACCGTCCGCACTGGCGGAATGTTACGTGATACCATGTACTTATACGTTTGTGACTATTACAGCGCCATCTATCACAAAGCGAAAAATGTGGTCCAACTAAAAAATTCATATTTCTTTACGTACTGCACAAATATGTAATAAAAATGGGGGTTCCGATTTTAAAAAACGTAGTTGATATCCGTTTGACCTATGGCAGCGCCATCTAGCGGGCCAACTATAGCGCCATCTGGTTTCCCCCTTCATGCTAGACGAGTTTCGTTCTTTGTAGTTTTTTCGTTTGATGCTTATTTCGTGAGATATTTGGCCCGGTCACTATCAATGGACTACCCTGTATATACACATATATATAATATCGTGTGTGTGTATGCGTACAAAAGGAGAGTCTACACATAATAAATCGCGTGATTGTGTGACGTGTTTGACTCGGCTTAAAATATAATACATAAAAAGCTATGATTCAAGGACGGAATTTGTTTATGAGAATAAACCCCACACATAACAAATTCATTAATCCAAAATATAACTATGGAAAACCCTAAGTTGTACAAATGTCTTCTGATCATATCTCATTAAGATGTTGAAATGACTTACATACCTTTTCGTCTTTTTCGTCACGACCTCGATGATAAAATACGCCCCACATGAGGAAGATGCGTTGACGTTGCTGTCTTGTTTCTATACGCAGCAGTTGGGCAAACCAGCTACATCTGTATTTACATCCACATTTCGCATGCCGCATAACGATGTGTGGTGGAGGCTACTTCGTGAACCCGTTGTCACTCTCCACCTCTCTTGAGTGACGTCATTTTCCTGCATAGACTGTTTCGTTTTCGAAATAACTACTTTACCTCATAATACAGTTATTAGCTAATTATACCCCTTTGGGTATTATTAAGCTATATATCTTGGTAGCTAGGTTTATAATATAGCTTGGTAGATAGGTAGGTTTATAATGCTCAAAGGGCGAAATTAGCTAATAACTAAATTATAAAACAAAGTGGTTATTTAAATAAACATCCTAAACCAGGAAAATGACTTCACTCAAGAAATTCCCAGCCGGTTTGAACCCATACATACAAAAGACTTCTTCGTTTTCCAGTTCGAGTTACGAATGTTCCGTGGGGGAGAACGATTTCTGGTAAGCCTCTGCCTGTTCGAATGTCTCTAATTTACATTCATGGTTTTTTTCGCGAGATATACATGGAATAAGGCAGTACATTGGTCGATTCTTCTAGAAACGTGCGCTCTCGGATTCTGAGCAGGAAACCACACCATAGCGCCCAACACATGCGTCTGCCACTGAAAATGGATGAACATCTGGAGGGGCTTAGGTGCTAATTAAATGAACCTTCTACGAAACGCGCTGCTCCTTTATAGATTTCTCTATTACCTCTATCAGTCGTACCTGATACGGATCCCACATTGACCAGCAGTATTCAAGTATTGGTCGAACGATGGTTTTGTAAGCTGTCTCCTTTGTTGATGGAGTACATTTCCTGAGAGATTCTTCCAGTGGATAGCATCTGTGGTTAGTTTTATGTGGTAGTACCAAGTTAAACTGCTCCTTACGCATGATGCCAAATATTTAATTCATGTGACTGCTGCCAGCGGTTGTTCTGCAGACATGATTCTACAACAATGGCTCTCTCTGATTATTTGTGCACAATACTTTACATTTATGTTGAGGGTCAGTGGTCAATACCTGCAGGAGACGTCGTTCCACTGCAGGTCTTTCTGGATTTCACTACTTTTTTTCTTTTTTTTTTTTTTTTTTTTAGCTTTGCAACTTCTCTGTGTACAAAATCATCATCCATGAAAAGTCTCACGGAACTTCCGACGCTATTCCCTATCTCGTTTACATACATATTGTAGACTTCAAAACCCCTTTCTCAGTTGTCCATGACCTGTATGACAGAAATCGATGTGACTGAGACGTTAACTGAAATGCGAACAAATCTCAGCTCAGTCGCAATTCAAATAAATTTATTTCATGCTACGTGCTTTTGGATCTTGGTTCCATTATCAGGTCGAAAGCTAAACAAGGCGCGCAATAACATAGCAACCAATGTCCATAGTTCTTGAGAGTACTGACAGAATTTTTTATTACTGTACTGTCAGATTCTTTCAGATTCGTATCTCATTCAGTCCGCTGACTGTCGTTCGAAATGCGTAGAAACAGAACTAATTAACCAGCGATGGTCTGCATATCCATTAACATTTTTTGCTTTTTTTTAAATCGCTTCAAGCCTACGTTCGAATGATTACTTCAAAGTAAAGCCAGAGACCGGTATCCTGTTTCTCATTTTTGTACACTTCTAACCTGATCTCCGTCAGTAATGATCAGAATGTTAAACAAGGTGCTTCGTACTCTAGCTGCTTAAGATAATTTGTCGTCGATACTTTTCAGCAGTTGGTTTGTATGGACCTTATCTTTTCTGTCCCTGTCACTTTTCTAATTATTTGAATTATCTTCCTTTCAGAAACAAAGACATCCACGGGCGCAAAAAGGTAGAGGTACATTACACGAAACTCATAGACTAACTCTACTCCCAAGTTGGCGAAAATAAAGAAATGTCGGATATTTGAGATGATCTGAAGTTTTGTTTTAAGTAAAAGTGAAAATATGTTGCAAAGTAATATTAGTTTTTGGTCATTATGTCATCGACTATGATCATTCAAAGAGCAGATCTTTTAATCGCATGACAGAACTAACCTTTCTCAAAGCATAGTACTGACAAGGCTTTCCGGAAATCTCGTTGGATGCACTGAATGTGTAGTCTACATTAAAGAGAACGGTCGTCCTACATGGTAACTATTTATTGAGAAACAGTCGGAAGTTTGCTGAGAATTTAATAGCTTTTCCACGTGTACCTAAACGGCAAATGAAGAACCATTTATTAGAGAACACGCTAATTCTCTCTAAAAGAGATCATCGAGTGCTGGGATTTGAGTTTTAAATATTAGTGGGTCGCGGAAGTCAACGCCTGAAGTGGTGGAGTTTTGTTTGATTATTTAAAGTTCATATAGTTGAAAAGCGGCGGTAACATTTAGGTTTTTTGTTTTACTTTTTTATTACATTTCCACTCAGTGAGATTTGGAATAGAGCACCAGCACTCCTGCAATAAAACGCTGACTTTTACCTGTAAGCAATTAATTGCGGAAATAAAGAATTAACGGTTGTAAACTGAAGAGATCAGTACCCGACTTGTCCTTTATGCCCAAATCATTAAAAAAAAATCTAAGGCTTATTTCAAAGCAGACTAATATCTTAAATATATCTCCTCGGAATAAAGTATGAGAAAATACGAAGGCTATTAGAATAAAAGAGTGGAATAGTGGTAAAAGCAAAGTTCAACAAAATTAAACAGAAGGAATAGTATTCTTCAGGTAATAACTTGCAACGGAAAGATCGATAATTAATCTTTATTTAGATAGGAAAAGCAAATTTACGTTTAATTGAAAAGTGATTAATTATAAATGAAAAGTTATTCCACTTAAATCTGAAAGGTTGAGATTAACGAAATAGATTGTTACGATAAAAATTTCAATAGCGTCAAGGATATTGTTGTAGCAAGGCGGTAATTATAGAGGTTATTGTTGACTGATAACGAAAGATAAACAATATTAAGTTACATCTTGGCCGCGTGAACGTATTCTCCAGTTCACGTAAAAATCTATGATGTTCACACTGATTTGAGTGTATACGTATACGATGTTTAAGCTTTAAAAGAGGGGCAACTACAAGAGGCAACGAGTCTGTATGTCATATTCATCAGTTATATACGAAAGTTATCGTTTCTGGTTAGTACGTTGTTGAGAAAATGCTTAGTTGTGTTGTTAGAGTAGTCGGAGTAAGCTTCACTATGGGTTGCTGTTATCGGTAAAGTAAATACATCATTTCTACTCCTCGTAGACTCGCATTTAGTATTTTTGTGTTGGCTGATACTAGCTTTAGTGGTAGGTTATCTTTCGAAGCGAGTGAACTCTTGAGAGTCAGATGTGATGTAAGTAATAGCCAGATAGCTACCACTGACCCCATTGTTCCACGAAAAGGCTTATTGTGTTCATTCTTTTCTACAAAGTGATGTCGTAGCGAGTTGTAGTGTTATTTATAGCGTCAGAATCTGAATATCAAACCTTATGCACGTCGTTGTATTAGTAAAGACGATTACTTCTAGTCACACAGAAGACGTTGTTGAGTGTAGGCAAGGTCTTGTCAGGACAACTTATTGCAGTATTACGAGAGTGAGCTACATTGTCCAACCTACGTATTGCAGTGCTATTAGAGCCTGTTCATACAGTCAGTCCATCTCCTACGAGTTCGTGGTATCTAAAGGGTGGCGCAGAACATTGCACAGTGACAGTATCTGTCTTTCTTTACGCTGTGGTGTTGTGCGGTTAGCGTCGCCGCTTTCAGAACAAAAAGACCCGGGTTCGGTTCTCGTTACCTCCTAAGAAATTTTTATGAGATATAGGGGTCTGGAAAGGGTCCACTCAGCCTCGCGAGGCCAAATAACGAGCTGCTTGAATAAAGAAGCAGCGGCATCTTCAGGACTCATCTAGTGACAATAATAACGGTTGGAGGGACTGCTGATATATCCCGCGATGGAAAAATCGCTCATCATACTGCCTTGCAGGCAGCAGTCGGGCAATCGGAACAGGCCTCGAGTGGGGTTTAGGTTTACGAAGACAAATGCGTCACAACTTACCAATAAAGCACCGTGGCGTCACCCCTCCCGTAGTACCGGCGGACTGGCTGCCTTCTGCTATCAGCTGGGGCGAGGAACGAAACTTGTCCTCGGAGCCACTACACACGACCCGCCTCGCATCGAGTCAGTTTGTGGTCACGAACACGCGCTCGACTGACGCTTGCTCCCGCATACACGCGAGATACGGACGCGGCAAGGTGCCTACAGTAATAGCGACCGCGACACTGCCGAGTATCTGACGGAGGCGATATCGGTAGCTGCCGGTGTCGGTAGAGGAGCGCGGTCGCCACGCAGCGGAGCCCGCAGTGGGCTGGGGGGACGTCTACGGCGGAGTCCTGGGGTCGCACCCCGTGCTCGGTGCCCGGCCGGTGTGGTGTCGGCGTACTCGCGGCCTTCCACTGCTCGCCGAGGCTACTGGGTGAGGCCGCTCTGTTTTCACCGCCCCCTCTCTCCCCCTTGCCCTCTCTCTCTCTGTCCCTCTCTCTCTCTCTGGCCACTCTAGAAGAGAGAGTGCAGCGCCAGCAGCCGCCCAGGTTTGACCGGACGGCCGCCCGGCGCATCACGAGCGCGTCGTTGCTGTGGCTATCTAGGCTAACATGTTTGCTTTATACGCTGCTCCCCATCACATCTGCAGCGCCATCACGGTGGCAAGAAACAAACGTAAAATTAGCAGGCAGTGTACACTAAAGTCACAAAAGTCATGGGATAGCGATAAGCTCATATGCAGATGCCGGTACTATCGTGTACAGAAGGTATAAAAGAGCAGTGCATTGACAGTGCTGTCATTTGTATTTGTACTCAGGTGATTCGTGTGAAAAGGTTTCCATCGTGATTATGGCCGCACGACGGGAATTACACTACTGGCCATTAAAATTGGTACACCACGAAGATGACGTGCTACAGACGCGAAATTTAACCGACAGGAAGAAGATGCTGTGATATGCAAATGATTAGCTTTTCAGAGCATTGACACAAGGTTGGCGCCGGTGGCGACACCTACAACGTGCTGACATGAGGAAAGATTCCAACCGATTTCTCATACACAAACAGCAGTTGACCGGCGTTGCCTGGTGAAACGTTGTTGTGATGCCTCGTGTAAGGAGCAGAAATGCCTACCATCACGTTTCCGACTTTGATAAAGGTCGGATTGTAGACTATGGCGATTGCGGTTTATCGTATAGTGACATTGCTGTTCGCGTTGATCGAGATCCAATGACTGTTAGCAGAATATGGCAGCGGTGGGTTGAGGAGGGTAATACGGAACGCCGTGCTGGATCCCAACGGCCTCATATCACTAGCAGTCGAGATGACAGGCACCTTATCCGCATGGCTGTAACGGATCGTGCAGCCACGTCTCGATCCCTGAGTAACAGATGGAGCCGTTTGCAAGACAACAACCATCTGCACGAACAGTTCGACGACGTTTGCAACAGCATGGACTATCAGCTCGGAGACCATGGCTGCGGTTACCCTTGACGCTGCGTCAGAGGCAGGAGCGCCTGCGATGGTGTACTTAACGACGAACCTGGGTGCACGAATGGCAAAACTTCATTTTTTCGGATGAATCCAGGTTCTGTTTACAGCATCATGATGGTCGCATCCGTGTTTGGCGACATCGAGGTGAACGCACATTGGAAGCGTGTATTCGTCATCGCCATATTGGCGTATCACCCGGCGTGGTGGTTTGGGGTGCCATTGGTTACACGTCTCGGTCGCCTCTTGTTCGCATTGACGGCACTTTGAACAGTGGACGTAACATTTCAGATGTGTTTACGACCCGTGGCTCTACCCTTCATTCGATCCCTGCGAAACCCTACATTTCAGCAGGATAATGCACGACCGCATGTTGCAGGTCCTGTACGGGCCTTTTTGGATACAGAAAATGTTGGACTGCTGCCCTGGCCAGCACATTCTCCAGATCTCTCACCAGTTGAAAACGTCTGGTCAATGGTGGCCGAGCAACTGGCTCGTCACAATACGCCAGTCACTACTCTTGATGAACTGTAGTATCGTGTTGAAGCTGCATGGGCAGCTGTACCTGTACACGCCATCCAAGCTCTGTTTGACTCAATGCCCAGGCGTATCAAGGCCATTATTGCGGCCAGGGGTGGTTGTTCGGGGTACTGATTTCTCAGGATCTATGCACCCAAATTGCGTGAAAATGTAATCACATGTCAGTTCTTGTATAATATATTTGTCCAATGAATACCCGTTTATCATCTGCATTTCTTCTTGGTGTAGCAATTTTAATAGCCAGTAGTGTAGTAGACTTTGAACGCAGAGCGGTAGTTGAAGCTAGACACACGGGACATTCCATTTCGTAAATCATTAGGGTATTCACTGTTCCGAGATTCACAGTGTCAAGAATGTGCTGAGAATACCAGATTTCAGACATTACGTATCACCGCGAACTACGCAGTGGCTGACGCCCTTCACTTAACGACCAAGTGCAGCGGAGGTTTCGTAGAGTTGTTACTGCTAACAGACAAATATATCGCGTGAAATAGCGTCAGAAAACTATACAGCACTCACAACGAACGTGTCCGTTAGGGCAGTGCGGTGAAATTTGACGTTGATGGACCATAGCAACAGACGATCGACCCGAGTGCCTTTTCTAACGGCGCGTTGGCGCCTGCAAAGCATCTCCGGGGCTCGTGACCATATCGCTTGGACCCTAGACGAAGGAACACCGTGGCCTGGTCAGATGAGTCCCGATTTCAGTTGGTAAGAGCTGATGGTAGGGTTCGAGCGTGGCGCAGACCCCACGAAGCCATGCTCCCACGTTGTCGATAAGGCACTGTGCAAGCTGTTAGTGGCTCCATAATGGTGTGGCTGTGTTTACATCGAATGGACTGGGTCCTCTGGTCCAACTGAACCGATCATTGACTTGAAATGGTTATGTTCGCCTACCTGGAGACCATTTGCAGCTAAATTGATATCATGTTCCCAAACAACGATGGAATTTTTGTGGATGACAATGCGCCATGTCACCAGGTCGCAGTTGTTCGTGAGTGATTTCCGGACAATTCGAGAGAATGATTTGGCTACCCAGATGGCCCGACATGAATCCCATCGGACGTTTATGGGATATAGTCGAGAGGTCAGTTCGTGCACAAAATCCTGCATGGGCACCACTTCCGCAGTTATGGACTCCTTTAAAGGGAGCATGGCTCAGTATTTCTGCAAGGGACTTCCAACGATTTATTCAGTCCATACCACGTCGAGTTGCTGTGCAACGCCGGGAAACCCGACACGATATTAGGAGGTACCCCAGGACTGGTCACCTCAGTGTATTATATTTTGGCATGCGCAAATCGTTAGCATTTCAGGAACAGCCTCGTCTACGTTCTGTACAAAGGGTGTTTCACAATTCCTATAGTAGAGGCTGATAAATTGTGCAATCACAATGCACGAAAATGACTGCGTTGACAAAACCATGCAAATTTTCGGTAGTTATAACATAACTGAATTAGAAACACGATGTTCCCAAATTAAAGATAAGTGGGAAGAAAACAAAAGAAATTAGAAGAGATTATTGGGACAAGAGAGAATACATCGAACAAAGGGGACTTGGAATCTAAACGGGAGATATTGAAAATAGTGTCGCATCGGAAGAAGTACTGGGGAGGGTAGAAACCAAAGAACAGGGAAATGGTTCGACGAGAAATGCTCACCGATAATCCAAGAGAGAAATGAAAAGTGGCAAAGACTGCTGTAAAGGAAAATAAGACCAGCGGCTGAAGACTATAGGGAGAAGAGGGAAAGAGCGGATCAGCTATGGACAGGGAAGAAAAGGCAGTTTGGTAGGAGAAAGACAGAGTAGTTGGACGAAATGAGGGACGATAATGAGATACGAAAATTCTGTGTAGACAGGTGAAGAGAGCATTCCAACCGAGAGCTATCTTCTAAAGGATAGAGATGGAAATCTGATTGGAGATGAAAGTAATGCTTTGAGAAGATGGCAAGAGTATTTTACTGTGTTGCTCGACTGAAAGGCGGGAGACAACGCAGAGGAAACTTTCAATGACGGAGGTAAGTTGAACCTGAAGCGGAGAAGTTGGAAGTCGAACCAGAGGGTTTAGAGGAACTGAGGAACGCAATTAAAAATTAAAGAATGATAGAGTAGCAGAAGAAGACGGTGTAGAGACCGAATTATTAAAATTTTGGGGAAAAAAGATGGAGACGGATGCTAAGGAGTTAGTAAAGGAAATATGAATGAAGGTAGATGTGCCTAAAGATTGCAGTGTGGGAATAATCCGTCCGTTACGTAAGAAAAGTGAGAAGGCAAAGCGCAGCAACCACCGCTCTATTATTCTCTTAGATATAGGGTATAAGGTGTTTAGTAAGGTTTTAGCCTCTCGGGTAGAATACAGAGTGGAATGGCTACTGGGGGAATATCAGGTTGGATTTAGGAATAATAGATCTACAACGGACCAGATATTTTTATTGAGACAAGTGTTAGAGAAATTTTGTGAATATGATAAGCAGGTGCATAAGTCGTACGTTGATTTTAGATAAACATATGGCATCCTAGACAGGAATAATATTCTCCAAAGTATGGAAGATTTTAGAATCCCTCTAAAATTAGTGAGTTTGACGTAAGTGACAATGAAAGCAACAGTTTACAAGGTGAGAATAGAAAAAAAATTAACAGGAGAGATCCATGTAGGGAGGAAGCTGCGGCAGGGAGATGTGATTTCTGTGGTACTCTTTAACTTAGCACTAGAGAAGGTAGTCTGGCAAATATCAACAGAACAATAGGAAAAGGTATGAAACCAGCAAGTCCCGATGGTGGCATACGGTGATCGTGTAGCATTAATTGCACGAACTGTCAGAGCTTTGAAAGATAAGTGTGCTGGATTGGAGGAGCGGCGCCGAAAGTAGGACGGGAATTGAGTATAGATAAAACAGATTGTACGGTGATGAGAGATCCTGGTGGAGATAAAAATAAATGGCAAAGAATACCAGTGTGGAAAAGTGAAATAGGTAGGTTCGATAATAACAGAAGATAATAGTACAGCAGTAGAAATCCAAGAAAGAACAAGATGTGGGAACAGATGTTATCATCCTTCTCAGAATATGTTCAAGTCCAGGAATGTTAGTAGGAATACGAAAATCGAAAGATATTGACTGCATTAAGACCTATAGTAGTGTATGGATTGGAAGGCTGGGCGATGAAAACAAAGGTGCATAACTGGTAGAGAAACACATCTGGGGCAGTTAGAGAAGAACAAGGTTGACGAATAATGTAAACTGCAGAACTACAGACATATTTTGGACAGATGAACATTGCAGTAAAACTCAAGCAAGGAAGAATATTATGGGCTGATCATGTATAGAGAATGTCAGGAACTCGTAGTATTAACCCTTAACTACATTCGTGGTGTAATTAATTACCCAACGCGTAACTCTTTTGTTTACAATCCCATTCCATCGCAACGTTGGCACTCCGCTTCTATGTAATCTTAGTACCGGCTGTGTTTTTTGCATTGTGCATGTGCATGTTAACTGGCGACAATTATTTCTAAAAAACATATCAGTTGAGGTCGTAATCTACCCCATGAAGCAATATGCGCAACTTTTTTTATTTGTCATCACAAATTGTTTTTTATTGTTTTAGGCAGAATGGAGCGATATTTGAACGATAATCAGATTTTGGACTTATTGTTAGCTAGTGAAGACTGCTGACTCACTGGATACACGAGTTTCTTTTCAAGATGCAGCAGAGTTTACTGACAATGAAGCAGAAGTATCTGATCATTAAACTGACAGTGAAACAGAGGACGACGAAGAGACAGAAGAAAAGAATGTTCACGAAGAAAACCAAGAAACAGTAAGACAATCTGGCTATTTCTACGGAAAAATGCATTATAAATAAGAATAGCTAGATGATGCATCGGATTTTTATAAAACTACTCGGCATGCCATTGATCAAAGCTAATAATAAACACAGAAACGTAAATTCCAGAAATTTTGCTATTGACTTGCAGACTGCAATCCACAAAATTCTTCCCACAAATGATATCAGAATAGTGCAAGCCCAAACGGACCTAGTCAGCCAAAAAAGTCAAAGATGTCCCGATGCCACACATGTCAGTGCCTTAAATACACAAGAAACTACCAAAATATGTTCTACATGTCATAAATACATGTGCAGAATGTATTCCATTGACAAAAAGATATCTCTTGTCTGTAATGAACGCAAATAAACGCTTGGTTGATTCGTTCATGTACCTACTGTCAGTTTTTTAAAGATTTTGTTCATTATTCCCTTTATAGTTTAGTTAACTGGTCATTATTTGATCTCAAAACATGTTTCTGAACATTGATGCAGTATATTTTTATGTTTTTTCAATTTATTCCAAAAGCTTGGTTTAAGAGACCAGTCTTAATGTAAAAGCCTTAACTGTTGGTAAGATCATGTTTTCTTTTTTTAATAAAGATTGATTTTACATAAATAGAAGCAAATAAGTTTCTGATGGTTTTTGTTTTTGGGGTCGAAAACTACACCACGAAGTTGCTAAGTCAATCTAAGCACCGATGAAGTTGACTGTTAAGAAAGTGTAAATAGGATAACACAAGGGGAGAAGGAGAAGAGGAAGGTCTGAAGATATTAAGGGGGATCTCAAAGCTACGTGTGTCAGAAACTGCAGAAGGAAGCGATGGACAGAGAAGAAAGGAGGTACGTGGCAAAGGGAGCCAAGGTTCTACAAGGACTGTAGCGCCGACCAGTTAGCAGGTAAGTATAAGGCAACAGAATTAGACTTTCACCTTACTTCTAAATTCCAGCACAAAATTGAGAAAACAATTGTTTTGTTGTTGTTGTCTTCAGTCCAAAGACTGGTTTGATCCAGCTCTCCACGCTACGCTATGCTGTACAACCCTCTTCCTCTCCAAAAAACTACTGCAACGCACATACTTCTGAATCTGCTTACTGTACTTTTCTCGCCCTCCACTATTTCTGCCCACCACGCTTCCCTCCAATGCTAAATTGGCGATTCCTTTATGTTCAGAATGTGTCCTATCAACCGACCCCTTCTTCTAGTCATGTTATGCCACAAATTTCTTCCCAGTTCTGTTCATCACCTCCTCAGTAGTTGTAACCTACCCGTTTAATCTTCAGCATTCTTGTGTAGCACAACATTTCGCAAGCTTCTATTCTCTTCTTGTTTGAACTGCTTACCATGTTTCACTTCCGTACAAGGCTACACTCCAGACAAATGCCTTCAGACAAGACTTCCTAACTCTTTAAATTTATTTTCGATGTTAACAAATGTGTCTTCTTCAGAAGCGCTTTTCTTGCCGTTGCCAGTCTGCATTTAATATCCACTTTACTTTTGCTATCTTCAGTTATTTTGCTGCACATATAGCAAAGCTCGTCTACTTCTTTGTTGTCTCATTTCCTAATCTAATTCTCTCAGCATCGCTTGATTTAATTCGGCTGCTTTCCATTACCATTGTTTTACTTTTGTTGATGTTCTTCTTATATCCTCATTTCAAGACACTGTCCATTCCGTTCAGCTGCACTTTTAAGTCCTTTGCTGTCTCTGACAGAATTACAATGTTATTGCAAAACCTCAAAGTTTTTAGGTCGTCTCCCTGAACTTTAATTCATTCTCCGTATTTTCCCTTAGCTTCCCTTACTGCTTGCTCAATGTACAAATTGAATAGCGTCGGGGATAGGCTACAACCCTGTCTAACTCGTTTCCCAGCCACTGTTTCTCTTTCACGCTCTTTGACTCTGTTTAGTTTCTGTACAATTTATATATAACGTTCTGCTCTCTGTGTTTTATCCCTGCTGCCTTCCGAAGTTCAAAGAGAAAATTCCAGTTAACATCATCAAAAGCTTTTTATAAGTCTACAGTAGCTGTGAACGTTGGTTTGCTTTTCTTCAGCCTATCTTCGAAGAAGAGTCGTTGGGTCAGTATTGCCTCGCGTGCCATAACATTTCTCCAGAATCCAAACTGATGTTCTCCCAGGTCGGCTTCTCCCAGTTTTTCCATTCTTCTGTAAACAATTCGTGTCAGTATTTTGGAACCACTTATTAAACTGACATTCACACTAGTCAGCTCGTCAATTAAGAATCAATTCATAATTGTTATTTCCTCCTAACTAAATGGGAAGTGCGTGACTGCGTCTCTATGAAGGCACGTTTTTCAAAGCTAGTCACGCCAACAGCAAATCCATCTACTATAAAAGGTAAGTGGATTATACAGTTTTTTTTATGACACCAATGAGAAGATTGACGCATTAGCAGTGTGCCCAAACACATTAAACTCGCCGTTAGGCCAATAACAGAATCAGCTTTTTAAATTTAAAGAACTGTAGCAAAACCCATAAAAATCATTTTAGACTTACTGAAAAATGACAGTCAGTGACGAGTGCGTGAAAAGCTCATCTTGTCATCCAAAACAGCATACGATGGCACACTTCAGGTCCACATAAAAATTCCGCTTCTGATGATAGATAAACTACCACAAAAATTTAAAAAAAGACAAAAAAGCTACACATCAGACACCCATGCAGTAACACAAAAGACACACGAAAGCAGCAGGCACTTTCTTTTTTAGGGACTGTACCATACTAAATACGCAATCTGTTTAAAAATACAAACATGGAGATAAGCTTCACACAAACTCCGCTTCAGTTGTCAGTAATTTTCTTAGTTTATTCAACGACCGGTTTCGAAGCTATTCTATGCTCTCATTCGTTTGTTTGTCGTGGGTGTGATCCCCCATGACTGACTAGCCTGACCACCACACATTTATGTTCTCATAAGTATTTGTTGGCACCTGAAGATGAAGCTTTAAGGTTCGAAACCGGTCGTAGAACAAATTAAGCAGATTACTGGCAACTGAAGGCGGGTTTGTATTTTGTAAACATTTCCTCAGTCGCGGATGTTTGCATATCAAATATTTTGTTCCACACAAACAGCAAAATTCAGGAGCTAGCCATTCATAACTCAAGGAACAATAACCCCTCACTCCAAAAATGGTTCAAATGGCTCTGAGCACTATGGGACTTAACTTCGGAGGTCATCAGTCCCCTAGAACTTAGAACTACTTAAACCTTACTAACCTAAGGACACCACAAACATCCATGCCCGAGGCGGGACTCTAACCCGCGACCGTAGCGGTCACGCGGTTCCAGACTGTAGCGCCTAGAACCGCTCGGCCACCCCGGCCGGTCCCATCACACCGCCTCACCCCCCTCCCCATGTAAAAGGTCTGGCATACCCAAACTCATTTGCAAAAATTACCCCTCCTATTATGTAGGACGAACTGGGAGAAGCTTTGAGACTCAGTTCAGAGAGCATTTAAATGCCATACGTTTGAACAAAATATCAAAATTCACATTTTCAATGGACACGACTCTTAACAGACATCGAGTAAATAGTACTGAAGACCACATTCAGACGTTGCATCATGCTGAAAAAGTTAGCCTTAAAAATCTACTTGAACGTATAGAAATACACTCCTGGAAATGGAAAAAAGAACACATTGACACCGGTGTGTCAGACCCACCATACTTGCTCCGGACACTGCGAGAGGGCTGTACAAGCAATGATCACACGCACGGCACAGCGGACACACCAGGAACCGCGGTGTTGGCCGTCGAATGGCGCTAGCTGCGCAGCATTTGTGCATCGCCGCCGTCAGTGTCAGCCACTTTGCCGTGGCATACGGAGCTCCATCGCAGTCTTTAACACTGGTAGCATGCCGCGACAGCGTGGACGTGAACCGTATGTGCAGTTGACGGACTTTGAGCGAGGGCGTATAGTGGGCATGCGGGAGGCCGGGTGGACGTACCGCCGAATTGCTCAACACGTGGGGCGTGAGGTCTCCATAGTACATCGATGTTGTCGCCAGTGGTCGGCGGAAGGTGCACGTGCCCGTCGACCTGGGACCGGACCGCAGCGACGCACGGATGCACGCCAAGACCGTAGGATCCTACGCAGTGCCGTAGGGGACCGCACCGCCACTTCCCAGCAAATTAGGGACACTGTTGCTCCTGGGGTATCGGCGAGGACCATTCGCAACCGTCTCCATGAAGCTGGGCTACGGTCCCGCACACCGTTAGGCCGTCTTCCGCTCACGCCCCAACATCGTGCAGCCCGCCTCCAGTGGTGTCGCGACAGGCGTGAATGGAGGGACGAATGGAGACGTGTCGTCTTCAGCGATGAGAGTCGCTTCTGCCTTGGTGCCAATGATGGTCGTATGCGTGTTTGGCGCCGTGCAGGTGAGCGCCACAATCAGGACTGCATACGACCGAGGCACACAGGGCCAACACCCGGCATCATGGTGTGGGGGGCGATCTCCTACACTGGCCGTACACCACTGGTGATCGTCGAGGGGACACTGAATAGTGCACGGTACATCCAAACCTTCATCGAACCCATCGTTCTACCATTCCTAGACCGGCAAGGGAACTTGCTGTTCCAACAGGACAATGCACGTCCGCATGTATCCCGTGCCACCCAACGTGCTCTAGAAGGTGTAAGTCAACTACCCTGGCCAGCAAGATCTCCGGATCTGTCCCCCATTGAGCATGTTTGGGACTGGATGAAGCGTCGTCTCACGCGGTCTGCACGTCCAGTACGAACGCTGGTCCAACTGAGGCGCCAGGTGGAAATGGCATGGCAAGCCGTTCCACAGGACTACATCCAGCATCTCTACGATCGTCTCCATGGGAGAATAGCAGCCTGCATTGCTGCGAAAGGTGGATATACACTGTACTAGTGCCGACATTGTGCATGCTCTGTTGCCTGTGTCTATGTGCCTGTGGTTCTGTCAGTGTGATCATGTGATGTATCTGACCCCAGGAATGTGTCAATAAAGTTTCCCCTTCCTGGGACAATGAATTCACGGTGTTCTTATTTCAATTTCCAGGAGTGTAGATGTAGATAAAGTAGGACGCCACATTATCTCCCCAGTGAACAGACTGAGTTAGCCAGTGCAACATCCTTATAAAATACACTCCTGGAAATTGAAATAAGAACACCGTGAATTCATTGTCCCAGGAAGGGAAAACTTTATTGACACATTCCTGGGGTCAGATACATCACATGATCACACTGACAGAACCACAGGCACATAGACACAGGCAACAGAGCATGCACAATGTCGGCACTAGTACAGTGTATATCCACCTTTCGCAGCAATGCAGGCTGCTATTCTCCCATGGAGACGATCGTAGAGATGCTGGATGTAGTCCTGTGGAACGGCTTGCCATGCCATTTCCACCTGGCGCCTCAGTTGGACCAGCGTTCGTGCTGGACGTGCAGACCGCGTGAGACGACGCTTCATCCAGTCCCAAACATGCTCAATGGGGGACAGATCCGGAGATCTTGCTGGCCAGGGTAGTTGACTTACACCTTCTAGAGCACGTTGGGTGGCACAGGATACATGCGGACGTGCATTGTCCTGTTGGAACAGCAAGTTCCCTTGCCGGTCTAGGAATGGTAGAACGATGGGTTCGATGACGGTTTGGATGTACCGTGCACTATTCAGTGTCCCCTCGACGATCACCAGTGGTGTACGGCCAGTGTAGGAGATCGCTCCCCACACCATGATGCCGGGTGTTGGCCCTGTGTGCCTCGGTCGTATGCAGTCCTGATTGTGGCGCTCACCTGCACGGCGCCAAACACACATACGACCATCATTGGCACCAAGGCAGAAGCGACTCTCATCGCTGAAGACGACACGTCTCCATTCGTCCCTCCATTCACGCCTGTCGCGACACCACTGGAGGCGGGCTCCACGATGTTGGGGCGTGAGCGGAAGACGGCCTAACGGTGAGCGGGACTGTAGCCCAGCTTCATGGAGACGGTTGCGAATGGTCCTCGCCGATACCCCAGGAGCAACAGTGTCCCTAATTTGCTGGGAAGTGGCGGTGCGGTCCCCTACGGCACTGCGTAGGATCCTACGGTCTTGGCGTGCATCCGTGCGTCGCTGCGGTCCGGTCCCAGGTCGACGGGCACGTGCACCTTCCGCGGACCACTGGCGACAACATCGATGTACTGAGGAGACCTCACGCCCCACGTGTTGAGCAATTCGGCGGTACGTCCACCCGGCCTCCCGCATGCCCACTATACGCCCTCGCTCAAAGTCCGTCAACTGCACATACGGTTCACGTCCACGCTGTCGCGGCATGCTACCAGTGTTAAAGACTGCGATGGAGCTCCGTATGCCACGGCAAAGTGGCTGACACTGACGGCGGCGATGCACGAATGCTGCGCAGCTAGCGCCATTCGACGGCCAACACCGCGGTTCCTGGTGAGTCCGCTGTGCCGTGCGTGTGATCATTGCTTGTACAGCTCTCTCGCAGTGTCCGGAGCAAGTATGGTGGGTCTGACACACCGGTGTCAATGTGTTCTTTTTTCCATTTCCAGGAGTGTATGATTCACTTTGTTTCCATATTGAAACATAAATAACCACTACTCCCTTTGTCAGTAACAATATGTAGACAATAACACAACATGAAACACTACAGTAAATTGTAACGGTTTGCGTAGTCATACTGAAATGCAATTGTTAAATTAATTTAAACTTTCAACTAGCTACCACATGTTAATATAATGTCCACTGTCGTAGTACTTATTTATGTATAATTATCTCTCATCATTCAGTTCGTTTCTTGTGTGTACCACAGTATTTACATAATAACATTTGCGTACGGTTTTCTCACAAAATTGCTTTCTTTATTTGTTTGTTTATTACATTTGTAATCAATGCTCACTGAGTGTAAATTGGATGTAATGAAACTTTTATACTTTGTAAATTTTCTACTGTCACATCAGTGAACACACTGTAACATCTCTGGGCGAGAAATTCTTTGGCGCTGCTATACAGGGTGATTCAAAAAGAAGGGACAGATTTCAGTTGTTTCTTACGGACGGAATATTAGGTTTGTGTATTCGTTGGTAGAGTTTTTGTTTTGCGCGTTGGTATTCCTGTGGCTTTATTTATCGATTGTCATTTTTATTTGTAGTTCACTGATGCTCTCTGAATTTCTATATTGTCATTTTGTCATCTGGAGGTAGTGACTGAAGCTGTGGACGCTAGAAAATGGAATGCCAAGTGGTGAAATCGAAACATTTCCGACATATTTTTCTGTTGAAGTTCAGTAGGAGGGTGACAGCAGCGTAGGAAGGTAGAAACATTTGCGCGGTGCATGGGCATAATGCCATTGGAAAGAGCACGAAAAGAAAGTGGATTTCTCGTTTTTTAAGGAGGAACTTTGGACATTCGTGACCCTCCACGTTCAGGAAGACCTTCGGGTTTTGATGAAGATCGTTTAAACGCATTAATCCACAATGATCCACGTCAATGTACTCGAGAACTGGAAAGTGTGATGAACTGTGATCATTCCAGCATCGTGCGAAAGGGGACCGTATACTCGAAGCAAAAAAACAGAGCGGGTGGTCGTATGTGCATCTCTCCTTGATCGTCATCAATTGGCATGTGAACAACACCGACCATTCCTATTCTGTAGCGTCACTGGTGACAAGGAATGGTATCATTATGCTAATATAATGAAAAGAACGTAATGGCTGTGCTCAACCAAAGCAGCAGCTCCCGTTACAAAGACCTGTACTCATCCACGAAAGGTGTTATGCATGTGATGGAACAGCGACAGTGTGGCGTAATACGAATTGCTTTCCCGACCTGTAACCGTCACTGCTGATATTTTTTGTCAACAACTGAGACACCTTGCAGATGCAGTTCAAGGACAAAGACCAGGTAGACTGCGTAAAGTGACGCTACTCTACGTCCGTGCCTGCCCGTATTCTGCTGGGCTGACAACAAACACAATAGAGGAGTTGGGTTGGGAAGTCATTCTGCACCCACCTTATTCATCTGACCTTACACCCTCAGATTTTTTACCTTTTTCGCTCGCTATCGAACAACCTTCAAGGAACTTCCTTTCCGGATGAAGCTGCACTCCGAATGTAGCTCGACGAGTTTTTCGCCTCAAAACCACGTGACTTCAACATTCACCCCCTGCGGGTCCGGGGATTAGAATAAGCCCGAGGTATTCCTGCCTGTCGTAAGAGGCGACTAAAAGGAGTCCATCCCCCTCACGGGGGTAGTTAGCGCCTGTGTCCGGAGACGGACGGTTCCACGACCTATAATTGTGGTCTTTTTGGTTTTTCACTTCTCGTTTCTTCCTTCCTTTTGTTGGTTCCTTTCTTTGCTCTTCTCCACCTCACTGTCTTCCTTACTCTTTCCCTTGACTTCTCCTTGCCTTCTCATTGCCTTCTTCTCCTTGCCTTCTCATTGCCTTCTTCTCCTTGCCTTCTCATTGCCTTCTTCTCCTTGCCTTCTCATTGCCTTCTTCTCCTTGCCTTCTCTGGTCTCCGCCTTGGCGTTTGAGACACTGTCCTCTTTCTCCCTCTCTCTCTTCTTTATCCTCTTCTTCCTTCCTCCCTGTGCGTGCCTGAAGGCCGACCCACGCGTTCGCACGCGTAGCCGGTGACGGGGTAACGCGTAATTCCCCGCCCTGGGTAGACATGTAAGGCACGCGCGTACACCCTGGTAAAGGCCAGGCCCGGGGAGGGGTGATTGCCTGAGCTGATACCTTCTGACCATGCCGATTGGTCCCTCCGTCTGTTTCTCGGGAGGTGTGACCTGAGGTGTAAACATTCACCTAAGGCGGGAGTGCCCTCTGAGAGGGTCCCCACAAGGAAGGAGCGCGCCATCGGAGACGCTGGCAATCATGGGGGATTCCTCCGCAATGGATTCTACTCCATCTCTTTCGACTTCTGCCCAAAAACGGAAACGTGACCAGCCACCAGTGACAAAAGTACTACCGCCTGCCCCACAGTTCCTCGTCGTTTCTCGATCTGAGGACGGAAAGGATTTTTCCTCTGTCAACCCTTTCGTTATCCAGAAGGGCGTAGATGCCATAGCCGGATCTGTCAAATCTTGTACCAGGTTGCGTAACTGTACCTTATTACTAGAAACTGAGAGTGCCTTTCAGCCACAAAAACTGCTTCGGGCCACACTCCTGTACACGTTCCCTGTCCGGGTGGAGGCCCACCGAACTTTGAATTCGTCTCGTGGTGTAGTCTATACTAGCTCCCTCGACGGATTGACTGACGAGGAGACTCAATCTTTCCTCGCTGAGCAGGGCGTGACGGCTGTCCATAGGGTCATGAAAAAGGTCAACAATGACCTTGTACCGACCCGGACACTTTTCTTGACCTTCGATAGTGTTAAGCTGCCATCGCGCATCAAGGCGGGCTACGAGGTTATTTCTGTTCGCCCCTATGTCCCGACACCTACGCGCTGCTACCAGTGTCAGCGTTTCAATCACACTCGACAGTCTTGTTCCAATGCGGCTAAATGTGTCACTTGCGGCAGGGATGCCCATGAGAGTGACTGTCCACCTCCGTCTCCTCGTTGTGTGAACTGTCAGGGTGACCATGCCGCATCCTCCCGCGACTGTCCTGTCTATAAGGAAGAACGCTATATCCAAGAAATTCGGGTCAAAGAGAAAGTGTCCACCTCGGCTGCTCGCAAGCTATTGGCTAGTAGGAAGCCCGCGCTGCTCCCAGCGGGGAAATACAGTACTGTCCTCGCCTCTCCTCGGACTACCAGGGAGGTAGCAACCCAGACATGCGATCTGACCTTCAGCACCACGGTCGTCCGTTCGGCCAGTGCTAAGATCGCGCGGTCGACGTCTCCTCTTCCTCCCATCACCCCACAGGCACCAGCCCCTTCATCAGCTTCTGCTAAGACGAAGACCCTGAAGTCAGATGCACGGGCCTTCAAGAAGGAACCATCCCGTGCAGACTTCCTACGTACCTCGACCTCCCAGCCTTCGACCGGTACTTCCACCAAACGTCCTTCCAAAAAGGCTCATAGGAAGCACAGTTCTCCTTCGCCACGGCGCATTTCTTCTCCTGCGCCACCCAGCGGTTGCCGCCCCAGGCCGTCATCCGTTTCGCCTGGCCGCACCGCTGGTAGCCGTACATCTGGCCGTTCACCGGCGGAGGAAGCTCCCCCTCCCGGCCATCCTCCCGAGATGGCCCATGAACCTATAGACCCAATGGACGATGACTGTCCGCCTACTGATAGCGGCGGCAGTGCTCGCTCGAAGCCAGGCCCTCAGCGGCCTTCGAGGTGACCCCTTCTTTCATCTTCCTTTTCTTACGATGGCACTTATTCACTGGAATATTCGCAGCATTCGCTCCAACCGAGAGGACTTGAAGTTGCTGCTCCTCTTGCACCGTCCGCTCGTCGTAGCCCTCCAGGAATCGAAGCTACGCCCATGCGATCAAATTGCCTTGGCACACTACACCTCTGTGCGTTTTGACCTACCCCCTGTGGTAGGTATCCCAGCTCATGGAGGGGTTATGTTGCTGGTCCGGGATGATATTTCCTACGATCCCATCACGTTGCACACCGGCCTGCAGGCAGTTGCCATCCGCATTACTCTCCCCACTTTTACGTTTTCCTTTTGTACCGTTTACACTCCATCGTCATCTGCCGTTACCAGGGCAGACATGATGAAACTTATTGCTCAGCTACCTGCACCATTTTTGTTAACTGGAGACTTCAATGCCCACCATCCCCTTTGGGGCTCTCCAGCATCCTGCCCGAGGGGCTCCTTGTTAGCAGACCTTTTCAACCAGCTCAATCTTGTCTGCCTCAATACTGGCGCCCCTACTTTTCTTTCGGACACATCTCACACCTATTCCCATTTAGACCTCTCTATATGTACTCCCCAACTTGCACGCCGGTTTGAGTGGTATGCACTTTCTGATACATATTCGAGCGACCACTTCCCGTGTGTTATCCATCTCCTGCAGCATACCCCCTCTCCGTGCTCCTCTAGTTGGACCATCTCCAAGGCAGACTGGGGGCTCTTCTCTTCCAGGGCGACCTTTCAGGATCAAACCTTCACAAGCTGCGATCGTCAGGTCGCACACCTCACGGAAGTCATTCTCGCTGCTGCTGAATATTCCATCCCTCACCCTACTTCTTCTCCACGTCGCGTACCGGTCCCCTGGTGGACCGCAGCATGTAGAGACGCTTTACGTGCTCGTCGACGTGCTTTACGCACATTTAAACGCCACCCTACAGTGGCGAATTGTATCAATTATAAACGATTACGTGCTCAGTGTCGTCGTATTATTAAAGAAAGCAAGAAAGCCAGCTGGGCTGCTTTCACAAGCACCTTCAACAGTTTTACTCCTTCTTCTGTTGTCTGGGGTAGCCTGCGCCGGCTATCTGGCACTAAGGTCCACTCACCAGTTTCTGGCTTGAAGGTCGCGAATGACGTCCTTGTGGCCCCTGAGGCTGTCTCCAATGCCTTCGGCCGCTTTTTCGCAGAGGTTTCGAGCTCCGCTCATTACCACCCTGCCTTCCTCCCCCGCAAACAGGCCGAGGAGGCTAGGCCACCTAACTTCCGCTCCTCGAATTGTGAAAGTTATAATGCCCCATTCACCATGCGGGAACTCGAAAACGCACTTGGCCGATCACGGTCCTCCGCTCCAGGGCCTGATTCTATTCATATTCAGATGCTGAAGAACCTTTCTCCTGCGGGTAAAGGTTTTCTTCTTCGTACATACAATCGCATCTGGATTGAGGGACATGTTCCCGCATGCTGGCGCGAGTCTATTGTTGTCCCGATTCCTAAGCCGGGGAAGGACAAGCACTTGCCTTCCAGTTATCGACCTATCTCGCTTACCAGCTGTGTCTGTAAAGTGATGGAGCGAATGGTTAACTCTCGATTGGTTTGGCTGCTCGAGTCTCGACGCCTACTAACCAATGTACAATGTGGATTTCGTAGGCGCCGCTCTGCTGTTGACCATCTAGTTACCTTGTCGACCTTCATTATGAATAACTTCTTGCGGAAGCGCCCGACCGCGGCTGTGTTCTTTGGTTTGGAGAAGGCTTACGACACCTGTTGGAGGGCGGGCATTCTCCGCACCATGCATACATGGGGCCTTCGCGGTCGCCTCCCTCTTTTTATTCGTTCCTTTTTAATGGATCGACAGTTCAGGGTACGTGTGGGTTCTGTCCTGTCCGACACCTTTCGCCAGGAGAATGGGGTGCCACAGGGCTCAGTTTTGAGCGTCGCTCTCTTCGCCATCGCGATCAATCCAATAATGGATTGCCTCCCAGCTGATGTATCAGGCTCCCTTTTCGTGGACGATTTTACCATCTATTGCAGCGCGCAGTGTACACGTGTCCTGGAGCGCTGTCTTCAGCATTCTCTTGACCGTCTTTACTCCTGGAGTGTCGCCAATGGCTTCCGTTTTTCTGCCGAGAAGACGGTCTGTATTAACTTCTGGCGCTACAAAGAGTTTCTCCCACCGTCCTTACGACTCGGTCCCGTTGCTCTCCCAATCGTGGAGACAACCAAATTTTTAGGCCTTACATTTGACAGGAAACTTAGCTGGTCTCCACATGTGTCATATTTGGCCGCCCGTTGTACCCGTTCTTTAAATGTCCTCCGTGTTCTCAGTGGTATGTCGTGGGGAGCGGATCGAACCGTCCTACTTCATCTATATCGGTCGATTGTCCGCTCCAAGCTGGATTATGGGAGCTTCGTATACTCCTCTGCACGGCCATCCATCTTACGCCGCCTCAACTCCATACAACATCGGGGTTTACGACTTGCGATCGGAGCATTTTATACTAGTCCCGTAGAGAGTCTTCATGCTGACGCTGGCGAATTGCCACTCACCTACCGGCGCGATATACTGCTTTGTCGGTATGCCTGTCGGCTACTGTCAATGCCCGACCATCCGTCTTATCGTTCCTTTTTTGACGACTCTCTCGACCGTCAATACGGGTTGTATGTCTCTGCCCTGCTACCCCCTGGAGTTCGCTTTCGTCGCCTCCTTCAACACCTTAATTTTTCACTCCCTGCAACCTTTCGAGTGGGCGAGAGCCACACGCCACCTTGGCTCCAGGCTCAGGTCCGCGTTCACCTTGACCTCAGCTCGCTCCCAAAAGAGGTTACCCCCGGTTCGGTCTACCACTCCCGTTTTTTGGAACTTCGTTCGAAGTTCATCAACATGACTTTCATTTATACAGATTGCTCTAAGACCAATGACGGGGTCGGGTGTTCCTTTATTGTCGGGGCACAAAGTTTCAAATACCGGCTCCATGGCCATTGTTCGGTCTTCACAGCTGAGCTCTTTGCCCTCTACCAGGCTGTTCTTTACATCTGCCGCCACCGACATTCTGCTTATGTCATCTGCTCCGACTCCCTGAGCGCCATCCAGAGCCTCAGTGATCCATACCCGGTTCACCCTTTCGTACACCGGATCCAACGCTCTCTTCAGCAGCTGGTGGACGTCGGTTCTCCGGTTAGCTTTATGTGGGTTCCTGGCCATGTCGGTATCCCTGGGAACGAAGCTGCAGATGCCGCGGCCAAGGCTGCGGTCCTCCAGCCTCGGACAGCTTCTTGTTGTGTCCCTTCGTCCGATTTTAGCAGGGTCATTTGTCGGCGCATTTTATCGCTGTGGCATGCCGATTGGGCTGCACTTACTTACGTGGCTTGGACGTCCTCCTCACGCCCTTCTCGGCGGGAGGAGGTAGTTTTGGCCCGGTTAAGAATTGGACACTGCCGGTTCAGCCATCGCCATCTGCTGACGGCTGCGCCGGCGCCGTTCTGCCCATGTGGGCACTTGCTGACGGTTCGACACATGTTAATGTCCTGTCCAGATTTTAACACACTGCGTCTAGATCTTAACCTGCCAAGTACATTCGATGCCATTTTAGCGGATGACCCACGAGCAGCTGCTCGTGTTCTTCGTTTTATCAATTTGATAAACCTCTCTAAGGACATTTGATGATGCTGTTTTTTAATCCTATGCCTGTCAGTCTGTCTTTTATCGTGTTTTCCCTTTTAGTTGTTGTTGTCAACTTGTGCCTCGCGGTGCATTCTTAGAGTAGTCAGGGCGCTAATGACCATTGAAGTTGTGCGCCCTAAAACCACAAAAAAAAAAAAAACTTCAACATTCGAGGAATCTAGGTGCTAACCCAGCCTTGGCAGACTTGTAAATAGTGAAGGAGACTATATTATTTACGACTAAAGTCTCTGTTATGTGTATCTGTCGTGTTTATTAAACTTATGGAAAAACGCAACAAACTTATGCACCACCCCAATGAAAGACAAACACATTGCGCATGTCACTTGATAGAGGTAGTTTCAAAGTTTTATGTTCGCACGGACACTATACCATATGAGCACCATGCATTACTCGAGAAACATCGAAACGGTAGTCAGCTTCATTCCACACATGAATCCATAAGTCCCTTATTATTGAATCGACAGCTTCAACAATTCGATTTCTCGACTCTTGAAGAGTAGCTGCCATAGATGGGACAAAGACTGTCTTTTATGTATCCCCACAGAAAAAAAATCACAAGATGTGAGGTCTGGTCGGCTGGAAGGCCAAAAGCAATGAACGAGATCTTCTTGCTCACCTCCTCCAAGCCAACGGTTGTGGGATAGTGTTGTCTAGATAACGCCCCACGTATAAGTGAAAATGAGGCGAGGTGCTGTCATGCATAAAAATGAAATCGGAATCTTTGTGAAGTTGAGGAATCAACCAGTTTTGCAGCGTGTACAGGTATGACGTTCCTAACCCAGTTCCCTTCGTAAAAAAAAAATAAGATCCATAAACTTCGTGAACAGAAACGGCAGAAAAAATTCAGTTTTGGTATGTTTCTTTCATGTTCGACAGCGACGCCACGATTTTGTGACCCCTAAATTTTTACATCGCGGTGGTTTTCTTTACCCGATAGATGAGATGTCGATTCGTCCGAAAAGGTGAGTCGTTCGGAAAAATTGTCCTCTACCATATCATGGAGAACTGAAATGGAAAATTCATACCTTCTATTACGGCCGCCGGAACGCAATTGCTACAGTGACTGCAACTTGTAAGGCTTCATATGCAGGCTTCGTTTCAGTACACACCACACCGTTGTTTGAGGAAGTTGAAGTTCCTGGCCTACCCGTCTTGTGGACTTCCGAGGGCTCCGAATGAACGCGTCTCGGATACGCTCGACATTTTCATTATACATGCGTGACCAGTCGGTGCTCTTCCCTTAGTGCGTGCAACCGTCGTTAAAGAATTTTGTATGTCACTCAAAATTCTTGTGCAGAGGCAGATTTCTGCTGAATCGACGGCGGAATGCGCGTTGCAACTGAACAATGGATTGACTTCGCGTAAATTCCATCCGATAAAACGATTTCTGTTTCTGTGTAGTCGCCATGTTGCTACAAAAAAACAACAGCGCAGCTTATCAAAACTTTGAACATTCCTCTATCCAGTGAAACGCGCAGGGTATTTCTATCTTTCATAGTTTGTCTGTAATAAACAACTGAAATCTGGGCTTTCTTTTTTAATCACCTGGTATTTGTGGTATCAACATCTTTGTATACAGTCTACCCCGAGGAAAGAACATTTTGGTGTACGTACTGTGCGTTACACTGTGTGGTAATGTATATGAAAAGTGCTTTATATTCTTTCCACTATTTTTTGAATGAAAGCAGGCAACATTGCAGCATGACATGGGGCTATCGACGTAAGTAACCTAAAACTAAAACAGTTCTACCTAAAAGAATAGTTTACATTGTGTTGGTTCGTCATTAGCTACAGTTACAGTTAAATAGAACGTTTCTCACATTATTGTTTGCTGTGGGGCACCACCACCCTTAGAAACTTTCACCACAAGGGAGAATAAAGAGCCAAAAACTAATATAAACATCAACAAACATGTAAATGTGAAAAGGCCTGTGAAGGTGAACCTGTCTCTATTGTGTAAATAAGCAGCATTATTTGCAACCATCAACATGTATTTAGTACAAAGCCACGGTCTCAGAATGCTATTTTTCAACAAAATAGCACAAACCCAACTGATGTAAAAGTTCACAAACCACTTCCTCAGCCGATAACATTCATAAATTGTGTCCAATATTTATGTTTACAGGATGTCCTTGGAGAAATGCTCGACGTTCAGGGAGATGACATGAACGAGCGTTCGAAGTAAAAAACTGGGCTTTAAAATGCATACCTTAAGAGCAATGAGCACTTCTTCAGTAGAAGATTTGTGTTTCACAGTAGCGAAGATGAAGTAGTGCTCTTAGCTCTTAAGGATGCACTGTAGAGCCCATGTATACTAAACATATTTTTCTTGTTTTGGTTCACACTACAACCTCTCAAAATGTGGAAAGCAAAAAAGCTTGCAGTAGAAGAGATTTGCTTCATATTATCGAAGATGAAGATGTTGTCATAGCTCTTAAGGTATGCATTTTAGAGCCCACATTTACCACACTTTTTTACTTCGAATTCTTGCTTCAGTAACATCCTTGAATACTGACCATTCCTCCTGGAACACTCTACATTGTAGTGATTGTATGTTAACCGGGGGACTAGAAACGACGGAGAGGCTCTGTCACCGCCGCAGCCGCAGTGGTCCACAACCCCACGACGACTACCGCAGTCCACTTCACCCCTCCACCGCCCCACACCGAACCACTCTTTTAGGGTTATTGTGCGGTTCGGCTCCCGGTGGACCTCCCAGGGAACGTCTCATACCAGACGAGTGTAACCCCTGGTAGAGTGATGGTGGTGTACGCTTACGTGGAGAACTTGTTTGTGCAGCAATCGCCGACATAGCGTAACTGAGGCGCAATAAGGGGAACCAGTCCGCATTCGCCGAGGCAGATGGAAAACCGCCTAAAAAACATCCGCAGACTGGCCGGCTCACCGGACCTCGACACAAGTCCGCCGGGCGGATTCGTGCCGGGGACCAGGCGCTCCTTCACAATACGGAAAGCGGTGCGTTACACCGAACGGCTAACCGGGCGGGCAACACTCTCTACATAACTTATTACAAGGAACCAATAATTCATATGAACATCAGATCACAATACCATTTTGGTTGATTACATTTCATTTTTATTACGATGTAGACATTTTAACTAACTACTAATACTCTGTAGCTTTTATTTCATTATCCATGGGCCCCTATGGTTTTATACCACGAATGGCAAATGTAGATTTCCAAGCTCGTGTACCACGGGCAGAGATGGACTGTGACAGTTTGAAAACTCCCTACAAAAAAAAAAATGATTTACCGGAATTAAAATCCAGAACAGCAGAGACACACTGCAAGCAGGGAAAGGGCGTGACAAACAGAGAGGTTCAAAATATGGCTCTGAGCACTATGGGACTCAACATCTGTGGTCATAAGTCCCCTAGAACTTAGAACTACTTAAACCTAACTAACCTAAGGACATCACACACATCCATGCCCGAGGCAGGATTCGAACCTGCGACCGTAGTGGTCGCGCGGTCCCGGATTGAGCGCCTAGAACCGCTAGACCACCGCGGCCGGCAAACAGAGAGGTGCTTCTTCAGCTAGTATAGAGGCAGAACTACGGTGCAAGAAGCATAAGGGTCCAACAAAACCGGTTCCAGATAGGTCTATCCGAGGTGACATATATTTTAAGTCATTGGCCCCAGGTTACAGTCACAAGGTAAAGACGAAAAAAGACCAAATTGTTAAGGACAAACAAAGTTCTTGTCTAGTAAGTCTAACGTTCATTTGTGTCTAAACAAGTGAATAAACTGTTCCCAGGCTCTATTGATTATATATAATTAATCGTTAAAATGTTAAATTAAAGTCTTTTACTAAATGGTTCAAATGGCTCTGAGCACTATGGGACTTAACTTCTAAGGTCATCAGTCCCCTAGAACTTAGAACCACTTAAACATAACTAACCTAAGGACGTCACACACATTCATGCCTGAGGCAAGATTTGAACCTGCGACCGTAGCGGTCGCGTGGTTCCAGACCGTAGCGCCTAGAACCGCTCGGTCAACCCGGCCTTTTACTAAATGAAGAGGTATAAATTCCTTAGATTGACCCTACATACTTAATTGCGCTCCATTACTGGCTAAAAAAAAAAGATTTTTTTCCGCCAGCCGATGTGGCCGAGAGGTTCTAGGCGCTTCAGTCCAGAACCGCGCTGCTGCTACGGTCGCAGGTTCGAATCCTGCCTCGGGCATGGATGTGTGTGATGTCCTTAGGTTAGTTAGGTTTAAGTAGTTCTAAGTCCAGGGGACTTTTAACTTCCACCTTCACACATAAATCTATACAGTAAAGTAAGGGCCTCCCCTTTTGTCGGCTGATCCGTGATAAGACAGGCGAAAAGTTAGACTAATGGAGGATTATTAGTATTTTCTCTATTTTCATTCTCTCTCTCTCTCTCTCTCTCTCTCTCTCTCTCTCTCTCTCTCTCTCCTTTATCTATGTACAGTTTTTAATATAGTATTTCATTACGTGAAATCAGCCAAACAGAATCTTTGGTGGAGTCCTTCGTCTTGGTATTCAGCGGCTGGCTTGCTGTAAGAGATCTTTATATTTATTATTACTGTTAAGCACTGCATTCAGTCGGGAGAATCAATCGTATGGACAATTTGTTCCTTTTACGAAAGATTGCGAATTGCAGATGTGTACGAAGCCTTTTTGGACGATTTAACACAGACTCAGTGATTGCAGGCTCTCTTCGACACAGCTGAAACTTCCCCACTAATTACAGGGCCAACGTGATCATCAAATGATTCAGAAAAAAACTCATTCGTTCATTCCCTCCAGAACAAAAAAGTCACAAACCTTATTTATGAAGGAAATTGTGTATTCAATCCATCTCCATTACATGTCCAGATCTCCGGTGATTCCAAGTCTTAATTATTTTCCGTTTACAGTCTCTTTCTCTTCAAACAAACCGCTAGCGGCACAAATGTTAATGGCTCGCTTTAGCGAGAAGATATCCAAAATATGTATCTCTCAGAAACACGTCAATCCCTCAACAGATACTCCAGAAGCTGTCCTAGTTACCACTCTCTAACAACCATGGAGAATGCATATATGCATCTTTGTTATTTTAAAGAATAAACGCACTAGAAAATACTTTGGCGTCGTCGAGCTGTCGCCGCATATGTTACGAGAAAATCAGATCAGATACTTTTCCAAAGTGAATGAATGTGGATGGTTTGATTGACAATGATTAATTGGTGCGTGGTAGAGGGTATTTTCTGTGGGGACATTACAATGCCCCTCGTAGCGAGCGAAGTTTGTGAGCCTAATTTTGATTTACCGAACACACTTCGCGAGCTATCTATTAGTATGGGTAACCCGGAAGTAATGAGTGTCAGTCCTCCGACTGAAAAAAAAATTATGTTTAAGACAGACGAAGAAAAGAAACATTGAAAACAGAAGAAATGAAGAGACAGGTACCGCGGCTGTATTGCTTTTACGTGCATCAAGGTGTTATGTCTGCTGTGCACAACCAAGGAAGATGATCTTTCATGAAACTGTTATCAGGGTCTACCCATTCGGGAACTTTCTTAAGCAGGGAAACCTTGGAAAACCTCTTAAGCCTAGACCCCCAGCCTACGGTACATAGAAGATAGGAAAGCCTACAGAAGAGAAAAAATAATTTTGAAATTGATCTCTAAATGAAAGATAGGTATCGATTTATATAACGATGTGGAGAAGAATGATTTGTGCCTCTAGCTAAAAAAAAAAAAAATAAAAATAAAACATTTTACAATAAATAACTTGAGTTTTCGTTTTACTATCTTGTTCCCAGGACAATATCTTGCGGTGCTGAAACTCCCCCGGATCTTGCATGTCCCCGACGTCCACATTTGTAGTCGGTCTTCTGCGCGGCCCACAATGGGAAGAGTAGAAGGGACAGGGATACCAGATTTCACATGCAACATTCATTCCAAAAGAATTAGCAATGACCGAAAGGGAAACTCTTCCTGTAAAAGAACTGGTTAGGTTGCACCGTCCAAGATTCTCCTTTTTGAAAACAAAATCCCTATGGCTTCCTGTAAAAGAACTGGTTAGGTTGCACCGTCCAAGATTCTCCTTTTTGAAAACAAAATCCCTATGGCTTCATGCATCCTTTTTCTTACGATGTACTGCAAGGAATTTAGCCATTGACTTAAGGTTTCCATTTATCCATTGACTAATGCTGTTGCCGAAAACATCATCATATTTACTCTAGTTTGAATTTTCTTTTGGACTTTGCATCACTATTTGTGCTTGTAAGTCCAAAAATTCTGACACATTTTCTGTCAATGATTTATTCTTCGTAATTTAAAGGATTCATGCAACTTGTAGTAGATTTTGGATTCAAATCATCGAATAATGGAAAGTGTGGTTCATTTTATACAAAGACATAACCCATCATTTCCTTGAAAAGTCATATAATTTATCTATACTCATAAAATTTTTATCCTAAATACATATATTTCTCCGCTTGATTGCTGTAATGTAAAAGTTATTAGTATTGAGGAATGTGGATTCACTTCTTTCATTTATTCTCTGATTCATCCGGCATTCATACATGCACATATATGGAAATGGATTTTCAAACAAAATTCCAAAGTGAACAAGACCCATTAAATAACTACTAATTCTATGAATATTATTTTCTTTTGACATTCAACAATAAATCAAGAACTCTTAACGTCTAATTATGACACTTTTTTGAAGTTCAACATCAATCAGTTTCCCCTCGCGTTTGATGCGAGTCTCTTACAAAGCATATCTGTGTCGTCTCTAACTCTCGCGCCGACGTCAATTGTTTTGCGCGGGAAATTATCTTTGCGGCGTTAACCGTCACTCATGATTCACTGCCTAAAAGCATCACTTCACACGTCACACATCTAAGCGTGCACTTGAAATTATATATGAACATTCACTGGGAACCTCTTTTGATTATGCAGCGTCATTTTCGGGAAACATTTCTTTCTTCTTGAAGGTCATTCAGATCCTTTATAAATCTTGATGACATTAGCAACGCGAAAGTTCCATGTTTACCCAAACACAGGTGAAGCCTATCTCCACTAACTTCTTTGCAGCACTCGATAGTAATAGTTAGTCACTATTTCTACAATCTGTGTCACTGATTAATTATTTCAGTTTAAAGTTTTCTTACACTAAACACACACATAGTTTATTGTTATGTTTTTACGAGCGTTCATCTCTGTCACTCGCAACACCATTCCTCCCTATCTTCTAATCTTCATTAAATTTTTTCAAGTCGTTATGGGAAAATAACCCTTTAATTTTGTTAGATCCCGGGTATGCTAACAGATAAGCCCCAGGGTTCGGAATTTGTAGAATGTTGTATGGGCCAGTATATAATAACTCCCATTTCTTTATACTCTTCTTTATTAAGGATGATTTGGTATGTCTTTTGACTAGTACCTTCTCTCCGACGTGGTACGCCTGTACCCTCTCGATTAATTTGTCATATTGTTGTTTTCTCTGATCAACCTTTTGCGTCATATTTATGATGGCTTGTCTTATTTTTTCTTCCCAAGACATCTCAGTTTCCTGAGTTTTGGGCATATGTTCAGTCCAGAAGTTTTCTTCTTTTGCCTCGAACATCAATTCATGAGGTGTATATCCAGTGGAGGAGTGGGGCATGTTGTTGTATATCTGCTCAAATTCTTCCACATAATTTGCCCACGCAGCCTGCTTATTATGGCAATAGGTCCTCATAAATCGAATGAACTCTCTAAAAATTCTCTCAAACAAATTGCCTTGTGGGTGGTAAAATGATGTTAGTATGTGTTTCACACCGACTTGAGACAAAGCCTGTTTCCATCGGAGTCCCGTGAATATCTTAGCATTGTCTGTTATGATCACCTTAGGTATACCAACATGTGGAAGATAATCCCTTCTCAATCTTAATACAATTACTTTGGCTGTAGCCGCCTTTATCGGGTATAGGTTTACGTATTTCGTACACACATCGAGAAATGCCAACACATATCTAACACCACCTCTTGAAGTAGGTAACGGTCCACACAGATCGCACGAAATTAATTCTTTTGGTTCTTGGACTAATATAGAGCATAATGGGTGCTTACTCCCTTTTGAATCCGGCTTTGTTTTTTGACAGATTATGCATTTCTTCAAGACCTCATGCACTCTGCGCTTTATGTTGGGAAAATAACAGTACACACTTATCTTGTCTGCACATTTTGTCGCACCGAAATGTCCCCAGGTTAAATGGGTGAACCATACGAGTTTCTCTATTTGCGCCTCAGGTATACAAACACACCAACGGACTTTGTTTGGCCTTCCACAGCGGAAAAATAATACGCCATTTACCAGCTTGTAATAATTTGCCATCTGATCCGAAGGTTGCTGTTGTAACCTTTGAATGACACTTCCCCATTGAGCATCCCTTTTCTGTAACTGTGCCATATGCGCACACAAATTGACGTAGTACGTCTTAAATGGATTTTCCTGCAGCGGCAATACAGGGAATTCTGAGTTATTATTTACTTCAATCTCTTTGGTCAAACCCTGTGGTGACCCTGATAGAGCGTCAGCAATAATGTTTTGCTGTCCTGAGACATGCACGATCTTAAATTGGTATTGTTGCAGAGCGAGAGTCCATCTAGCCAGTCTGGGGTGTAACAGTTTACACGTTTGTAAAAACGTTAATGATTGATGATCGCAATATACGATAGTCTTTGACCCATATAGATAATAATGAAATTTTTTAAATCCCCAGACGACCGCAAGAGCCTCTAATTCTGTCGTCGTGTAAGTTCGTTCACAGTTGGACAAAACACGACTAGCAAACGCAATAGGACAGAAGGTGAGTTGTCCATTTATCTTGCGTACTTGGAAAAGGCACGCTCCAATACCCACATTCGACGAATCTGTTGACAAGTAAAATTCTTCTTGCATGTCCGGATGGTACAAAAGCGGTGCATTTACTAATTGCTTCTTTATCTCTTCGAATGCTTCTTGACACTCTAATGTCCAGAGCCAGGGCACATCCTTCTTCAGCAGACTATTTAAAGCTGCTGCGTTCATGGCCTGATTTGTTATGAATCTTCTAAAAAATGAGGCAAGGCCCATAAACCCTTTTAATTGCCTCCTATTCCTGGGTGATGGAAACTTACTAATCGCAATTAGCTTCTCCTTGGTTGGTAAAATTCCCTTTGCGTCAATTATATGCCCCAGGAACTTGATTCTGTTTACTGCAAAATGGGATTTCTGTAGGTTAGCAGTTATTCCCATGGTTTTGAACACGTCCAACACTCGGTTCAATAAGGTAATATGCTCCTCCCAAGTTTTCGATGCAATAAGCAAATCATCAACAAACACTGTTATCCTGCTTCTGAGTTCTGGGCCTAGTGCATAATCTAGAGCTGCTATAGAGATTCCAGCACTAATGTTGAGTCCGAAAGGAACTACAGTAAATTGGTAACTTCTTCCGGAAAAAAGAAAGCCGTATATTTCCTTGATGACTCATCCAGCTTGACTTGCCAATAAGAGCTCCGCAAATCAATGCTCGTCAAATATTGGACATCCTGGAACCGTTGTATAAGTTCGTCTATGTTTTCCGGATGTGTTCTCACTGGAATTATGATTTTATTTATTTCTCTGGCGTCGAGTACCAGTCTAACAGTCCCATTTGCTTTTGGCACGACTAACAATGGGGAGCAGTGTGGGCTTTTAGAGGGTTCGATCAAACCCCATTTCAACATGCGATCTATTTCCTTTTGAACTTGAGCCTTTAACCTCCAGGGAACAGGATAGAAAGTTCTACAATACGTTTCGTGCGGCTTAACGTAGAGATGGCATATGTATCCCTTAATAACTCCTGGCCTTTCATCAAAAACGTTTTCATACGTTAATAATAACTCATTGAGCTGCTTCTTCTGATCTTCGATAATGCAGTCGGATTCATTTAACTTTTCAAACACTAATTGACCGAAATCGTCCTTGACTTGGAACTCATTAATTACGTGCTCTTTCGAATTTTGGGCCGTCCTGATTACTTGCACACTGATCCCACAATTATATTTTCTCGTAAGGCTTTTTTTTTTAACAACTCCAACTCAATTTGTTGTTTATTAACATTCAACCAAATTTTTCCTGTTTTAAAATCTATTCTGCATCCGTATTGACGTAGGCTGTCGACTCCGATAATGCAATCTACCACCAAATTTTTCACAACAAGGAATGTGCTTAATATTGCTACATTTCCGACTTCTACGCCAAGTAGTGATTGCACTTTTACATTAGCCGATCGAGACCCAACGGCGCCTATTATTCTGCAATTTTGAACTGGAAACACTGGTACTCGTCTTATATTTCTGATCCTGTTGAATAGTGCCTCCGAAATAACATTTGTGGTTGCAGCTGTGTCTAAAACCGCCACTATAGGTGCGGTCTCCATAATGACTTGCACTTCGGCTACTGCCACCTGTTCCTTATCCTCATCTTGTGGTTCTAAGTCCTCGGTCAGTTCATCTGCCAGTAATCGTCCATCATTATACGTTAGCATGGGTACACATATCCTGCTGCCCATCAAGCAATTGTTGACCGCTCCTCCGGGGCACGAGTGGGTCCTTACAAGTTTGTTGGATTTTGATTTGTCTGCTGGTTGACATCATCCGTCACTTTGGTAATTACCCGTTGATTCGTAGATGTCCGTCCCCACTGATGTTGGCTATTTGAATTCATTCCCCCGGTTGATTCCACTTTCTATTATTGTTATTATTCCAGGCTTGGGGTCTGAAATTTCTTTCGTTCCCCCACACGGGATTGTATCTTGAATAGCCCCTCGCAAGACCATTGCCGGGATTACTATTGAGATTTTGAGGGGTTTCTCCATTATTTAACGATCTCTGTTCATTCCCTTTAAATGTCGACTGATCGCCATTGGTATACCACATACTTCCACCTTGCCTACCGTTTGGCGGAGGTTCTGTCTCCCTATATTGGAATCTGTTATTACGAGCTTTCTGGTTGTTCTCTTCGATAATATCTATATGGTCTAACGTCGTGAGGAACGACTCCAAGTCTTTGTCGTTGCCGTAAATCAATTGATTCCGGATGCTAGTTGGTAGTTTTGCCTTAAGTATGTTTATTATGTCTGGCAAGGGCATAGGTCTGTCCCAGTATCTCGTTTTATTTATATATTTTTCGAAATACTTTCTAAGGCTTCCTTTCGAAAAGGAGAGAGGCTCTGGGTAGAGCACCTCCTGTCTTAGGCGTTCCTGTACCCCTTCTGACCAGAACTTTGCTAAAAACGCCTTCTCAAAATCGTTATATGTCGAGCAAACAGAAGTCATGTCTGAGGCCCAGATCGCCCCCGAACCTTGTATATATCCTGTAACAAAATTGATCTTCTGCTACTCCGACCAATTTCTGGGTAGCACTCCTCTGAAACTTCGAATAAAAACAATTGGATGGACCCCCCCCCCCCTTTTGTCAGGGTTAAAAATCTGGAATTGCCGATGCTTTATCATTTTTTCTTCGGCATGGCAAGGGCTTTCGTAATCTCCGTTAGATAAGAATTCACGCGAACAACCAGCTTGTGGCAATTTAATGTTTGAATTACTTACACAAGTCGGTATTGTGTGCGAATGGGCAGTAACTGGCTCTATAGTTGCTGCCAACTTCTGCTGCTGCCCTGTATTCATTTGTTCTGAGCTTTGTTGTGAAGCGCGCATCGACTCTTCTATCGTTTGTTTCCAATGCTCCAAATCAACACCTAACTGCTGTCGCACCTCCTCAAGTCCTTTCGCAAACAAATTCTCTTCCTGTTTGCCAGATGAACTCTGGAATGCTGCCTTAACATTTTGCTCAACGTTTTCACACATTAGCCTTTTGTTTTCTAATGCGATTTCGGATAATTTACCCGTTAATACGTTAATTTGGTGGTCTATAACGTCTTGACGCTCTGTCAGATGTTCAACACTTTCCTTTAGGCTAGTCTGTGTACGTGCCAATTCAGGAAGTTGCGCAATTACACATGACATGGCGTCTTGCTTTTGTACTAATTGCGGAACCAATTCCACCTGTCCCCGTACAGTATCTATCTTAATAGCCACATACTCCTTCATTTCGACACGTACGCGGTGAGTAGATTCCTCACATTGTGCTTTCACCAATTCTATTTGTGCAGTTAATTTTCGTTCCGTCTCTTCGGCCTGATCTTTGAGTTCCTTGGTCTTCGCCTCTATCCGCTGCTCTAATTCGGAAAAACTGTCTTGTAACTGCTGCTTAATCTCAGTCTGGACTAATTTCATTTCTTCTTGAGTTTGAGTGACTGTCACTAATTGTGCTTTAATATCGGTTTTCAGATTTTCCTGCCCTTCAGTAACTGAGGCTAATTTCGCGTTAATGTCGGTTTTCAGATTTTCCTGCCCTTCAGTAACTGAGGCTAATTTCGTATTCAAATCATTTTGCCCTTCAGTCACTGAGGCTAATTTCGCGTTAATGTCGGTTTTCAGATTTTCCTGCCCTTCAGTAACTGAGGCTAATTTCGTATTCAAATCATTTTGCCCTTCAGTAACTGAGGCTAATTTCGCGTTAATGTCGGTTTTCAAAGTATTCATGCTCTCGGTTATCATCTGCATCTGTCTCATGATAATTACCAATGGATCTAATCCATGCTGCGTACTTGCTGTTACACCTCCAGCCGTGTCTACAGGGCGTTCTATTGCGCTATCTGTAGCGATCGGTCCTACAACACTTCTTACTGCATCATTATTATCAGTGCTAACAGCTGAAGGCTGTTGCGTGCTGCTATGCTCTGCTTGACTCATCCTAAACATTGCCCTAGTTAAAACCATATAAATGTTCTACTGTCACTATATAACTCCCTTCACACAAGAGTACTTCTGTGTCTACTTTATTAATGTACATATACAGGTAAATGCACCTGGAATAGGTCAATCAAACCACATCTAACATGAACACAAATAATCAATGTTCGAACATCAAGTAACACTAAATAGGAAAGCGTATACTTCAACTATACAAGCGTAAATGCACCTGGAATAGGTCAATCAAACCACATCTAACATGAACACAAATAATCAATGTTCGAACATCAAGTATCACTAAATAGGAAAGCGTATACTTCAACTATACAAGCATGCTATAGTAATAAAAATATAGACCTAGCCTTTTCTCTGCGCCCAGTGTGATGTCTTTCGGCTTTATTTGTAGATCCAATTATATCACCTGCGAGTCTTTCCTCTCTTTTCCAAGCGTCAGTTACGTTAGCTCGTCGTAGTTGACATGAAACAGAGAACAAAATTATTTTAGCAACGTCCAAAAACGTGTCCTGTCACGGTCGCCATTTTAACTTCCACCTTCACACATAAATCTATACAGTAAAGTAAGGGCCTCCCCTTTTGTCGGCTGATCCGTGATAAGACAGGCGAAAAGTTAGACTAATGGAGGATTATTAGTATTTTCTCTATTTTCATTCTCTCTCTCTCTCTCCTTTATCTACACTCCTGGAAATTGAAATAAGAACACCGTGAATTCATTGTCCCAGGAAGGGGAAACTTTATTGACACATTCCTGGGGTCAGATACATCACATGATCACACTGACAGAACCACAGGCACATAGACACAAGCAACAGAGCATGCACAATGTCGGCACTAGTACAGTGTATATCCACCTTTCGCAGCAATGCAGGCTGCTATTCTCCCATGGAGACGATCGTAGAGATGCTGGATGTAGTCCTGTGGAACGGCTTGCCATGCCATTTCCACCTGGCGCCTCAGTTGGACCAGCGTTCGTGCTGGACGTGCAGACCGCGTGAGACGACGCTTCATCCAGTCCCAAACACGCTCAATGGGGGACAGATCCGGAGATCTTGCTGGCCAGGGTAGTTGACTTACACCTTCTAGAGCACGTTGGGTGGTACGGGATACATGCGGACGTGCATTGTCCTGTTGGAACAGCAACCAGTGGTGTACGGCCAGTGTAGGAGATCACTCCCCACACCATGATGCCGGGTGTTGGCCCTGTGTGCCTCGGTCGTATGCAGTCCTGATTGTGGCGCTCACCTGCACGGCGCCAAACACGCATACGACCATCATTGGCACCAAGGCAGAAGCGACTCTCATCGCTGAAGACGACACGTCTCCATTCGTCCCTCCATTCACGCCTGTCGCGACACCACTGGAGGCGGGCTGCACGATGTTGGGGCGTGAGCGGAAGACGGCCTAACGGTGAGCGGGACCGTAGCCCAGCTTCATGGAGACGGTTGCGAATGGTCCTCGCCGATACCCCAGGAGCAACAGTGTCCCTAATTTGCTGGGAAGTGGCGGTGCGGTCCCCTACGGCACTGCGTAGGATCCTACGGTCTTGGCGTGCATCCGTGCGTCGCTGCGGTCCGGTCCCAGGTCGACGGGCACGTGCACCTCCCGCGGACCACTGGCGACAACATCGATGTACTGTGGAGACCTCACGCCCCACGTGTTGAGCAATTCGGCGGTACGTCCACCCGGCCTCCCGCATGCCCACTATACGCCCTCGCTCAAAGTCCGTCAACTGCACATACGGTTCACGTCCACGCTGTCGCGGCATGCTACCAGTGTTAAAGACTGCGATGGAGCTCCGTATGCCACGGCAAACTGGCTGACACTGACGGCGGCGGTGCACAAATGCTGCGCAGCTAGCGCCATTCGACGGCCAACACCGCGGTTCCTGGTGTGTCCGCTGTGCCGTGCGTGTGATCATTGCTTGTACAGCCCTCTCGCAGTGTCCGGAGCAAGTATGGTGGGTCTGACACACCGGTGTCAATGTGTTCTTTTTTCCATTTCCAGGAGTGTATGTACAGTTTTTAATATAATATTTCATTACGTGAAATCAGCCAAACAGAATCTTTGGTGGAGTCCTTCGTCTTGGTATTCAGCGGCTGGCTTGCTGTAAGAGATCTTTACATTTATTATTACTGTTAAGCACTGCATTCAGTCGAGAGAATCAATCGTATGGACAATTTGTTCCTTTTACGAAAGATTGCGAATTGCAGATGTGTACGAAGCCTTTTTGGACGATTTAACACAGACTCAGTGATTGCAGGCTCTCTTCGACACAGCTGAAACTTCCCCACTAATTACAGGGCCAACGTGATCATCAAATGATTCAGAAAAAAACTCATTCGTTCATTCCCTCCAGAACAAAAAAGTCACAAACCTTATTTATGAAGGAAATTGTGTATTCAATCCATCTCCATTACATGTCCAGATCTCCGGTGATTCCTAGTCTTAATTATTTTCCGTTTACAGTCTCTTTCTCTTCAAACAAACCGCTAGCGGCACAAATGTTAATGGCTCGCTTTAGCGAGAAGAAATCCAAAATATGTATCTCTCAGAAACACGTCAATCCCTCAACAGATACTCCAGAAGCTGTCCTAGTTACCACTCTCTAACAACCATGGAGAATGCATATATGCATCTTTGTTATTTTAAAGAATAAACGCACTAGAAAATACTTTGGCGTCGTCGAGCTGTCGCCGCATATGTTACGAGAAAATCAGATCAGATACTTTTCCAAAGTGAATGAATGTGGATGGTTTGATTGACAATGATTAATTGGTGCGTGGTAGAGGGTATTTTCTGTGGGGACATTACAGACTGATGACCTCAGATGTTAAGTCCCATAGTGCTTAGAGCCATTTGAACCATGTTTTTTCTTTCAAGTTAAATTTATAGCGGTGTTACGCGGCTAACAGCTCATCCATGCAAGATACTTCCAAGAATAATGTACAGAAGAATGAAAGAGAAAATTAGGAATCTGTTAGTTGGCGACAACTTCGGCTTTTGGAAATATAGAGGCACCAGAGAGCGAGGGGGTCGGCGGATAGTAATCAAAAGGTCCTTACTTCGTTATGTCACAATCAGCGAGAATCATCTCAGTTTTTGGTCTATGGGACTAAAAGTGAATCTAATCTAATCTCTAATATAATGTGAAGTCTCTTACATTGTCTGTGCGTGTTTTGCACCTACCTCCACCATCTACAAGAGCCTGAAAACTATTTTTGCGGTCAGCCAGAAAGCGATGGAGAATATACTAACCATAAGTTCCAGAATACAAGTCCAAATTATTCTTTGTACTTACTGAAAGAAAATATTCCTACTTGCTCTTTACTCACTGTGATCAGGAATATGGTTATACACAAAAGTTTTGATTTTTAACTGATTGATCTCTTCTGTAAAAGTTCACACGTACAAAATAAAGCCTTAGTATTGTAACTAATATCACTATCAGAAACAGCATCATTAACAGTTCAGAGACGACCTCTACGGAAAGTTCCAAGTAAAATGGTCTATCTCCCTGACTTCTAATCACCAAAAGTTAATTGCTCGCCTTAAAAGTGGAAGACAATCTAGCCACTTGCGACGCTGTTTTGTCAACATTACGGGGCGGCGCACAAACAGTTACATCCGTGGAAGTCCCCGCGACTTCACTTCCTACTTTTACCGAAAACGCATTCAAGACTGCCCAGCTCTGACGTCATGCGAGGCCCAACATACGCGGGCGTTTGACTGATGCGGACCGTTTGATTATGAAGTGTGTCCTAGCACTGCCTCTCTTGACTGTATTTATATATAGGCGCAGCGGACTGCCAAACGGAACACCTGCTATCAACCACCCTAGGCGAAGGTGTTGTTGTTGTGGTCTTCAGTTCTGAGACTGGTTTGATGCAGCTCTCCATGCTACTCTATCCTGTGCAAGCTTCTTCATCTCCCAGTACTTACTGCAACTTACATCCTCCTGAATCTGCTTAGTGTATTCATCTCTTGGTCTCCCTCTACGATTTTTACCCTCCACGCTGCCCCCAATGTTAAATTTGTGATCCCTTGATGCCTCAGAACATGCCCTACCAACCGGTCCCTTCTTCTTGTCAAGTTGTGCCACAAATTCCTCTTCTCCCCTATTCTATTCAATACCTCCTCATTAGTTACGTGATCTACCCATCTAATCTTCAGCATTCTTCTGTAGCACCACATTTCGAAAGCTTCTATTCTCTTCTTGTCCAAACTATTTATCGTCCATGTTTCACTTCCATACATGGCTACACTCCATACAAATACTTCCAGAAACGACTTCCTGACACTTAAATCTATACCCGATGTTAACAAATTTCTCTGCTTCAGAAACGCTTTCCTTGCCATTGCCGGTCTACATTTTATATCCTCTCTACTTCGATCATCATCAGTTATTTTGCTCTCGAAGGTAGAAGTATCTAAATGGCTCCTTTCTAGGTTCAAATGGTTCAAATGGCTCTGAGCACTATGGGACTCAACTTCTGAGGTCATTAGTCCCCTAGAACTTAGAACTAGTTAAACCTAACTAACCTAAGGACATCACAAACATCCATGCCCGAGGCAGGATTCGAACCTGCGACCGTAGCGGTCTTGCGGTTCCAGACTGCAGCGCCTTTAACCGCACGGCCACTTCGGCCGGCGCTCCTTTCTAGGATATGTATTGATAATTAGCTCTGTCGTTTAGCAACTTACAGTCTTCTTAATTTTTATAGAAATAGATTCAGTTTGTTTTAGTTACCGAAAAAGTTTTAGCTCGACTGCATTTAAGCTTCGCCGGCGAAACTTTTTAGAACAGAACCGACAGTGGAACAAATCCTCTGAACTGCCCCTTTAAGATCCCTCGTAACCATTGTTATTTACAACACAGTCTTGAAACTTGGTACAGTTGTATTATTTCATGAATGTAATCGAGTGCTGGAGTTAGAACAAACTAATATGGGACGTAATGTACGAGTACCATGAATAAAGACCTTTCCGTTCCAAATTGGGTGAGCTGTGCCGACTCGAGTCTAATCTTTGGCTCGTTTATTTGATTTACTGGCATCTCGATAGGTGGTGCGATAGTAGTGTAGTGTCTCTGGATTATCATTGCCGTGGCGACGTGAAAAACAAGTCAGTAAGAGCCGAGTCCTGGAGTACGACGCTGCCTGGCGGCGGGCAGCTCTTTGAAAAAGAAGCCCCGCGCGCCGTGTGACTTGGAGGAATCGTCGCCGCTTTTGGTGTTCGGAGTCGCCTCCGATTGTATTTGATTGCCGTAATTGCGGCTCTGGCCGTCCGTTCGTTGACTGAAATTTTAAGCATTTGGACTGGACAGCACTTCTTGTGCACTGGTCGGTATAATTTACTTGTCTGCTCACTCGGTTCGTACCTTGCGTGGCTCTCTGAGACTTGTTGTAGTGTAATTTGATGGGACAGTTACAATACGGCTAATTCAGAGTGCATTGGTGTATATTTAGTTTACCTTATATGATTTTGGGAATTATGAGGTTTTGTGAGCCCTGTTTTGTCGTAAAACTGAAAGATTAATTAGTACTTAGGGATAGTTTTAAAATAAGTTGCATGCCATTTATTATTTTATAGCTCTTGTGATTTTCTTAAAATGAAATTTTGTGATTTAGAAGCCATTGTTAATGTCTGTTTGAATTGGTTTAGATACTGTTGTGCAAGCTTAAGACTTTGATGTATTTCTTGATGGCTGAAAGGTTGTGCTAAATACCATCAATTGTAGAGGTAAGGCTCAAGCATCCTTTAAGACACTGATTGCATTAACGGCCCTTTGCTAGATCTGTATTGGTAAAGCGTTACATTTAATGATGTTTTCTGGACTTTACCTTGTTCACTTCGTTTTGTCTGGTTCGAATTATCTGTGGTCTGTGAGGTACATTGGCGAATGGCGTACATTTTTCTTGTTTTAAACTCCTTGTTATGTTAAAACGTGTAAAGGCATTTCTAGATGCGTAGCTGACTGAACAGTTTTCTGGCGTCTTAGCGTTAGCTTCTAAAGGCGCATTCTTTCGAGTAATGTATGAAGAGGCTTGAGTAATCTCGGCTTAATTTATTTGTGCTTAGGCTATGGTATTCCTGTTGACACCCTTTGCTAATATTTTTCCTGAACTTCGGGCTGTCGCGTGATTGTAGCGTGCTTGCCGCGAGCGGGAGATCTGTCGGCGTGACACCGCGGTGTTCTTCAGGTATCGGCTGGTATCTGGGGCGTCGCCGAACCGTGCAGCGTAGGTTTGTTTATGTAGGCTGTTTACAGATTGAGTTTCCTGCCTAGAAGTTATTGTTTTGCGCGCCTGACTGTGTATGTAGACGTCAAGTGAGCTTTAAATCCAGTCAGTTATACACTTCACTTTGACTGCTAGTGAGGCTTATTGTATAACTTTCCTACGGCAATGTCTTGAATACAAAATTTCCCCTTAATCTGAAGGCTATTTTTAAGGTCCTGACTTTTAATGGTTAATGTTTGAACGTAACGTCACTTTGTGTCATGTAATTATTGTTTCATTTTTGAAGAAAATTCGTCTACTGTTCCACATGTTCAGATTTAGATCGTTTGTTAAGGCTATTGGTGTCTACCTACGTTAATACCAAGATTATCTATTGATGGCTTCGTTCAAATGGTTCTAAGCACTATGAGACATAACATCTGAGGTCATCAGTCCCCTAAGACTTTCAGAACTACTTAAACCTAACTAACCTAAGGACATCACACATATCCATGCCGGAGGCAGGCAGGATTCGAACCTGCGACCGTAGCAGCAGCGCGGTTCCGGACTGAAGCCCCTAGAACCGCTCAGCCACAGCGGCCGTCTGATGGCTTATGTTTTACAGAAATCTTCTATTTACCTGGCATTAAATATTAACTGTAAAGTTATAATCTTAAGGACTGAGATGGTTTGGTACATTCTAAATTATGAAAAAAAATTAAAATTCCATTATAGCGCCATTGATTTTAATTATTGATTAATCTTAAGTTGTGAATTCCAGAGCATATTTAAATTGGCACGTATTCTTCATGCACTTTGTTAAAGTATTGAGTTTATTAAAAATAAATATGAATTTGTAATTGACAAATGATGACAACTGTGGCCCTGCCTTTCCAGGTCTTGTTTTCCCATCCCATCCTGTGTTCAGTGCTTCATTGTTTTTTGGTAAATAACTTGAAAACTAATATACGTATTCTTATCACATACTTAATGTTTTTACATAAAACTGAGGCTACAAGTGAATTTACACGTTCCTGATTCTAAAATTTAGCTGTTTCAAAACCGCCGATTTTAGCCAAAATATTGCTTTCAGCAAGTTGAGATTTGTAGCTTTTAATTGTGACATACATTTCATATTCTGACCAATTTTTAGCTTTACAGTTTTATTATTCAGCGCCACAGATTTTTTTTCGCCAGATCGCATATTTTGCCTAACAGATTCATTTGGTCATTGTGAGACTTTACAATGTTAACATTTACTTAAGCATACACAGACGAAGTTTGGAAAAATTGTTTTATTTCTTAATTTCACTCTTAAATTATGGTGCAGTTCTTTGCATGTTGAGCACAGGCGCGTTATAACGGCGTGGCGTTAGTAGCAGTGAACTGGGATAAGTTCCAGTACACCCGATCGCCTCTGTGCGTCGTACAGCGCTTGTTTCGTCCCAAGCCAGTTCTGATGTACGATTGATTATGGAAGCAAGATTTAATAAAAGTCAAGTCATATTCATAGGATTTGTGGACCTAGAAAAAGAGTTCGACGATGTCCGAAATTCTGAAAAAAATACGAGTAAGCTATATGGAAAGACGGATAACATACAATATGTACAAAAACTAAGAGGCAACAATAAGAATGGGAGACCAGGAACGAAGTGCTCGTATTAAAAAGGTTGGCCGGCAAGGGTGGCCGAGCGGTTCTAGGCGGTACAATCTGGAACCGCGTGACCGCTACGGTCGCATGTTCGAATCCTACCTCGGGCATGGATGCATGTGATGTCCTTAGGTTAGTTAGGTTTAAGTAGTTCTAAGTTCTAGGGGACTGATGACCTCAGAAGTTAAGTCCCATAGTGCTCAGAGCCATTTGAACCATTTTTTAAAAAAGTTGGAAGGGGATTAAAAGTCAAGGTGAGAGGATATCAGTTATATGATTTGCTGCCATTGATAAGAGGAACTGAAGAATTACAGGAGTGTTGAATGGAATAAACAGTGTAATGAGTACAGAATATGGATTGAGAGTAAATCGAAGAATGACGAAAGTAATGAGAAGTAGCAGAAATGAGAACAGTGAGAAACTTAACCCCAGGACTGATGGTCACGAAGTAGTTGAAGCTATGGAATTTTGCTACTTAGGCAGCAAAATAACCAGTGACGGACGGAGCAAGGAAGACATCAAAAGCAGACTAGCGCTGGAAAAGAGGGTATTCCTGGCCAAGAGAAGTCTACTAGTATTAAACATAGGCCTTAATTTGAGGAAGATATTTCTGAGAATGTACGCTTGGAGCAGAGCATTGCATGGTAGTGAAACATGGACTGTGGAAAAAGTGGAAAAGAAGGGAAATGAAGCACTTGAGATGTGGTCCTACAGAAGAATGTTGAAAATTAGGTGGACTGATAAGGTAAGGAATGAGGAGATTCTCCTCAGAATCAGTGAGAAAAGCAATGTATGGAATGGACAACACTGATAAGAGGAAAGGACAGGACGCTAGGACGTCAGGGTGTAACTTTCTTGGTACCAGAGGGAGCCATAAAAGGTAATAACTAGAGGGTATAACAGAGATTGGAAATGTCCAACAAATAATTAAGGACTTAGTGCAAGAGATGAAGAGGTTGACCGAATCAAACTAGTTAGAAGTGTGAAGACTCAATAAAAAAAGGGTAAAGTTCTGAAAGGAATAGGTAACGAAAGAAGTGTATGGATGACTTTTACCAGAAGACAGCGATAGGGAGAGGCAGCATCCAGGAATAGTTGAATCGGCGCTGTAAACTGCAGTAGAGGGAAATTGTAAGGGCACTCAGACAAAGACTAGAAAACGCAACGTACGAGGTGTGATCAAAAAGCAACGGATTTTTTTTAACTTCACATCTTCGAAAAAAAATTTATCTTCTTGGTACACATGTTTCTGATGTTTATTTGCATTTTCAAATGTTCTGAATGTTTAGTTTATTGTTGACAGTCGAAAAGATTGAACATGTTCCGAGTGCTCGGCACAATTTTATTTTCGAAAAAGATGGATCGAAGAGTTTGCATTAAATTTTGCTTGGAAAATGGAATAAAGTGCAGCACCGCATACGGAATGTTGACTGTGGGTTTTGGCGAATCTACTATGAGTAAGAGTGGTATAAACGTTTCAAAGAGGGTCGAGAAGCCGCTGAAAACTACGACCGCCCTGCATGTCCTAGCACATAAATTACTGACGAATGAGTGGAGGGAGTAAAGAAAATGGTTCTGGAAAATCGCCGAATCACTGTCACAGAGATTAATAATGAAGTCGGCATATCCTTTGGCTCACGCCAAACAATTTTTCGGATGTTTTGGGCATGAAATGGTTAGCACCAAAGTTTGTTCGGAAATTGTTGAATTTGGACCAAAAATGATGACATCGCTCACGAGCTGCTGAATGAAGTCGACAACGATTCAGAACTTCTGAATAAGTTTATGATAGGCGTCGAAACTTGGGTATATGGGGATGACGTCGAAACCAAGACCCAATCGTCCCAATGGAAACTGCTTGAACAGTCAAGACCGAAAAAATTTCGACAAGTTCGATCATATGTGAAGGTTCTTATCACTATTTTCTTCGATAACAATGGGACAGTGAAGGATGAGTTTCTGACTTACGACCGTACGTTAAGTAAGGAATACTACCTAGAAGCTATGCGCCATTGACATGAAGCAATTCGAATAAAACCACCACTCGTGGAAATTGGATCACTATAAAGCTGCCACTCACACCTTAATGCCTGTTCGTGATTTGTTGGCAAAAAACAAAACCGTTATGTGGTCTCAGCCACCGTATTAACCGCGCAGGGTAGCCGCGTGGTCTCTTAGGCGCCTTCCCACAGTCGCGCGGCTTCCCCCGTCGGAGGTTCGGGTCCTCCCTCGGGCATGGGTATGTGTGTTGTCATTAGCTTAAGTTGGTTTAAGTTAGATTAAGCAGTGTGCAAGCCTAGGGACCGATAACCTCAGCAGTTTGCTCCCATAGGAACTTACCACCACCACCGTATTTGCTGGACATGGCCTCCTGCAACTTTTTCTATTCCTGAGAGTGAAGAGAATCATGAAAGGGTTTCGTTTTGCTACCATTGATGAGATAAAAGCGGAATTTCCGAAGAAGCTGAATACTAAAGGAAAAACGAGTTCCAGGAGTGCTTCCAGGAATAGAAAAACCTGCATTATATCTGAGAGGGATTACTTTGAAGGGAGCAAAGTTGATGTTGATGAATAAATAAAGATTTTTTAAGAAAAAAATAATCCCTATTACTTTTTGATCACGTCTCGTGAAACATGTTAGTTTTGGTAGTTGCGAAATTGAAAAAGTAGCACAAGACAGGCAAAGAGAACCGCATTATAAAGAAACAGCGTATGGAATAAGTTCACAGACATGTGAGTGGCTCGAAGTCTTCTTAAATAATAGAACCCAGTATGTTGTCCATGACGACGAGTGTTCATCAGAGACAATCGTTTCGTCAGTAGTGCCCCAGGGAAGTGTGATAGGACAGCTGTTGTTCTCTGTATACATAAATGATTTGGCTGACAGCGTGGGCAGCAATTTGCGATTATTTTTTGCTGATGATGCCGTCGCGTATAGTAAGTTGTCGAAGGAAGATACAGGAAAACTAAGAGAAAATTTCCAGTTGGTGTGATGAATGTCAGCTACCCCTAAATGTGGAAAAATGTAACTTAATGTGGATGAGTAGGAACATCACAACTGTAATGTTCGGATACAGTATAACTAGTGTCCTGCTTGACACAGTCAAGTCGTTTAAATATCTAGGCATAACGTTGCAAAGTGATATGAGGTAGAACGAGCATGTGAGAAGTATTAGAGGGAAGGCGAATGGTCGGCTTCGGTTTATTGGTGGAATTTTAGGAAAGAGTGGTTCACCTGTAAAGGAGATTGCATATAGGACATTGGAGCAACCTATTATAACATAATAAAAAAAATAATGAAAATGATAAAATGTGGCCTTTTAGATATATGGAATTAACGAGATTAATTTTTCGGCACTCGGACAAGCACAATAAGCTGGGCTATGCCTGTAAACGGGTAAAGAATCTTTTGATATTAGTTCCACATAAATGAAATAGCCCTTCTCTTGTTGTAGGTTTATGCTTACCAATTGATAATTTGTCCGATCGCCGTATCCACCTACAAAATCTTGACCGTGTCCATGTTGCTTTAATCGGATCTTCGTAATTTTCCGAAGTACAAAGGGGGGCTTCAGTTCTTATTACAGTACTACTTGAAATAGTAACTCATACTACCTTTTAGTTTATAAAATAATAGTATATTCTTCTGTTCGATGCACACAGAAAATACATTCTCCTCACTTATTCACATCGTCTACGACTACGCGCTAAGATAACTCCTTCTCTTCCTCTTACTGAGAAACAGGAAAAACATCTGATGTTTTTTTAACATCTGAAAATCAAAAATACATTGCGATAGGCACAGACTGTACGCTGGGCTACCGCTTCACGTTTTCTCTTTGCCTTTAAAGAAAACGAAAACATAAAAGTAAGAAATGTAAAAGGTTTATCACACCATTCTCGAGTACTGCTCGAGTGTTTGGGATCCGGACCAGGCTGGATTGAAGGAAAACATCGAAGCAATTAAGAGGCGGGCTGCTAGATTTGTTACCGGTAGGTTCGAACAGTAAATGAGTGTTACGGAGTTCCTGAAGGACATCAAATGGGAATCCCTGGAGGGAAGGTGACGTTCTTTCCGAGTTACACCTGAGAAAATTTAGAGAACCGTCATTGGAAGCTGATTGCCGAACGACTCTACTGCCGCCAACACAAATCGCGCGCAAGGACCACGAAGATGAGATCCGAGAAATTAGGGCTCATACGGAGGCATACAGACAGTGGTTTTTCCTTCGCTCTATTTGCGAGTGAACAGGAAAAGAAATGACAAGTAGTGGTGTAGGGTATCATCCACCAATCACCGTACCGTGGCTTGCGGAGTATCTACGTAGATGTCGGTGCATACGCTACTGTGACAAGCAGCCAGTCAGTACGAATATTGAATCATAGGTAATTCCAGGCAACTACACAGGTCATATTTCAGAAAAGCGTTACCAGCCACGCACACACTAACCGATCAAAAGCAGCCGGACACACCTGTGTATTGCGGAACTGACCACTAGACGTCACGAGAGGTGGACCTGCTATTGTAAAGGGAGGCGCAGAGTTTTGTGTTGTCAGCAACAAAGCATAACCGCAGAATGGGTCGGTCGGGAGAGCTCACTGACTTCGAACGTGACCTGGTCATGCAATGTCACCTGAGCAACATATCGATCAGGGGCATTTCAACGCTTTTAAGGCCGCCCAATGAGACTGTTGGTCATGTGGTTGTGAAGGGAAACGCGAAGGAACAGTGACGGCTAAATCAAGACCAGGCAGGTCTCATGTATTGGTGCAGAGAGACTGCCAAGCATTGCGGAGGGTGGTTGTAAAAAATCGGATTAAGTGAGTGGAAGGAATGACTCGAGATTTCCAGAGTGCAACCAGCAGTCCAGCTAGTACAATGACTGTGCGTAGGGAGTTAAAAAGAATGGGCTACAATGGTCGAATAGCTCATAATAATCCACACATTCCTGTAATCATTGCTAAACGACACTTGACGTGGTATAAAAGAGGGACGCGACAGTGGATGACTGGTAACGAGTGATTCGGAGTGATGAATCAAGTGATACAAGGCGTAAAACCTTCCCATCTCCTCTATATCTCTTTTTTTTACGCAACCTTCCCTTCTACAATAACGCATGAAACCTTTCCTTAGGATTTCTATCTCTTGCTTAATAATAAAAAATGAAATCTTCCCTTTGAAATTTATTCTCTTTCTCAATCTTCGCATACAAATTTAATTGCTGCTTATTAAAAGTGATTTTCTGATTATTTCGACGAAACATAGAATGTGTCGCCGTCATGGTCCTCAGTCGTTATCTGCAATAATCCAAAACTGTTCCTTACCTTTTTTACTGCTACTGGATCGCCATCTGACTGCTCATCGAACTGCGACATGAATATACTTACTCTGGTTTACTATACTCTATTAACTGCTGGTGGGCTGTCACAATAAGTGGCTGTATTTAATAGCAAAGCTGACGTTATTCTTTAATTAATTTGACTGAAGTTACGTAATTCATAGTTACACTTTTTCTTGAGAACAATAAAATTTTTGCAGTTTTACGTTGATGGTTTTTGGGATGGATTATAATTAGAAATGCAACATTGCTGGCAAAAATTAATTATATTCTGAAAACGCTTCAAATATTTACTGTTGGTAATGAAATGATTTTACCGACGTTCAAACGGGACTTACTTTTTACAATAATCTTACACTAGCATTGCGCAAACATACCTTCAGTAGTCTTGAGTTTCGCAAAGAAAATAATTCAATAATATTAGTTCCTCTTATGATAATAGTTAGTTGATGTCTCTGTACATCCGTTTATAATCTCTTGTAAATCATAGCTGGCGGCTGGCAGGCACACTGCTCCTCTCAACCTCTCGCTTCAGACATGCTACAAACTCGCTTCATATCTCGTTTCCTACTGACTTCCTACGAACGGTAAAGTGCGGTCTCTCCTGTCAACAATGCTTTCTGGTGCAGACAATCCCTGCTACCATTACAAAATGTATCAATGCGCGGTCTTTCCCGCTCTTTTCTTAAAATGTATCCATACGCGGTGTCTCCCGCCCTTTTCAAAATTAATTTGCGGTCTCTCTTGCCAACAATACTTTGGTGCACACGTTCACTGCTACCACAATTATTTCCAACATGAAAAGTATTAATTATTCCTACTTAATCCTATTAATAAAATATAAACGTCTTTCATAAATTGTGGTTTGACAATAGACAATACAAATATACACGTTTTACAGGTGGAATCCAAAATTTTCGGGACTGGTGCTGCTATCTTGAAAGTAGGAGTAATAGATCTTTGCACCGGTAGGTGACGAGAGCTGCATATCTGATGAGCCAGTGTGCGGTGTGGCATTCCGCTGGGAGGACGTGTTGCGTGTCCACAGCGATTTTCGTAACACTCTATGTTTGGTGTGTGGCGATTTTACGATGGATCCGCGAACTGAACAGCGCGTGTGTATCAAATTCTGTGCGAATCTCGGGAAAAGTGCTACGGAGACCCTTGCAATGATTCAACGTTTGCGGGACAGAGCATGAGCCGTACACGTGTGTTTGAGTGGCATGCTCGGTTCAGCGCCGGCCGTACAGACGTCGAAGATGATGCTCACACTGGAAGGCCCGTTAACTGCACAACGCCAGACATTGTTGCCAAACTTCAACAATTGGTTCGTATGGATCGACGTCGGACCATTCAAGACCTTGCGGATGAAGTGGGTATTGGTTATGGGACATGCCAACGAATGTTGACTGATGAATTGCGCATGCATAGTGTCGCCACAAAATTTGTGCCAAGGATCTTGACTGCCGATCAGAAGGCACAGCATCTTGAAGTGTGCACGGACCTTCGTCAGACCGCATCTGATGATCCAACCTTCTTGTCACGCATTGTCACCAGCGACAAGAGCTGGATTTATGGTTATGACCCAGAGACAAAGCAACAATTGTCCCAGTGGAAGAGCCTGGGCTCTCCAAGACCCAAAAAAGCGAATAGGTGAAGAGCAAAGTGAAGAGCATGATCATCGTTTTCTTTGATACCAAGGTAACTGTGCACAAAGAACTCGTCCCACCCAACCAAACAGCGAATTCTGCGTACTACTCTGACGTTTTGCGATGGCTCCGTGAAAACGTGCAGCGACAACGGCCTGAACTTTGGCGTCAAGGGAACTGGCTGCTGCATCACGACAACGCGCCCTGTCACACGTCCTTGCTCACAAGGACCTTTTTGGCAAAAAACAATATGGCGGTTGTACATCACCCATCGTACTCGCCAGATTTGGCACCTTGGGACTTCGCGCTATTTGCAAAACTGAAATTCAAGTTGAAAGGCTGTCGGTTCGGCACTCTAGAGAGGATTCAAGAACCATCGCTGGCGGTGATTAACACCCTCCATGAAGAGGACTTCCAGAAAACGTTTGACCAGTGGCAGAAGAACTGGAACGTTTGACCAGTGGCAGAAGCACTGGGACCGGTGTGTACGTGCGGATGGGAACTACTTCGAGGGTGATGGTGACCATTAGTCCAAAAGTAAGGTCTTCAACAGATGCCAGCACCAGTCCCGAAAATTTTGGATAGCACCTCGTACCTGTGGCAGTCCTATGGAAGGGTTGGGTTTGGCGACTGCCTACAGAGCGTTACATGATGGTTAGTGCCAACAGCGAAGTACAGAGGTGGCGGTGTTAGGATATGAAGGTGTGTTTCGTGGTTAGGGAGTGGCCCCTTTATTGGACTTAAGAAAACTCTAAATAACAAAGGATGTTGTGTATTACGTAGAATAGAGGAACAGTCCAGAGACGATAACTGTTTATAATGGCAGGAAACTGCATCCTGACAAAGTAGAATCCGTGATGCAATGCTTTATTGCACAGTAACATTCCTAAAATGAATTGGCCTGCAGAGTTCCGACCTGAACTCAATGGAAAGCCTTTAGGATGGTTTAGAACGCCGACTTCGCTGCTGAATCCAAAATCACTACCTTCTTTAGTTCTGTCTCCTGAGGAAGAATGAACCACCGTACCTCAAGAGACATTCAAACACCCCGTTGAAAATATCCTCTGCAGAGTTCATCGTCACAAAGACGAAATGTGGACACATCTCACGTTGATGTCCACTAGTTGGTTTCCGGAAAATTTTGGTGGATAGTTTATGGTAAAGAATGTGCAAGTCTTCTCCTAAGAACGATGATTACAACTGCCTCCCTGGGTTTCACATTTACTTAACGTATAGGCCATCAAACATGTCAAACACACGCATAGTCGGAACCTTTTCTGCTTCAGTCCGACAGACGGCGAAACTGACGGTTTCGTCGACTTTCATGTACTGACATTTGAGATGAAAATTATGTAGACTAATGTGTAGATCGAATTGATTCTATTTGAAAGTAGCGTATTCCTTTAACTTTATTAAAGATTATCCTGCAGCGATTGCCAGTATAGTTGTAGGGTGTTTTCTTTCTTCAGAATTACGTTTGGCTGGGCTGGCAATTTCACAGGAAGACAGCACATCAAAGCGTGCCGAAGGGCACCATTAACTTAACGCAGAATGTAAACAGTGACGCCCACGCCAGGTAGCACATCGTTCGCCGCAGGCTGTGGCGTGTGCTGGAAAGGATGAAGGGACGCCCGTTGTGTGTCGACACAATGCCGACAGCCGTCCGAACAGCCGCAGAGGAGTCGTTGGAATCCGCACGAGATGACCGCCGATCCCACATTCCTACAGCGTTTTTCTGCGGTGCGAGCATTGTTAAGTACAGTAAAGGTCCCGGAAAGCGGGAAAAAATGTGCCTTGGCCGGAGAATGCAGAGAAGGCGGCGCCAGTTTGCCGGTAGGAGAGCAGTATACCGGTGGACACTGTGCAACCTCTGGGAAAGCTACAGGTATGTGTGGCTGTATGCTCCCAGCAGAACACAGCAGGCGGGTTGTGAGGATTCTGTAAGAGTGGACTGCAACTTTCGCTCTCCAAAAATACCTGTAGCTGGCCCCTCACATAGACCCTCCATTCTTTAACTGTAGGCCTCTGGACGTGAAAATGCGGAAATTACGTTGGTCAGCCTGATCGGACGTAGCCGTGTAGGCAAATTATTGAGAAGTGGGAGGGCGCTCCAGGAGAATTGACAGTTGGTAATCACACCCTTCCTAATCGGCGTACTGGACTGCGACGTAACTGACTGTGATCGCATACGACTAATGAAATATTACACTGACAAGGGGAAGGCCTCAGACACGGCCAACCGATTCGGCTCAAATTTGGCAGGTCGCTTGTGCACAACCTAAAACGAAGGAATCTAAGATATTTTGGGTCAACACCCCCGCGTTTTTGAGAAAATCACCCCTAAAGGTTATGACGAGCAATCGACTCAAAATTGGCGGGATCGATAGATAACTGTAAATAGAGCATTTTTCATCATCAGGTACGAGGTCCGCAAACGCCACTTTTCCAGAAGTCGAGGGAAGAAACTTTTACAACTGCCGCTTCTGTACCCAAATGGTCAACGCTTTAAGCCGACAGCATCGATAGTGCAACGGGCAAGGTAACTGGCTGGGAATAGGAAAACCCGTGTTCGAATATGGACGAAACCTAGAGGACCTTATTCTTTTCGTTTGTATTTTTCCATATCTCTATTTATAGGGAAAGGAGGGTTAATAAGGTAAGTAAATCAATAAGGAATGATAATAAAAATTTCTCAAACCTCTTGGGATAGTAAACAATTAAAATCTTACCCCATGTGACTTTACAATGGCTCTTCCAGTCACTGTTATGTGTCCTCACTTTTCTTCGAACAACTAGATGGATGGTACTTGTCATATAAACATTCGAAACAAATATACTCACGGCACCAAGAACATCTAATGAATGCCATCTTTCGACAGCTACACTATTCCTTCCGAAGAGTCGGCGGAAAACCAACTTGGTTTACATTTAAAAATATGTCTTTTTTGGGAATTAATTTTGATGCGTACCACGCATACGATTTCATTGCCTGAAAAATCGGTGCTGAAAGTTGATTATGAATTATGCTCTGAATAGTTATTGCATCCGTGCGGTTGTGCAATTCCCGCTAGGTTTGCAGAAGCACACTGCAATTCTGAAGCCTGGAAATAATCTTTTTAACATGGCGATAGAAATAAACATCATACGGCTGGCACTGTATTCATTCACAAAACGTATTTCATTTGGCGCATTAACGATGGAAAAATCACTATATGTATCCGCGAGGTTCGCACGGCCTAATGACGGAAAACAACTCTTTCCGATTGACTTCTATAAGGCTCGTGCTGGACATTTTCACTCTTCCAGGTTCACAACTATGACATGACGAAGAGGCAAGCGGGGCAACATCACTCTCCCCTTCGTGCATTCTGTCCCGTTCCTTGCTGTAAACAAGTTGTCGCGAGGTTGGCTATCTGTGATCCCTCGTGAGGAATTCGCAGAACTCTTACTCGGAGTTGTTTTCATGTGACAACGCTTAAAAGTTTAATACTTTACTAACTCACGGCGTTTCGGAAATTAGTTTGCCTACCTTATTGTTATCATTCCTTATTGATTTACTTACCTTATTAACCCTCCTTTCCCTATAAATAGACATATGGAAAAATACAAACGAAAAGAATAAGATCCGCTAGGTTTCGTCCATATTCGAACACGGGTTTTCCTATTCCCAGCCAGTTACCTTGCCCGTTTCGCTATCGATGCTGTCGGTTTAAAGCGTTCACCTTGTGGGTACAGAAGCGACAATTGTAAAAGTTTCTTTCCTCGATTTCTGGAAAAGTTTGCGTTTGCGGACCCCATACCTGATGACGAAAAATGTTCTATTTACAATTATCTATCGATCCCTCCAATTTTGAGTTTATTGGTCGTCATAACATTTAGGGGTGATTTTCTCAAAATTGCGGTGGTGTTGACCCAAAATATCTTAGATTCCTTCGTTTTATGTTGTACACAAGCGACCTGCCAAATTTGAGCCGCATCGGTTGGCCGTGTCTGAGGCCTTCCCCTTGTGAGTAAGTCTATCGTTACCGAAGAAAAATAACACCGGTTAGTTTGAGGAAAGTGTACAACAGACCCTTCTGAAGGAAGAATCTATTCTAAACCTAACCGAAATACTTATGATAATTTTGATATGGGTGGAACATACTACAGTCTCTCACGAACCACACAGGGGGGAAAGGGTACCACGTAATATTTACTACAAATTTAGTGATAATACAAAGAAAACACTGATTAGCTAAAAAGGGGATAATTAAACGGTCGCCAGCCTGATAGGGTAATGAATCTCCAGAATCCTTAGAAACATAACGGCAAACAAATTTAAGCAAATAATCACTGGCGTGGCAACAGAAGGTTGTCACGCTTTTCCACAGCTCAACATTTCACGAGAAAATAAATGAATCAGAAAGCACTGAGTTTGCATGTACTTACTCTGAAATACTGGTTGGATAAATGTAACTAAAACTTCGTTATGTAAAAAAAAAATATTTTCAGTAACCTCAGTGTAACGGTATGTAAAATTTCGAAAAAGGCAAGCAATTTGCTTTTGATTACCGAAATACTGAACTTGATTTACTTTAAGCAAATGAGGAACTGATTTTGCTTTTAATATAACAACAATAAAATACATACCAAGCCAGCAGAAGTCACCTGCTAAGATAAATACAGAATTAATGAAACTGTACACTCTTAATGCGCTGTATCTTTAGTTATTAGTTTTGCCAGTGGAATTTTATGTCACTTTAAGTGAATGAAGTCAACATTCGAAACTGCAAATTAGTTAAGCCTCTGTTATGCAATACAGGAATATACAGTTACTGAGGTAGAAAATTTAGACAGACTGGTCATCAGCAAACAAATGAAAGTGGCAGTAAATACTTAATCGATTTTCATATTTCTATGACTCTCGGTGATTGCCTGGAAAGGAAAGGGACCCTGCTTGATAATAATGCCTGAGAACAATGACAAAACAGGTGCCCTACAAGTTTCAACTATTGTAGGTTATTATTCAAGTTGTTAATACTTTGTGAAAGAAATGGCACTGGGTAATGCCTATACATCTTTATGTTTGTCACTTAACTGTCTTACGATATTGTAGCTGTGCGGACGACGAAGAATGTAGCCGACGACAACGCTGAGCTGCCGCTGTTGCTGCTGCCTCTGCTTGAGAACCCCAGATAATTATGGGACAGGCAATAATTAGAACTGCAGCTTCCTCCGTCTGTTCACTCCGACGCTGCTCTCAATACTTGGAGGTTAACAAATCAGGTGCGTCGACACTGGCGCGATCATAGCTACACACCGCGTCTGCGGGAGCGCCCAACAAACTCTTCCACACTCTTTCATGACTCAAGCTGCTCTGTTTCCTCTCTGCCCGCAGCGCGACAGAGACTCTCCATATGCAAAAATAAACAACGGCACAGCTACCGCCATTTCGTCGTTGCTATCGATACATTTAAATAAAGTTATCTTGGCTATTACCCAACAATTTACAATATTTTCATCGTAAGTACAATCAATTATATACAGTCAGAAATAAATACACTATTACATCGATTACACATTAAATATAGTTCGTGTAATAAAGCCTACAGATTCAGAACCAGAAGTACAGTACAAGTTATCAACGGATATTAAACAGTGAAAAAGTTTTGGATGGTGCTTGTTCGGTGTTACAAGTTGCCGTTGGATGACTGCTCGTGAGAGGCTAGGATTGGCTCTAGAATAAGGGGCGAAGAGGAACTAAGGTCAGACACTTCGTTCGCTGTTAGTGAGAGAATCACTTCGAATTCTGCACGCAGATTCGGCGTGAGAGTAAGTCGTTTCACTTTGTAGATCCAGTTGGAGCATGATGTAAAGTTTGCTTCATGTAGCTTTTCGGGATTCACAGCCAAAGTCCGACAAGGCGACCGCCGACAGCAGCACTGGCGAACCACAAAACGACGCTGCTAGAAAAAAGAAAAAAGGATAGAATTTTCGCCGGTCTTAGGTCGCAATATACTCAGTTAACATTACACAGTTAATGAGGAGGAGGAAGATGACCTTGTGGTATGCATAATTTTACGAACTCAAATTTTGGCAAATATTTTTGTTCTACACGATATATATTTAAAATGTGATACGTAGGTAAGTGTACATCTTTCTCTACAATCGTTAAGTCATTTGTCTGTGTAGTCTGTCTAGTGCTCACTGAGTGAATGATGTAATTCATTTTGAATGAATCTATAGTATTAATCACCAGTCTCTTAGGAGATTATATGCAAAAATGACAAAGTTAGGATTACACTACACTTTAACAACGATCTGCACGAAAATCGCTAGCTAATATCGCAGATCATCATGATAGGCATTTCTTGTGCTAAAAATATACTTCATGAATGCACAGTGTTTCCTCGAAATATATCACATGAGATAAGTGAAAGTTATCGAAGAAAACAAATTTTCACATTCCAGTGTCAATGACAGCTCAGCTGCCAGAAACCGGAGATTGAAACCATATGTCTCCAGTCTTTAGCCAACAGTATTTCTCCATCACGTGAACCTGACACAGTCAAATCTGAACTAATTGCAGATATTTTGCTGCTCACATATAAAAATCAGTTGTAGTCATTTTTGTTATTCACTAGTTTTTATCAACAGTTCATCAACTGACATTGCTTATCTAGACTGCAGTCACTAGATTTAGTCACAAAGAATTTCATCTGTAAATGGGCAATAGCACAGGTGCAAGCACATTAAGAAGCAGCTGCTTAGGTCATCATTCTCGTCGCATCAAGATTTACGAGGGGTGTTCGAAAAGTCAGTGCAAAAATAAAAACTACTTACGTGTTTGGGGTAAACCTTTGTTATTTTTCGACACAGTCTCCTTTTAGACTTATACACCTCGCCCAATGCTCTTCTAATTTGTTGATCCTTTCCAAATAATAGGAATTGTCCAACTCTGCAAAATACCTATTAGTTGCTGCAATCATCTCCTCGTTTGAATAAAATCTTTGTCCTGCCAGCCATTTCTTCAAATTGGGAAACAAATAGTAGTCCGACGGAGCCAAGTATGGAGAATAGGGGGGATGTAAAATTAGTTGGAATCCTATTCCCATTAATTTTGCGACCACAACTGCTGAGGTGTGTGCTGGCACATTGTCGTGATGGAAAAGGACTTTTTTGTGATCCAATCGCCGGCGTTTTTCTTGCAGTTCGGTTTTCAGACGGTCTAATAACGATGAATAATATTCACCTGTAATAGTTTTACCCTTTTGCAGATAGTCGATGAGGATTATCCCTTGTGAATCCCAAAAGACAGTCACCATAACCTTTCCTGCCAAAGGAATGGTCTTCCCCTTTATTGGTGCAGATTCTCTCTTGGTAACCCATTGTTTAGGTGGTTGTTCGGTCTCAGGAGTATAGTAATTATGTTTCATCTACAGTGACGAAACGACGCTTAAAGTCCTGCGGATTCTTCCTGAACAGCTGCAAACCATCCTTGCAACACTTCACACGATTCCGTATTTGGTCAAGCGTGAGCAATCGTGGAACCCATCTTGCGGACAGCTTTCTCATGTCCAAATGTTTATGCAAAATATGATGTACCTGATCATTAGAGATGCCCACAGCACTAGGAATCTCACGCACCTTAACTCTTCTGTCATTCATCACCATATCATGGATTTTATCAATGATTTCTGGAGTCGTAACCTACACAGGGCGTCCAGAACGTTCAGCATCACTTGTGCTCATATGGCCACTCCAAAAATTTTGAAACCACTTATAAACTGTTCTAATCGAAGGTGCAGAGTCACCGTAATGTTTATCAAGCTTTTCTTTAGTCTCCTGTGGCGTTTTACCTTTCATAAAGTAATGTTTAATCACCACACGAAATTCTTTTTCGTCCATTTTTTGACAATCACTCGACTTCCATGATTCACACGAATGCCAAACACAAAGAAATAGACCTATATGGCTGAAATTTGGTGTGGGTTCTTTCCAAAGATGCTACTAACTAAACATGACCTCGATAGGCGCCGGTGGTGCCACCCCTCGGACTTTGCACGGACTTTTCAAACGTCCTCGTACGTCAAACTCTCTGTCTTGGAAGAGACAGTAGCGAATATGGAATTGGTACTTATATGCACCAACTAGTAAATGTCAGCGACGTTGAAAGCTTTCACATGATAACGTTTGCAAGTCAAGTTTTGTCATCATGGGAAATTACTGAGTCACAGAGTATGTGGCTGTTACTGTCGTGTCGAGTTTCGATATATTTAGATTGTTTCTATTCGACCACTGTAAAAGGTAATTCTAAAACATCAACTCTTCTGCTGAAATGCAAGTTAATGAATAATCCACTGATCAGATGGGCAGCAACATGCATTCGATTTTAAAATTCAGTACACGTCCAGAACAGGTAACAATGTGCCAAATGCACTGCCATGTCCTCCAATGAATAGGAAGAAAGTCTGCACACAAAGTTTTTCGAGCTTGGGGATGTAAACAGAAAGGCAGAGTAGTTTAACTGTGTCGACAGGACAGGTTCTTGGTCCACCACATACAGTTAGGTTGGCGAGAGGCGCATTGTGCCTCTCTGATCTGTTTCCTTAGTTTTCAAAGTGGGACCGCCAGTCGGTGTCCGTTATGAAGCACCCTTCCGGTGGAACTGAGTAAAAACAGATGTGTTTTGATAGACACTTAGACACTCTGTCATGGTACAGCTACATGTATTGAACTGCTTTATAAGTCAGCTATGATTGTGTTTAATAACATTGTTTCAGCTTCTGTGTGTTAGTAGGAAATTATGATAGTCACTTCAAGTGAAATTTTACGTGTGAACGAATAATTGCGATTTCTTTGAAAACTATGTTGTATGTAGATCAAATTGTTACCGGATGTGGTACAAACAAGCCAAGTCTTTGCTTAACAGTTAATAATGTTTGAGTTAAATTCACGGGAAATATTTGCACTTAATGTGGAATTAAATTTATTTTTGGGAAATGGAAGTTTGTCTCTTTGTTCAGCCACATGTTCACATGAGCAGTACTGGGTATTAAACCTTGTGCTTTTATACCAGAAATAAAGGCTTGCGTCTTAAGTGCCTGAAAAGTACACTTGTGAATTTCTGATTACAATTTCTTTTGTGGTGAAACAGATGGGTTTTTCCTTGTCCAGGCAAGTGCTGTGTAAATCCTTGTGCTTCTCAGGTGTACATGGCTATTCAGTTTTCTACGTTTAACGAATAGCTACGTGTTCGAACAAGTTTTATCCATTTTGTTATTTTTAAATTTAATATATTTTTCATGATTTCCCACCCATCCACGAATGAGGTCCCACTTCCCTCTGCTGAGTTACTCAGTAACCTTCTTAGGTATTGTCTATAGAGGAGAATATTGTTTGCTATGCATATTTAATGGATGAGCGAACAGATAATCTTTTTTGTTTGTATGCTGACCCTATGTGTTACTACATGCAATTTCCTATCCTTACTAATACGGTATGGTACTTTGAACATTCATGCATACCTATAAGAATGTAACTTCCTTATATTAGTGTACAACTGTTGTATTGTAATCACACGTGCGGGCCATTTTTGCTCTCTGAGTTATATTTTGTGTTAACAAAAAATTTACTTTTTATTTTTCAATAACTCTATTTAGTGAAATGGACGATAAATAGTTAGACGAGAAGAGAACAAAAGCTTTTGAAATGTGGTGCTACAGAAGAATGCTGAAGATTAGATGGGTAGATCATGTAACTAGTGAGGGGGTACTGAACAGAATTGCGGAGAAGAGGAATTCGTCGCACAGCTTGCCTAGAAGAAGGGATCGGTTGGTAGGTCACATTCTGAGGCATCGAGGGATCACCAGTTTGGTATTAGAGGAAAGCGTGGAGGGTAAAAATCGTAGAGGGAGATCAAGAGGTAAATACATTAAGCAAATACAGAAGGATGTTGGTTGCAGTAGTTACTCGGAGATGAAGAGGTTTGCACAGGATACAATAACATGGAGAGCTGCATGAAACCAGTCTCTGGACTGAAGACCACGACAACAACAACAGCATTTAGTGAAAAATTTAACAACCCAGATATTCTGTTTTACAAACGATGAACAGATGCACTATCTCTTGTCCAACATTTAAGTGTTGGTTGCATTATCCATTGCTTACATTAAATGCTCATACAGTGCGTTATCCTATGCCAAATTTGGATACTGAATATTTATTCCTGATTAACATACCGATGTATTTAGCCAACCCATCTGCAAGCGTAATATTTTCGCATGACGACTCTCATGTATTATATTTTTTTATTGGCCCCTTTCACCAAGCTCACTCTACCAGAATACTTCTTTATACGACGAGACTGATCAACAGTATGATCACTTTTACTGGTTGAAGTCTCACTCGAATATTTCGACGTCTTTCATAAGAAAAGAAACGATTTTCGTCGCATTGAAACAGTCATATATCGTCGGGCATAAAATCCGGTAGACCAGAAACTAGGAAGACTTTTTCATGCTTTAGGCAGAAAGAGACATGCAAATTAGATTAATAAATTGACAAATTTTGATAATAATAATAATAATAATAATAATAATAATAATAATAATAAACTGAAGGAAATGAATCGATAGTCTTTTGAAAAGAGGTTATAAAAGGAAAATCAGTAAAACTTAAATAAGGGTAACCGAATGTAGTCGAATTAAATCAGGCGATGCTGAAGTAGTTAGATTCGGAAAGTAATAGATGAGTTTTGCTATTTTGGCAGCGCAGTAGCTGATTATGGCCGAACTAGACAAAATATAAAATGCATATATGCTATAGTACAACCAGCATTTTTGAAAAAGAGGAATTCGTTAACATCGCAAGAAAATTAAAGTATTATGAAGTGTTTTGTGAAGACATTTGTCTCGAGTATAGCCTTGTTAACGAGTGAAACGTGGACGATAACCAAACAACAAGAGAACAGACGCTTTTGAAAAGTATAGAGAAGATGAATCGACCTGGGTAAAAACGAAATTTGTGACACAACATGACTAAAAGATGGGATCAGCTGATAGTACACATTCACAGGCAGTCAGGAATCGTCAGTTTGGTAATAGAGTGGGGGCGGGGGTTTGAAAATTGTAGAGGACGAGATGAATATTGTAAACAGAGTCAGATGGTTGTAGATTGAATTAGCTATTCAGAGATGAAGAGGCTTCCACAGGACGAAGTGGTGTGGTGAGCTTGTAAGCGTATAGTCATATCGCTGGCTTAGTTGTGGAGTATCTTTGCGGGCAGCCGCGTCTGTAGTGAGTCGTGCGCGGGACACGGTACTGTTATGTTGTGTAGTGTGTAGCTCTGCATGTGAGAGGCTTTTTTTAGTATTCAGGTTGAAGTGTTGCTACAAGTGCTGTTACAGTAAAATGATGAAATATGGAAGTGATTCAGAGGAAAGTGTGTCAAGAAGTAATGAAAAAATGAGCAGTGCCATCGATAACTTATTTATGTATCCTCTCGTTGCGTGGCGCATAGCATCGATCATCCGCACCATGTTCGGTCTCCAAGAATGAACAAATGTGAATCAGTAATATTATTTACCACAAACGAGTGCAATCAAGTGCCAGTGATTTGTAGCGAGTGTGAGAACGTGCGTTCGATCATTGCGTTCCACATTATCGATAATCAGCCGCGCCGCGACGGTTACGCGCACGCTCGTACGAGGTGCATTCAAGTTCTAAGGCCTCCGATTTTTTTTCTAATTAACTACTCACCCGAAATCGATGAAACTGGCGTTACTTCTCGACGTAATCGCCCTGCAGACGTACAAATTTTTCACAACGCTGACGCCATGATTCCATGGCAGCGGCGAAGGCTTCTTTAGGAGTCTGTTTTGACCACTGGAAAATAGCTGAGGCAATAGCAGCACGGCTGGTGAATGTGCGGCCACGGAGAGTGTCTTTCATTGTTGGAAAAAGCCAAAAGTCACTAGGAGCCAGGTCAGGTGAGTAGGGAGCATGAGGAATCACTTCAAAGTTGTTATCACGAAGAAACTGTTGCGTAACGTTAGCTCGATGTGCGGGTGCGTTGTCTTGGTGAAACAGCACACGCGCAGCCCTTCCCGGACGTTTTTGTTGCAGTGCAGGAAGGAATTTGTTCTTCAAAACATTTTCGTAGGATGCACCTGTTACCGTAGTGCCCTTTGGAACGCAATGGGTAAGGATTACGCCCTCGCTATCCCAGAACATGGACACCATCATTTTTTCAGCACTGGCGGTTACCCGAAATATTTTTGGTGGCAGTGAATCTGTGTGCTTCCATTGAGCTGACTGGCGCTTTGTTTCTGGATTGAAAAATGGCATCCACGTCTCATCCATTGTCACAACCGACGAAAAGAAAGTCCCTTTCATGCTGTCATTGCGCGTCAATATTGCTTGGCAACATGCCACATGGGCAGCCATGTGATCGCCCGTCAGCATTCGTGGCACCCACCTGGATGACACTTTTCGCATTTTCAGGTCGTCATGCAGGATTGTGCACAGAACCCACAGAAATACCAACTCTGGAGGCGATCTGTTCAACAGTCATTCGGCGATCCTCCAAAACAATTCTCTCCACTTTCTCGATCGTGTCGTCAGATCGGCTTGTGCGAGCCCGAGGTTGTTTCGGTTTGTTGTCACACGATGTCCTGCCTTCATTAAACTGTCGCACCCACGAACGCGCTTTCGACACATCCATAGCTCCATCACCACATGTCTCCTTCAACTGTCGATGAATTTCAATTGGTTTCACACCACGCAGATTCAGAAAACGAATGATTGCACGCTGTTCAAGTAAGGAAAACGTCGCCATTTTAGGTATTTAAAACAGTTCTCATTCTCGCCTCTGGCGGTAAAATTCCATCTTCCGTTTGGTGCTGCCATCTCTGGGACGTATTGACAATGAACGCGGCCACATTTTAAAACAGTGCGCATGTTTCTATCTCTTTCCAGTCCAGAGAAAAAAATCGGAGGCCTTAGAACTTGAATGCACCTCGTGCAAGTGAGAACTGAGAACTGAAAAATTAACTTTACGAACAGTGTTATATCATTATTAGTGACAAGGAGGACTATTACCAGATATCTGTATGTGTGACGAGCGTAAGAACTTACGTTCGATCATTCGTATTCCGCATCATCAACAATCACCCGCGTCGTGTCGGTTATGCGTATGCTCGTCTGAATTATATTTTTGGACCGTTAATCATCAAGATTGTTAATTGGGATAAACATTTACGATTTAGAGTGTAAACAGTGAAACCTGTGGTTTCCATATCGTCTCAGAATATTGATGTTCATACCAGACATAGGACAGTGTTGTGTTTTAACGTTGAGTGGCTCTCCTAAACCCGCTTGCATATTTTGATAGATAATTTCAGGCAAGTCAACAGCAGTGTGGAGCAGGACAGTACGACCGCCGCGGGATTACCAGGTACGTGGTGTGGACAGGGCACACGGTCACGAAGCGAGAAGTCAGTATAAGGAAACCCCCCCCCCCCTACCCCCCGCCCCCGCACCCACCCATTCGTACTCCCGGGCGTGTTACAAGCTGCATCAAAGCAGTCTTCGGACTGAAGACGAGAGCAACATCAGTAATCTTTGTCATGAAAGTAGGGGTCTGCCACCTTGCATATGCCTTCTGACATGTTGGAGGAACTCACAAATTTTCCACCTCGGCAAGCGCTCACACAAGGCTATAGGCGGCGCATAGCGCTGCTGCAAATGGAAAAGGAATCATTGGCTCGGAAGTTAGTTTGTGAGCGCCACTTGTATACAGAGTGCGAGATCGTATACTGATGTTTCTATTTTACTCATCTAAACCGGAAGGTGAATTTCATAAATTGCTGCTAAAGAATATTGAACCTTTGATGATCAGGTGGATTGTTCACCCCAAATTCTGTGGAGTCTTTAAACAGTGCAAAATACTGTGAAATCCACCATCTGGGAAACATAAATATTTATCATCATCACGGAGAGGAGAAGAGTAATCTTGTAGCAGTTTTTATTAACTTACCCGTATGGCAGTCAAATCGAGATGACGCCCTGTGATAGTATTAACTGAATGTGCAGGCGATTAAAATAGTAACATCGTGATGACGGTATATAAAGTTGGCACGATATGCGCTACATGTCCAGATATGCAGATGTTTAGTATTGCAGCGTTATTGCACAAAGTAGGCAGGAGTAATTGCATCTTCATTGTGTATACAAGGAAAGTTTACACAGCTGGTTTCTCACTCAGAAACTGCATTTGAATGTTGTCTATTTGTGAGGAGAGCGTGTTATGCCTCACATAAAAAGGTGATACGTGTACCAGGACGTGTCGGAATTCGATAAAAATGCAGTGGTGTAGAGGGTGCCGACACTCGTTATTAGCGAGGATGGTCGCTTTCTGCCCGAAAATGTGTAACACCGAAAATACAGATAAAATACCTTCTGAACCATCCAAAATTTTGGGCCCTTCCGTTGATAACTTGTACTGTGCCTCTAATTCTGAACCTGTAAGCTTTATTACAGAAGCTATATTTAATATGTAATCGATGTAATAGTGTGTTTATTTCTGACTGTATATAATTGATTGTAATTATAATGAAAATATTGTAAAATGTTGGATAATAGCCAATGAAATGGCAGCAGCTGTGCCGTTGTTTATCTTTGCTATTAGAGAGTCTCTGTAGCGTTACAAGCAGAGAGGAGGCAGAGCAGCTCGAGCGATGAAAGAGTGCGGAAGTGTTTGTTGGGCGCTCCCGCAGATGCGGTGTGTAGCTATGCTCGTGCCAGTGTAGACGCACAAAAGTCGTTACCCCGCGAGTATTGAGAGCACGATAGTAGTGGACAGGCCGAGGAAGCTCCAATCCCAACTATTGTCTGTCCCATAATTACCCGTTGCTCTGGAGACGGCTCGGGGTTCTCAACCAGCATCAGCAGCAGCGACAGCTCACCATTCTCGTAGGCTACACTCTTCGTCATCCGCACAGCTACAACTTTGTAAGACTGTTAAGTGAAAAATTATAAACTTATGTAGGCTTTTCGCAGAGGCATTTCTTTCACATAGAATGAATAACTTGAATAATAACCTGCAGTAGTCGAAACCTACATGGCACCTGTGTTGTCATTGTCCTCAGACACTGTTACCAAGTAGGATGTCTTTCCCTGCCAGGCAAACACCGAGTGTCGTAAAATTATGAAAATTGATTAACTATTTATTGACAGTTTTGTGTATTTGCTAATAACATAAGTACAGCTCGCACAGGGTGCTTCAAGACTATTGGGTGCCTCAGTGGTGGAACAAATTTTCACATCCCGTGGCACAACACTGCACATCCGTGGTGACCTACGTGACCGGAGGCGAAGTCCTATAACAAAACAGGTGAGCAGAGTGGCTATAAATACACGCTGTCCAGCCACTAGCAGCAGTTGTATCCACGCTGGGTGGTTATAATGAAAGTGCAGCTGCTCATAGAAGTCCAGTGTGGGCTGTAATTATTATGGCAGTGACACTTGGCAGATAATCTAGTGTGTTAAGACGGAACCGATTTTCGCTGAAAAAAGTTACAGTTTTGGCCAGCAGCTTCAAATCTGGCGCTCTGAATGCAAGTAAGACGCATAAAAAAAATTTTCCATGTGGCATGTAATGGGTTAAGAACGGGACGAGGGCCGAAAACGTCAAACAAGTGTGAAAGGCATAATATTGATTGTATTATTAACCGCCGCTTACAGAATTTGTTCCATATGACGACCGTAGATATCGACGAGATGCTGCGTCCGTTACGTGACGTGATCAATAGTTGCTCGGAGCAGTTAAAGAATCATCTGAGCCACGTATACCTGTATAATGGCTTCAATGTTCAAATGTTCGCCGGCCGATGTGGCCGAGCGGTTCTAGGCGCTTCAGTCCGGAACCGCGCTGCTGCTACGGTCGCAGGTTCGAATCCTGCCTCGGGCATAGATGTGTGTGATCTCCTTAGGTTAGCTAGGTTTAAGTAGTTCTAGGTCTAGGGGACTGATGACCTCAGATGTTAAGCCCCATAGTGCTTAGAGCCATTTGAACATTTTTTTCAAATGTTCAAATGTGTGTGCGAGAGGCATCATTTCGTGCGCAGTTCGCCTGCCCATCTTCAACAGGATGGGAAATCTGGATTGTGGTTGTTGTCGCAACATTGGCAAGACCGTGGACTGCAGTTTATCGTTCCATGATCTTGCTACTTGCATCGTCGGGATTCAATGACAGTCATGTGAATATGGAATGTTCAGGAGGGCCATATTCCATATCATTCAGGAACTCAAGGTATCCACATGATGAGTGCCCGAAACTGCAAACATATTGTTCGCTTGCTGGTGCGGAACTCAACAGCCACGTCGCGTACCTTGAGTCATAAGATGGGATTGTCTGCAGCAGGACAAGTACACATACGGACGGTGCAACGACGTCTGGAAACCACAGACCGTTAGCACTTTGTTCATTGTTGTAGCTTCTCTTGACAAGCCAGCACAGTGACGTGTGCCGACCTGGTGCGATCAGTAACAACACTGGACATAGGAGAGGCACGGTGTCGTCTTTTCAGACTGCGGCTGGAATCACGAACGATGGCGGACGAGTTTAGGCTTGTTCTGCGCACCTGTCACGCGTTCTCCGACAGCCGATGGGCGTTCAGTAGTGTTACGATAGCTCTGCTGTGAATGTTTTTGCAAGCAAAGCGAGCGTTAAACTTGATCGCAGCGAATTGTGTAGTGAATGTTTATTCCATTTGTTGCGAGTTGTTACGGCTGACGGTGGCGGTGAGCAACAAATTCTACAAAAACAAGCGAGAGGTATAATTTCGAGATACACACTTTGATCAGGTGCAAACCACGTGTATATACGTACCGCAACTTTCGATTGAAACCGGCGACAATGCAGTCCTCGTACTTGTCTCGACCTGCGCGAACCGCCATCGTTCGTGGACCAGACTGCAGACCCAATTCTGCGTACAGTATTATGACGGATACAGCAATATTGGGAGACTCCAAAGAGAACGAACGTTGCCAGACGGCATTTGTTATTTGTTGTGACTTGGCAAGACAGCCAAGCCACTATGACTGGTAGCCGAAAGGCACGCGTTAAGCTCACGCAACCTGGCGTGAGGTCTGGAACTGTTAAGGGAATTGAGTCTAGTAAATATAAGTACGTAGCTTCTGGAATACTTAACTTTAATCCATAATTGGTGAACATCGGTCAAACGGTACATGCATCACAAGATAAATAGCAAATGATAATGGCGCCTTGCTAGGACGTAGCAAATGACGTAGCTGAAGGCTATGCTAACTATCGTCTCGGCAAATGAGAGCGTAATTTGTCAGTGAACCATCTCTAGCAATGTCGGCTGTACAACTGGGGCGAGTGCTAGGAAGTGTCTCTAGACCTGCCGTGTGGCGGCGCTCGGTCTGCAATCACTGACAGTGGCGACACGCGGGTCCGACGTATACTAACGGACCGCGGCCGATTTAAAGGCTACCACCTAGTAAGTGTGGTGTCTGGCGGTGACACCACATTATTCTCATATGGGCCTAGTCCCTAGTGTAACGATAGGGAGTGCCACTGAGTACGCACAACTCATCTCCAGTTCGCATAGCCAGTAATTTGGACAGCAGTCGCCACACTTCTGGCATGTTGAGGCTGCTGTCTGTGGCCTATCTTTGAGGTCTCTCTGACATTGTCTTTCAACAAGATCACACTCAGCCGCATATTACCCATGCCATACTGGCCTACTTCGATACAGACGGTCAACGACTCCTATTCCAGCAAGTTATCCTGACGTTTTATTCAATGGAAACATTTGCTTATGGACTGCCGACAGAACTGCACGCTACCACTCACCAGCCACTACAATTGAATCGTTTGAAACCAGCTAAATGCACTTTGTGAAGTTTTCGGCAAACCAACTGTTGTTGATAGTAACACATGGTTTGGCTTCAAAAACCGTAGAGTATTAGTTAACATGCTTATTAGTAGACATTGGCTCCGAGCAATATGGGACTTAACTTCTGAGGTCATCAGTCCCCTAGAACTTAGAAATACTTAAACCTAACTAACCTAAGGACATCACACACATCCATGCCCGAGGCAGGATTAGAACCTGCTACTCTAGCGGTCGCGCGGTTCCATACTGTAGCGCCTAGAACCGCTCGGCCACATCGGCCGGCCAGTGGACATTGCCTATAACTAAATTATAATTATTCCGTAATTAATATATACTCGTAGATATATATATATATATATATTAATTATATATATATATATATATATATATATATATATATATATATATAATTACTTCAGTTAACCGTTTTCTGCAGTAAAAAATCGTTTTGCTGATAAAAATATATTTTGAAATATAAATGATAAATTTTGGTGTTGTATTCGGCTTTTAAAAGAAAAACGCAAAGCTATAAACAATCCTTAGAGGTTCTTTTATTTGAGCGTCAAGTTTTAGCTGCAACAACATCAAAGTGACCTTGGTCTTTGTTTGTTTTGACCCTATGGTATACTTCCTTTACTTCTATTAATGTTCGCAAATACGTATCTTGACTGTCTTTAGTATCTAACCCATAAAAATACTTCGAAGGGTTATTATGTGCTTGATCATCAACTGATAAACTGCATTTACGTGGACAGTGACACATAATTTCAACAGGAACGAATTTTCTTGGTACTATTTTACCTTTTCATTTTGTATAACACTTCATTCGTAACTGTATTCATTAATAACACGATGTATCCTGAGCTTTATCTTCACAGTTATTACTAGACACTGTAAACAAACTGAGAAACGGTATAAAATTACAACCACACTACTTGTTATATCGTACTCGTCTAACCTACACAGAACAAGTCGATGATGACTGTTGGGTTCAAAAAGTGGTTCAAATGGCTCTAAGCACCATGGGACTTAACATCTGTGGTCATCAGTCCCCTAGACCTAGAACTACTTAAACCTAACTAACCTACGGACATTACACACATCCATGCCCAAGGCAGGATGCGAACCTGCGACCGTAGCAGCAGCGCGATTCCAGACTGAAGCGCCTAGAACCGCTCGGACACAGTGGCCTGCTAACTGCTGGGAAATGACTATAAAAGACACAGGTGGTGCAACTGCGAAAACAGAAACAACCAAAGTCACCAACAGCGCAGTGTTGACTACAGACGTGGCTGTAGAAACACGCTATGTGATATCACTTGACGGGTTTTCGCACTAGACTCAGTCTTTACTTCGTACAATAACTTATAAGCCGCAATGACAGCTGTCGGATTTCTGCACTAAAAGTGTCTTTACAGTGTGAGTTATGGGTTCTGTACAACCATCATTTTGTGAAAAATGTCAGTCGACGGCTTGACAACGCGACCGCACCTGCTCGTCGTCAACGACTTCGGCCAAATTTACGGTATGTGCAGGGCTTGGCCAGAAATTAAAGTGGCCGAAGTGGGAACTCCAGATGCCCAAGAGTTTACAGAAAATAATATTTTTGGTGTGGATCGAGTAAGGAGTCAGCGGTTCATAGTTTACAGCTGGCGGAAAGAGAACAGGAGCATAATCGGAAAGTCTGGAGTCAAGTCAGTACACAGAAGTTACTTTTTATTTTCAGTTTTTACGTTACTTACACTGCAAATGAACCGCAATAACTTCGATCATTCACACGTGCTGGGTGATATACATAGTAAAAACGGTGGAAACAGTAATTTTCTCTGCATCTTCCACGCGTTATAAACCCCGCAGTTTGGCAGTTACATGGCTATTTTAACGGCACCTCTGTGGACAGTATGGGCTCGGCGCTCTTGAAGAGCGACCTGCACGTAGACCTTTACCCACAGCGCTTTCCAAAAGGTGGTCGTCGTGGAGGTGGGATCCCAGGGCTCCGTCAGCACACACAACAGAAAGCAAAGAAGCCTGGGAGGTGGCGCTTGGGCGCCCAGTCAGCAATGGAAGGTGGCGACTCGCAGTCAGTCGGTTTGACACTTCCCAAGGAAAGGTCCGGTAGGTCCGCATCTTCTAACCGTCACGCCTACGACCGTTCGGACGGGCGGCGTAGAACAAAAGAAATACACCAGCAACCGCCAGGCTGCAGTCTCGTAGTTGAAGACTTAAAACAGGCGGCAAGCAGCACATCACAGAGTTCACCCGTAGCTAGCGAAATTGTCATGCAGTCAGGATCGGTGATGCAGATGGAATGACAACACGCAGAGGACGAGATGTGCAAAACATGGAAGCCAGACATCACGTCCCGCACCGTGGTGTCTCAAGTAGGGATGTTTTTCCCCCTCTGCATTTCTCACCAGTACTAGAACGCCTTGGAGCGACAGAACTCAGAGGTTGCCTGTTATTACTCCCTGCTATTCTATTCTACACCTACACTTACATAGATAGCCCGCAAGCCACCGTACGGTGCGTGGCGCAGGGTACCTTGTACCACTACTTGTCATTTCCCCTCCTGTTCCACACGAAAACAGAGCGAGGGAGAAAGGATTGTCTGTAGGCCTCCGTACGAACCCTAATTTCTCGTATCTCATCTTCGTGGTACTTGTGCGATATGTCTGTTGGCGGCAGTAGAATCGTTCTGAAGTCAGCTTCAAATGCCGGTTCTCTAAATTTTCTCAGTAGTGTTTCTCGAAAAGAACGTCGCTTTCCCTCCAGAGATTCCCATTTCAGTTCCCGAAGCATCTCCGCAACACTGACATCTTGTTCGAATCTATCGGCGACAAATCTAACCGACCGCCTCTGAATTGCTTCGATGTCTTCCTTCAATCCGAACTTGTATGGGTCCCAAACACTCGAGCAGTACTCAAGAATAGGTCTCACCAGGTCCTACATGCGGTCTCCTTTACGAGTGAATCACTCTCTGTAAAATTCTCCCAGTGCACCGAAATCGACCACTTCCCTTCCCTAGCATAGTTTTCATATCCTCGTTTCACCTCAACGTTGCACCCAGATATTTAAACGACTTGACTGTGTCGAGCGGGACGCTGGCAATACTGTATCCGAAAGTGACAGGTTTGTTCTTCCTACTCATCCGCATTAACTTAATTTTACCACGTTTAGATCTAGCTGCCATTCATCACACCAACCGGAAATTTTGTCTAAGTCGTCTTGTTCTTCCTACAGTCGCTCAACTCCGACATCTGACCGCACACCACAGCATCATCAGCAAACAATCGCAGACTGCTGCCCACCCTGTCCGCCAAATCATTTTTGTATATAGCGAACAACAGAGGTCCTGTCACACTTCTGACGATACACTTGTCTCTGATGAACACTCACCGTCGAGGACAACATACTGGGTTCTATTATTTAAGAAGTCTTCAAGTCACTCACATGTCTGTACCTTCGTTAAGAGCCTGCAATGGGGCACCGTGTCAAATGCTTTCCGGAAATCTAGAAATATGTAATCTGCCTGTTGCCCTTCACCAATAGTTCTCAGTATACTACGTGAGAAAAGGGAAATCTGAGTTTCGCACGAGCGATGCTTTCTAAAACCATGCTCATTCGCTAACATAAGCTTCTCAGTCTCAAGAAAGTTTACTATATTCGAACTGATAATATAATCAACGATTCTGCAGCAAGCAGAAGTTAGGGATATTGGTCTGTAATTTTGCGGGTACGTTCTTTTATCTTTCTTATATACTGGAGTCACCCGCTCTTTTGTCCAGTCTTTCAGTAGTTTCTCTACGCCAGGTATGCTTATTTCTATGCCGTCCAAACGGGAGTCTGTCCGATGGTCAAATGACGGTACGTTTGTACGATTCTCCTGCGTGAACGATTTTTGAACGTGAAATTTAAGACTTCGGCTTTCGTTTTGCTATCTTCAACTGCCGCACCAGATTGGTCAACAGGGGACTGAATGGAAGCCTTAGACCAGCTTAGCGATTTTATATACGACCAAAATTTTCTCGGATTCTCCGCCATATCTTTTGCTAATGTGTGACGGTGGTAGTTGTATGCTTCATAGATCTTTTCACAGACGCGCTACTCTATGTGTCATATCCCTTAGGACCATATCGAGGAGCAAGTCTCCATAGTAATGGGACGAGTCGTACTAGAAATTATAACAGAAGAGTAATCATAGATAAAATGAAACGTATATGAATTCTGTGCAGATAACAAACCATAAGTGTAGATAAAGATTATCAACAACGTGACACAGGAAACAGCTTTTTTAAAATTTTTCTATGAGTTCCTGGACAGAATAGAAGGAGTGAGCCATGAGTAAACTCTTCAGTTTGGACTTTAAACTGCGTGGATTACTGCTAAGATTTCTGGATTCTTGTGGCAGGTTACTGAAAAAATGTGCAGCAGAATACAGCGCGCCTCTCTGCACAAGAGTCAAGGAGGTGCGTTCCAAATGTACACTGGATTTCAGACTAGTATTAACTCCGTGAAATTCTTCGGAATAAGCTGGTATTGTTAACAACCGAAGAAATTAAAGAAAATATGTATTGAGAAGCCAGTGTCAGAATTCTCAGACTACTGAACAGGGTTCGCGAATTAACATCACATATTGCCCTAACCACCTGTTTCTGAGCCTTTTTGAATCAGAAGAGTTGCCCATAAAATACCATACGTCATAAGCGAATGAAAATAAGCAAAGTAGACTACTTTTCCTGTTGAACTATCACTTATTTCAGATACTGTTCTAATGATAAATAAAGCAGCGTTTAGTTTCTGAACAAGATCCTGAACACAGAATTTCCACAACGGCTTCCTATCTCTCCGAACGCCTAGGAATTTGAAGTGTTCAGTCGCATTACTCATATGCTCATTCTGTGTAGTCAAAATGTCAGTTTTTGCTGACGTGCATGTTAGAAAGTTTAAAAACTGAGTCGTACTGTGATTTAGCGTCAATTTATTTTCTTCAAGCCAGGAACTTGTGTCTTGGACTTCATTATTTGATATCGTGTCAGTATTGCACACAACATCCTTCACTACCAAGCTGGTGTTATCAGCAAACTGCAGAGTTTGCAGAACGACGTTCTGGAGTAGTCTTACCGCCTCATTTGCGTTCCTTGCTCTAGCTCTATCTCTGCTCTTCGTGAAGCGATGATTTACGAGCTTTGCCCTGCTTTGGAATACGGGGACTCTCCCGTTGCTCTAGATTATGACAGTGACACACGGTCTGAGTCGGACTTGACTCTTTTGCCATCGGTGTCGGGCAATAGTTTCTAAAATTTATTAGTGCACCTGGGAACAGAGTGGCTGTGAAAATGAAGAGAGAGACGCACATTTCACGTGGACAGCTAAATGGATGTGTAGCTGCGTGTGCATTGTAACGTATGACGTCAGATGGACCGGCTGCTGCAGTTCGCGCGAGTTACCACAGGTTTCATTTTGTTTCATCAGTTACTGTCCCTAGATAAATTTGTATACACTCATAAAATTATGGCTATTGCTTCTTATGGTAATCGTGCTTTTCTATGCTATCTGCTATGAACGCTATAGCGTTTAAATAGCCTTATCATACCTAAACAAACGTGAGAATCGACGCTAAATTTCGGCACTTATCCCGAAGTCCACGCTGCAAGACGACACGGCAGAATGTCGTTATGCGGCAGATCATCACATGCCGCCGGCCGCGGTGGTCTAGCGGTTCTAGGGGCTCAGTCCGGAACCGCGCGACTGCTACGGTCGCAGGTTCGAATCCTGCCTCGGGCATGGATGTGTGTGATGTCCTTAGGTTGGATGGGTTTAAGTAGTTCTAAGTTCTAGGGGACTGATGACCACAGATGTCAAGTCCCATAGTGCTCAGAGCCATTTGAACCATTTTTCGTCACATGCCGTCTGCTTAGCCCAGCTCCCGCCTTCTTCTGTGCACGCCACTACAGCTGTGACAGGAGCAATAGCTGGTGGTTTGGCTGACAGCTTCAGATGACACTGTGTATATATGAGATCTATCCAAAAAATTCCAGAGCATTTGTAGTTTCGGGCCAGTGATGTGTTGGAGCGAAATGCGGTTGGCATCCCTGCAGGTGCCTATGTTTTGTAACACCCCACCCGTCACTTATCTGGTTTTGGCATGTGTTCACCCCAACTAATTGACTAACAGATCAACAGAGAGTGCAAAACCGCCGCAATATCGGATAACGCAAAAAAGTAATATGGCCCTGTGGCTCCTGATTGAACTGTGTTGGCAGTGTTGACATTAATTTATTCAGAATTGATCACTTTTAATTAAAAAGGGGTGGACATTGATGTTATATTCAGCTATTGAACACCAGATGCAAACGTTGAACATAAAATTAATTAAGAAAGTGACATGAGATTTCAACTACTTGATTGAAAACAGATGCAGTCGATTAGCACAAATTTATTTTAACTCCCGACCTTCAATCATCACATTACAAGACTCTCCTATCAGGCAATGGTAATAAATTGCGTTTGTGTAGAGTAAAGCGCGATAACTCAAAAGTAATTCCTATCGACTGACCCAGGCGTGATGCAAAGTGCGAGAAGAATTCTACAATACACGGCCCATGAAACCCTCATGGAAACTTTGCCGACGTGATCCAACAAATTAATCAGTGGCCGGAGCAGGCGCAATATCACCGAATACAGCGTGGTGGAGCGGCGTCGTTGTGTGGACGTCGGCCGACCTCGTGGTGCTGCAAGGCTGCACTCGTCTATTCACTCCTAGATATCTTGCTCAGTACATAGCTGAACCAAAACTTTCTATCTCCAAGCTCAATCGTTCCATTCGCTAAGTCCTAAACTGCAGAGATGCTCACTCTTTCTCAGGCAAGCTGAGTAAAGAACGCCACGTCCACACTCTAGGCAAGCTGGGAACGGAAGACCTCTAAGGAGACTTCTCACAGTCCGCTCTTCGCCTCAGTTTCCTCTCCAGCAAAATCACTTACGCCAATTGCAGCGCAAGCCGCGTTAATTATGCGTCACTTCCCAGCGCCAACCAATGCCTGCTCTGGGAAGTGAACGAATTCCCACAAAATTTCCCTTCCTCTCAACTTCTGTTATTTAGCTCCTCCCAGGCCACCCATCAAGGTTAGCGTCTGCACAACACTAAGTTTTCCGGAATTCTGACTCCCAGGAGAGTACTTCAAAATCCCTTGGTCCTACGTTCCCATTGGAGTCCGGCGTATTTCATTCTGTCGCTCTTCACCTGATTTGCTTCAGACTCTGTGGACCGTGAATTCAGCGTGAAGTTGCTACAGTCACAAACAAGCATATTTTGACCTCTGTTGACCACTCCACCGTAGCTTTGTGCGGCTTTCTCGCATGTTTCACAGAAAACGGGACGATGGACATTTATCAGCAGGCGTACAAGTTCTCCGTCTGTTTCCCGGTACAACAGCATGGAGTCGGGGTCAACCACCCACTCACTATCACTCATCTTAAGGTGGCTGGAGGCCGCGCCGCGTTACTGCTTTCTCAGAGCTTGAGTCGCCCTAAGCTGCCTATTGTCGATTCCCTTAGCCGCTCCACCGGCGGCCACGGTCAATTCTGAGTACTTCCCTGGGGTAAACTAGCCTCCAGTAAATCGACGCGTTTCCACAAAGTTTTCATGTCGTGTGAATTACTTTAAAACCATCACCCGACAATAATTATTCCAATATGTCCATACTATACCCTCTACAAGATGCATTGTGCCTTGTCAGTCATTTTTGTTTAGCCCTACTATTCGCTCAACGTGAGTTAGGTGATCTTTAATGGCTTCATGTGAGGGGCATAGTTCTTGCCATCTTACAGTTTAATGTGTAACTGCCGTAAATTTCATTGTTGTATCTCTGCTAGTTACAGTTCACTACTGTATTGAGCAGAACGTTCTGTTGCACAGTTTACGAATTTCGAGGTGGCAGAGTTAGAGTAGCAACGCGTCTGCATTAAATTTTGCGTGGAACTCAAGAAAACCTTTACAGAGACGCACGAAATGATTCAAAAAGCCTACGGTGATGAGCGCCTAAGCCGTACTCGGTGTTACGAATGGTTCACCCGGTTTGCAAATGGCCAGACGGAAGTTAAAGGTGACCTTCGACGTCTAGTGAGGACGCTCATGTCAGGAACGTCAACGACACTGTGCGTGCCAATCGAAGACTGGGTATCCGAGAGACTGCAGAAGAATGTAACATTTCAGTTGGATAATTTCATGAAATCCTGACATAGCATCTCGGAATGCACCGTGTTGCTACCAAGTCCGTCCCACGGCCAACGAATCAAGACCAGAAGGACCTTCGGCTCGAAATCTGTGGAGAGCTTTTTGGATCGTGCAAATGAGAACGAGATGTTCCTTAAGGTAATCGTAACTGGTGATGAGACGTGGTGAGGCGCAGCGCCATATACCGATCCTGCCTTGGAGGTGGTTAAGTGGGAGATGTGTCTCAGAGCTGGATAGCGACAGTAGGTGACGCGAGACTGGCCGCGCACGTAGTTTATGCATCAGCCGATAGAGGACAGTACTGGATAGGGGGACTGTGATTTTAGTTTAGATTGTGCCCAGTACAGTGCACTAAAGTAATAGAATGTTTTTCATAAACTGTTCTAGTATTTTCATAGTGTTATTATGTCTTTTTGTGTACATAAAATGTTATAAATGTGTTTTAGCAGTATGAATGATGCGTGAGTGTGGTTTAAGGTTAATATGAAGATAATTGTTTAACGAGTTATGTAGTAGGATTTAGTGTGGGAACATTTCGAAGAAGTATGGATATGGACAAAGGGGATTTTTGTAGAATAGATTTGTAAAGTAAGTTTATGGTAAAGGGAAAGTTAATTCAGATATAAATAACAATAGTAAATAACTTTATGCATAAGCAAAACTTCAGCATATTAGATAATTACGTCGGTAAAAAGTGCAGTCGTTAGGTTTACTATTTTGCGATTGGTTATTGATGAAAAGCGCGGACTGACGCGGGAAAGTGTTGTTTTGCTATTGGCTATTGAGTAAACTGACCAATGGTAAAGCAATATTCTTCGCGCGCCTTTCTCTGCTGGAAAAGAAGACTTAGAGTATTCTAGAGAACAGTCGCAGCCTAGCCAAGAAACAGTTCGGACGTGTGTAGTAGTAGTAGTTCCGATGGAAATGATAAGTTGCCGGATCTAGCAGTGTTTCATACATCAAAAGTGTGGTAAACTGACGGTATAATTATTCCGATGTGTGTGTAGAAATTTCGGAATTTTTAAGTGAATTTTCTGACGATAAAAGACATAAACCCCGCGTGGCGTATTGAGCAGGTCGGTGGCTAAAAACTGTGACTGCATTAGGTACCGACAGACTCAACATTTGGCGAGCATTCTCAATCAAAAACAATCAGTATTTTTGTAGCTATTACGTTTTCGGGAAATGCAACACCATAAACTTGCTACCGTGAGTGAAAGGGATTGTGAGTGACTGTGTTAAGGCTAGCATGGGCTTGGCAGTGATACTTGTTCACCTAAGTTTCAGAATATATTAATTGAGGACAAAATTTCCAACCTTTCATTTCGTGTGGAAACTTTCTCCCGAAACGTAGATTAGTGACTTCAATTGCAGCCTGGTTCACGTCGAAGTACAGTAGGTTTCGCTCGGCTTTCCTACTGATGATCTGCTGAGACAATGTTCACAGGTAGGTGCAGGTTCGTCATAAAGGGACGAAAAGAACCGCGCCGCCGCAGTGGGTCTACTGTTATGATGTAGAGGCCATGTTCAACCTTCACAGTGGGTCGGGAACGGTTCCCCAAGATTAAAAAAAAAAAAAAAAAACTCGTCTGTTCAGGTCAAATGTCAAAGCCATGGTGATAGTTATCATTGACTCTGAAGGATTAGTTTGTAAGGTGGCTATAATTTCCCACCTCACAAGAACTCATCCACATACTTTGCCATGATGTACAAACACAATTAGGTATGATGTGATAGGTTGTACATCGTACATATGAATATATAAAGGAGACTGACATTGTCACGTACGTCTTGTAAATAATTGTTAACGCTTATTGCATGAAAGGTGACGGAGTGTCTTTATTATAAAAACGGCGTAATGAATGATTGTCTATACTAGTAGAGGTTGGAACGCCAGTGGAGACGAAACGGCAGGCAGAACTCAAGCTCTGGGTGGAAGGCCCGCACAGGTGTTGGTCCTCGTTAAACACAGGAAGTAGCTAGAAGACGGACGTCGTGGCACCTGAGCTCTGGAGCACAATAGGGTGATGGCCAGCCGCTATTGTAGTAGGGGCCGGATGGATAACAGGATAATACTTCCGAGCGCTGGAAATCTTGGACGCAGGTGAGAGGAACGAAGAAGCGGTACCTCGGAAACCACGCAGGCTTGGTTATTTCCAAGGATTGTTACTCAGAAGTGTACCATTGTACGAGTATAGGTTTTTCCTCGCAAACTTTCCGCGCTGGACGACAAAAGAGTAAAATATGGTTGGTCGGCGTTCGGAAGAAACTGTAGAGAGGGAGAAGATTCCACGGTTTCGGAAATATGATTCGTTTTCGGAATTACAATAGTGGGGAGCAAAGCCTTGCTGGGAAGCCAGCACTGGTGAGACGGGGTCTTCCATTGTGAGCGCCCGTGTGTGACGGTCGCACCATATCAGCTGTTGTTGGTACAGACTGACTTGTTGTCTTTTCTCTCAGTACATTTTATAGTTAGAGCAATTAGCAGCTCTGCTGTTGCGAACCTATACGATTCTGGACTTCACCTCTGGGTTGGAAGTCGTCGTTGAGTACGCAGCGTTCAATAATTGAGAGCACTTCCTCTGTCTATACTAACGTTGAGACGTTATCTGAACTCCGTCCTTGTGGTTGGGAGTTCGAGTTTCTCGTCTGTAGAAACACAGAGAGGAGAAGACAGTATTATATTAATCAGAGGACCGCCTTCTGCCGTCCTAGTGTTTGAAAGAGTTTATTTGTGACTGGAGTTCTTCCATCGTCGCAGACGAGTACGAGAACAATCACTTCGACGCACCGGACGCAGTGCATACGCTGATATCGCGCATTGCTTCGGCTTACTAGGGCTATCAAAGCTAAACAGCTGTGATCACGTTAGTTTATTTCCACTGAGGTTCCACACCACCGTAGATCATCTTTGAAAGTAGTGTCTTCTAGTGTTTGGAACATATATGATGTCAGTCATTTCGCTTTATTGATACTAGACAGCGCAGTCATAATTAGGGGCGGAGTTGGGCAATTGATTAGTAATTTTACTTAGGAAATGTAAAATTTGTAATATAAAGGTTTTTTTAATCTACAATAAATATATAAGCAGGAACAACGTTTGTCATTTAGTAGTATTAGTTGCCATCATCATCCATTTATGTTTAGATTGTAATTTACAGAATTAAGAGAGCCTAATATCTGCTTCAGGGGGTGGTCAGACAGGGCCAAATCATCATTTTAGCGTTTATTATTTTCCGTTGGGCACATTCTTTTACACCTGCCTGGAGTAGCATCTTGGAAGTTCATAACGAATTCGTGCCACAGGAACAAACTGTTAATCGATGGTACTGTCGGGACGCGTTGCAACATCTGCGAGAAAATGTGAGAAGGAAACGACCTGAAACGTGGCGAGACAACTCATGGTTCTTGCATCACCATACCTCGGCCGTTCATTCACCCCTGTCGGTGCGTGTCTATCGCACAATCAACGAAATCACTGTGCTGCCTCATCCTGCGTACTCTCCAGACCTGGCCCCTGCTGACTTTTTTTTCCAAAGTTGGAAACCCTGCTGAAAGGACACGGATTTGCAACTATAGACGAGATAAAAGAAAATTCGCACACGGCGCTTCGCACGATTGGGCACGAGGCGCACCAACACTGCTTCCGTAAGTGGAAACGGCGTTGGGAGCGGTGTATCAATTGTGGAGGGGACTGTTTCTAAGGACACCACGCACAATAAGTAAAAGGTAAGCGTAGAAAAATTTTGTGGATAAAGTTCCAGAATTTTTGAACAGACCTCTTATGGTTCTGAGTAGATGGTATTGTGGCCGCACTAATGGCTGCCATACTGAGGTTCTAATAATAATAATAAACAAACATTACACAAAGATTCTGTTTGTAATTCAAACGACTCAAATCACATCAGACTTCACAGAGTAAAAGGAGTGTAAAGAAAATAATAGATTTCAGCTATCAGTCGTCCTTTTTAAATTTTATTGGCAGATCTAGATTTCAGCTAGAAACTAGCCATTCTCAATGCACTATCATTTTTGATGAATGCATGTAATGCCTGTTGGTCGGGCTTCATCCACAGTTCATTGAAGTGTGCATCGAGAATGGCTAGCTTCTAGCCGAACTCTAGATCTGCACAATAAAATTTAAAAAGGACGACTGATAGCTGAAATCTATTATTTACACGTCAATAACAGTCGCTGCGTGCGACAGCCTTCTCAATGGAAGGTAACCTGAGGAATGTCAAGAATCTCACCATGAACACATTTATTGAACTCTGTAATACTGATGCTACAGCATTTCCTTGTCTGTCACTTACAGTGATGTAAATTTCGTTCTTACGTGAGGTTATTTCCAGTTATTTTTGTGTATAAAAAGTGTTTCCTACAGGTGAAGAATGATGGGAGTCCATGATGTCAGTTGCGTGTGTCTAACGGTACTGTAATTATTCAGGTGCTAGAAGATCTTAGGATTGTTCGTCTGTTTGTGACGAACAGACAGATGACAGGTATTGAAACCCAGGCAGAGGTTATAGGCAGGCTTTCACAACTAACTGTCGGGAAGAGATTACTGGAAGAAGGCTTGAAATCTCGAGTTGACGTGGCTCGTTTACCACCACACGACAGACAACAGAGATTCATAGAATGCACAGCCAGAATCTACTGGAAACACTGAGCGGCGTGCTGTGGTGTTCAGCGATGAGTCCTGTCTGTGGCCGCCGGCCGGGGTGGCCGAGCGGTTGTAGGCGCTACAGTCTGGAACCGCGCGACTGCTACGGTCGCAGGTTCGAATCCTGCCTCGGGCATGGATGTGTGTGATGTCCTTAGGTTAGTTAGGTTTAAGTAAAGTTCTAGGGGACTGATGACCTCAGAAGTTAAGTCCCATAGTGCTCAGAGCCATCTGAACCATTGTCTGTGGCCCTCCTTGACTGGCCTGCCCCGTCCCCTGATCTGTCACTCATAGAACACACCTGGGATGCGACGCGAACACGTACACACGGTTATCCGTAATTACCTCCGGGGATTCAGCAGACGAATGCGCAAACGCTACGAAACACTCATAAAAATTGTCCAGGTGCGAGTAGGCCGAGGGTTCCGTACGAACTTAATTGTCTATACAGACAGGTCACCCATCCCGGAAGTCGCGAAAATTAACAACTGTTGCCTGTTAGCGACATTAATACTGACAATATATCGGTCCTGGGAATTCAAAGACTTGAGAGAATATTTTAATTTCACGTTTGGAGTCAGATAACAGCGACAAAAAAAGTATTTTCGTCGTGTCATATACACTCATCCCCATAAATTAAGGATAACTGCAGAATGTGGTGCCACACAACGTGGCACTACACAAAACTGGCGCTAATAGCATAGGCACATAGGGAACACACACGACACAGATCTGTAAGTCCACGGTATTGGTGATAAGTTGAGATAACCGTCCCGACACACATGTGCTACAAAACGCAGTTGTTTCCTGCGCATGTAACCCGACATCAATATGGGATATGATCACCATGCACACGTACACAGGCCTCATAACGGGTTGGCATATTCTACATCAGGTGGTCGAGCAGCTGCTGGGGTATAGCCTCCCACTCTTGCACCAGTGCCTGTCGGAGCTCATGAAGTGTCCTAGGGCTTTGAAGACGTGCAGCGATACGTCGACCGAGAGCATCCCAGACGTTCTCGATGGGGTTTAGGTCTGGAGAACAGGCAGGCCACTCCATTCGCCTGGTATCTTCTGTTTCAAGGTGCTCCTCCATGATGGCAGCTAAGTGAGGCCGTGCGTTATCATCCATAGGGAAGAAAGTGCACCCCTGAAAAGGTGGACATACAGGTGCAAAATGACTTTCCGATACACATGACCTGTTACAGTTCCTCTGCCAAAGACATGCAGGGGTGTACGTGCACCAATGATAATCCCACCCCACATCATCAAACCACGACATCCGTACAGGTCCCTTTCAAGGACATTAATGGATTGGTAACTGGTTCCTGGTTCACGCCAAATGAAACCCTGGCGAGAATCATTGTTCAGGCTATAACTGGATTCGTCCGTGAACATAAGCTGGGACCACTGTTCCAGTGACCATGTACTGTGTTCTTGACACCAGACTTTACGGGCTCTCCTGTGACCAGGGATCAGTCGAATGGACCTTGCAGGTCTCCAGGTGAATAAACCATGTCTGTTCTGTCGTGTGTAGACTGTGTGTCTGCAGACAACTGTTCCAGTGGTTGTGGTAAGGTCCCGAGCAAGGCTACCTGCAGTACTCCGTGGCCGTCTGCAGGCATTGATGGTGAGATATCGGTCTTCTTGTGGTGTTGTACACTGTGGACGTCCAGAACTGTAGCGCCTGGATACGTTTCCTGTCTGCTGGAATCGTTGCCATAATCTTGAGATCACACTTTGTGGCACACGGAGGGCCTGTGCTACGACCGCTGTGTTTGACCTGCGTCCAGTCGCCCTAGTATTCTACCCCTCAGAACGTCATCAATATGTGTTCTTTGAGCCATTTTCAACACACAATCACCAGTAGCACGTCTGAAAACGTCTCCACACTTACTCGCTGCACCGTACTCTGACATGGACCAACACACCTCTGCGTATGTAGACTGCTGCCAGCACCACCGTGCGACGACCGCAGGTCAAATGCACCGCATGGTCATACCCCTAGGTGACTTAAACCAGCAACCGCCCACCAGAGCGTTGTTTTACCATGTATCAGCATTACCCTTAATTTATGAGCAAGAGTGTAATTACAAATTCGTAATTTTCTGATTTTTTCTCCTTTACTTGTACTGTGAAACCTTTCTTCTTGCTGCGAAATATCCTGATTCAAGGGCAACGGGAAATACGCTGTAGTTTTTGATGAGTTTGCGAGTATTAAAATAGGTGACATGGGACCGTAGACTTAGTATATGACATACATTTCAGGGTGATACGTCTACCAGTTCATTAGAAAAATGGGTCTTACGAAATGAATTGACAAACAGACAGTCGGGTACAAATGACAAAAATTGTTTCGTGTTAAATAATTACAAATTTACAATTTCGGGTTTTATTTCCTTTGACTGTGCTGTGGAAAAATGTAAGTTAATGCGAATGAGTAGGAAGAACAAAGGCGTAATTTTCGGATACAGTATTACTAGTGTCCTGCTTGACACAGTGAAGTCGCTTAAACATCCGGGCGTAAGGTTTCAGAGCGGTATGAGGTGGAACGAGCATGTGAGAACTGTAGTAGGGAAGGCGAATGGTCGACTTCGGCTTATTGGGAGAATTTTAGGGAAGTGCGGTTCACCTGTAAAGGAGACCTCATGTAGGGCGCTGGTGCGACCTAGTCTTGAGTATTGCTCGACTCTTTGGGATTAGAGTAAGAAATCCAAGCAATTCAGAGGCGCGCTGCTACATTTGTTACTGGTAGGTGCGAACAACGCGTAAGGGTTGCGGAGTTGCTTCGGGAACTCAAATGAGAATCGCTGGAGCGAGGACAACGCTGTTTTCGAGGAGCGCTGTTCAGAAAATTTAGAGAACTGGCATTTCAAGCTGACTTCAGAAAGATTCTACAGCCGCCAACATACACTCCTGGAAATTGAAATAAGAACACCGTGAATTCATTGTCCCAGGAAGGGGAAACTTTATTGACACATTCCTGGGGTCAGATACATCACATGATCACACTGACAGAACCACAGGCACATAGACACAGGCAACAGAGCATGCACAATGTCGGCACTAGTACAGTGTATATCCACCTTTCGCAGCAATGCAGGCTGCTATTCTCCCATGGAGACGATCGTAGAGATGCTGGATGTAGTCCTGTGGAACGGCTTGCCATGCCATTTCCACCTGGCGCCTCAGTTGGACCAGCGTTCGTGCTGGACGTGCAGACCGCGTGAGACGACGCTTCATCCAGTCCCAAACATGCTCAATGGGGGACAGATCCGGAGATCTTGCTGGCCAGGGTAGTTGACTTACACCTTCTAGAGCACGTTGGGTGGCACGGGATACATGCGGACGTGCATTGTCCTGTTGGAACAGCAAGTTCCCTTGCCGGTCTAGGAATGGTAGAACGATGGGTTCGATGACGGTTTGGATGTACCGTGCACTATTCAGTGTCCCCTCGACGATCACCAGTGGTGTACGGCCAGTGTAGGAGATCGCTCCCCACACCATGATGCCGGGTGTTGGCCCTGTGTGCCTCGGTCGTATGCAGTCCTGATTGTGGCGCTCACCTGCACGGCGCCAAACACGCATACGACCATCATTGGCACCAAGGCAGAAGCGACTCTCATCGCTGAAGACGACACGTCTCCATTCGTCCCTCCATTCACGCCTGTCGCGACACCACTGGAGGCGGGCTGCACGATGTTGGGGCGTGAGCGGAAGACGGCCTAACGGTGTGCGGGACCGTAGCCCAGCTTCATGGAGACGGTTGCGAATGGTCCTCGCCGATACCCTAGGAGCAACAGTGTCCCTAATTTGCTGGGAAGTGGCGGTGCGGTCCCCTACGGCACTGCGTAGGATCCTACGGTCTTGGCGTGCATCCGTGCGTCGCTGCGGTCCGGTACCAGGTCGACGGGCACGTGCACCTTCCGCCGACCACTGGCGACAACATCGATGTACTGTGGAGACCTCACGCCCCACGTGTTGAGCAATTCGGCGGTACGTCCACCCGGCCTCCCGCATGCCCACTATACGCCCTCGCTCAAAGTCCGTCAACTGCACATACGGTTCACGTCCACGCTGTCGCGGCATGCTACCAGTGTTAAAGACTGCGATGGAGCTCCGTATGCAACGGCAAACTGACTGACACTGACGGCGGCGGTGCACAAATGCTGCGCAGCTAACGCCATTCGACGGCCAACACCGCGGTTCCTGGTGTGTCCGCTGTGCCGTGCGTGTGATCATTGCTTGTACAGCCCTCTCGCAGTGTCCGGAGCGAGTATGGTGGGTCTGACACACCGGTGTCAATGTGTTCTTTTTTCCATTTCCAGGAGTGTACTTTTCGCGTACGGACCACGAAGATAAGATATGAGAAATTAGGGCTCATACGGAGGCATATAGATAGTCGTTTTTTCCTCGCTATATTTGGAGTGGAACAGGAAAGGAAATGACTAGTAGTGGTTCAGGGTACCCCCCGCCACGCACCGTACAGTGGCTTGCGGAGTATCTACGTAGATGTAGAAACTTTGAATCGTGGGAAATTTCAAGATTCTACGAGGCTCACTCCAAAAGAAATGCACACTATTTTTTTTTAATCCATCTTTTATTCTACGTGTTTGAAAGTTTTACAGTGTGTAGATACATCCTTTAGGGACAATATTTTCATTTCTCCACATAATTTCCATCCCTCTCAACTGCCTTGCGCCATATTGGAACCAGCGCCTGTATACCTGCACGGTAAAACTTCAAACATTGTTCCACGAAGAGAGTCTTTCAATTTCCAAAAGAGATGCTAGTCAGATGGACGCAAGTCAGGACTGTAAGGCGGGTGTTTCAGTGTTGTCCATCCGAGTTTTGTGATCGCTTCCATGGTTTTTTTGACTGACATGTGGCCGTGCTTTGTCACGCAACAGCAAAACATCCTGCTTTTGCCGATGTGGTCGAACACGAATCAGTCGAGCTTGAAGTTTCTTCAGTGTCATCACATATGCATCGGAATTTATGTTGGTTCCACTTGGCATGATGTCCACAAGCAAGAGTCCTTCGGAATCGAAAAACCGTAGCCATAACTTTTCCAGCAGAAGGTGTGGTTTTGATTTTTTTCTTGTGTGAATTTCCATGATGCCACTCCATTGATTGCCTTTTCGTCTCTGGTGAAAAATGATGGCGCCATGTTTCATCACCTGTCACAATTCTTCCAAGAAATTCATTTCTACCATTCTCGTACTGCTCCAAAAGTTCGCTGCATACCGTTTTTCTTGTTTCTTTGTGAGCCACTGTCAACATCCTGGGAACCCACCTGGCACAAACCTTTTTTAACGCCAACACTTTCAGTATTCTGCAAACACTTCCTTCCCCTATCCCAACCAATGTAAAGTGACAATTCGTTCACTGTGATGTGTCTGTCAGCAGTCACCAATTCGTTAACTCCCTGCACATTGTCTCGAGTGTATGCAGTACGAGGCCTGCCGCTGCGAGGACAGTCCTCAATATTGCCGTGCCCGCTTTCATCACGTAACATGCTAGCCCACCGACTAACTGTACTGCGATCGACAGCAGCATCTCCATATACCTTTTTCAACCTCTTGTGGATGTTTCCCACTGTCTCGTTATCACATCACAGGAATTCTATGACAGCACGTTGCTTCTGGCGAACGTCAAGTGTAGCAGCCATCTTAAAGACATGCTGTGACGGCGTCACTCACGGGAACAGGTTGAACGAAGTTCGAGAACAAGCGGGAAGGATGTATCTACACACTGTAAAACTTTCACACATGCAGAATGAAAACTAGTGTGCATTTCTTTTGGAGTGACCCTCGTAGGTCAACGGGAGTGAGTGGGAGTATCAAAATATGTGACGTAAATGGCCGTATCTTTTGACTGCATTGACTAAAAATCTTCAATGATTTACACCACCAATGGACCGCAGACCTTAGTATGTGATATAAATTTCGACTTGATACATCTTCCCGTTCCTGAGGAGGAGAAGAAGGGTTCTCAACAGTCGGACAGACAGGCAGACGGACAACAAAGCGATCCTATGCGGGTTCAGTTTTTACCGAGTGATATCGGGAATCCTAAATATGACACACATCAGTGGATAGAGCATCTCTGCAAGTTTAGATTCGTAGCGCGCTACGTGGCGTACTTAACCCTTTGTTTCCTGACATAAGAAAAAATTTACTTTTTAACATTTTCTTTGCAGAAGTTATGCTATTGTGGCCTCAAATGACGGTAGGATTTTTTGTGAAATTTTATTTTATTTTTTACAACTTTTTTCACTCCTGGTACTCAGAAGTACCGTCAGACTCCATGGACAGAATCACAACATGCGCAGAAAAATGCTCCAATTTTTATAACTTGTACTTTATTCCACGAAAATATTAAGTATTTTTACATTAGAAAATTATACAAAAATACTATATTTCTGATTTCTTAAATTTCGCATAAATTTACCTTGTAGAGCAACTTTACAATACATAGTAACTTAGCTATACATTTTTGACAGTATATACATATCACATATTTAGTGATACCTCATGAAATTGTAGGAAACAGTTCTTTTTCTCATTGCAGCACAAATACACTTTACATGTACTACATTGTGAATGTGGTCTCGACTGAATTGTATTTTTCGCACACATTTCGCATCGTCCTCTTTTACAACTGAACACTACAAAATGGTTTCCTCGGTTGCCAAGACGTACATCCTTAGGAACAGAAAAGTTATCTTTCCTTCTCTTTGGGGGAGTTATTTCATCTTTACCAGAGTTTCTCTTTTAGAGATTTGGCACTTGCTGTTCATTCATTAGCCCTAGTGCCACAGCACGCCTGAATTCCAGCAGTGGCAGTGCCCCATGTAGATCACTGAAAATGACGTAAGCATTGACAAAAGAAATTTCTATTGCTCCCCAGAAGAGACGGTGCTACCATTTCTTTGATCGCCTGTCAAGACCATAAGCTGAACGTAATCTGTCAGCATGATCCACACCACCCATGTTTTTATTGTAATCACATACAATAGCTGGACATGGTATTGTCATACTAGTTCCATCTTTCTGTTTTCTTGACACTACGCTCTGTTCAGTGCCATGGAAGTTTGACGCAAAATATACTACTTTATTGTCCCTCCATTGAAATACTGTTAGGTCTAAAGATGACACTCTGTGATTTGATTCCCCACGCTTTAGACATTTTTCTTTAGGTAAATTCGCTGGCAAACCTTTCCTGTTTGTTCTAATTGTTCCACAGGCAAATGTATTTACGGATTTTAATTTCTCCAAAAGTGGAATAGAAGTAAAAAAATTGTCAAAGTACAATTTTCTGTACTGACCCCAATACGGTTTAGACAATTTCAGTACTACTCTCTCCCCTAAACCGTACCCTTCAAAGTCCTTCTCCAGTGTCTCATTTATACCTTGATACCTTCAAAATTGAGTGCGTATCCTTTTTGATCACAAATTGCCCATAGTTTATAGCCTCTTTTGATTGGTTTTAATGGATTATATTGCTTTATGCTACTTCTTCCCTTGAAGACAATCATTGATTCATCAATACTGAGTTCTCTAGTGCCCCTGTATATGGACATAAATTGCTTATTCAAAGCAGTCAGAGGCGGGCGTATTTTATACAATTTGTCAGTGTTTCTTTCTGGAATTTTTGTGTTGTCGTTAAGATGTAAATTACTCAAAATAAAATCAAACCTGTCCCTACTCATGCATCGCCTTACAATAGAAATACCAAGGTCATCACACGCAGACCAGTAGTGTTTCCACGACGACAGCTTGTGGTAACCCATAAATAAATTAATTCCCAAAAAAGCAAACAGCTCATGTTCCTTCAGATTTAAAATTTTTCCCTTCTGTGTTGCGTAAAGATTGCTCTGGAAAATTATGTCTTCTACAATTGGCTTCAAAATGAAAATAAAAACATCAGTAGCTGTGAGGCAATCCTGAAATAATTCTTCCATAGGCCCTGCAAAACGAATACATGAATGGAAATAGTACTGCAGTTGTCACAGACGGAACAGGATTCTATAGTAATTCGTGAAATGAAAAAGAAGAAATTGACTAATGCTGAAAAAGAATTTATGATAATCTAAGTGTAAGAAGATACCTTCACTATATCTGTATTCACAGTTCCTTATTTCAATGTGTTTGTCTCTCCACATTCACTTTGTCCAGTATTCACATTGAGGTGAAGATGTAAACCGCAAAGAACTCTCTGAGGCATCATTATCCGAACAAGTGGAGTTTGTTTCACAATCTGCCTCTTGCAAATTGCACGGAAAAGCTTTGTCAAAATTATTAACATTCTTGTCATCATCTTCGATGTCAGTATCCTCTGAAATATCAGAGGGAATGTCCTCATACAAAATTGCTTCAATCTCTGCATCACTCAAAGGTCGAAAGTAGCCACCAGTTTTACGATTTTCGTCCATCTGTGTGAGAAAAAGTGGAGGTAACGCACTGTTGCTACAATAAAGTGTTCGCACAACCTGGCGGTACTAATAAGTCCGCTTCATATTTTCCACTTTATCTCACTCACTTGTAACGTAATGCTTCAAACTATTACAAAAAAACAAAGAAGGTAAGTACTTACAATGGAAAGCTCAACGGAAGTTTCAATAAATTGCGCACAAATTCAGGGCAACACCATGGAAACAAGCACATACAATCTTCTGTTTTCACAGCAGCGCGCGAATAACAATTTCAAGCTCTGACCGCCAGAGAGGTCTATATATTGCACAATAACATCTCTGAAACAGTAGAGCAGAGTTACTGTTACGTACCGGCAGGCTCTCAGATCACGAAACTGCACCACAAGAAAATAATGAGAGTCAAAACTTACTGGTACTTTTAAGTACCGTCAGGCAACAAAGGGTTAAAGAGCGCGCCGCTAGGGGCAGGGTTGACAGAACACACAAACTAGTCACCCGGTCCATACTGTAACATAGAATTAGTATGCGCCCGCAGATAGGCAACCCTGTGAACAGATTTCCGAAACACACTGCTGCTGCTGCTGCTGCGGCTGTGCATGCTGACAACATCGCACGTGCATGCTGACATTTGCCGCGTCACAACGGCGTCCATACCGTGCACCGCAACACGAGATAAAAACTTGAAGAGACGCTCTGTCCAATGATTTAAATGTATTGTCTGTTTCCTGTACGTCTTGTAGTTTTCATGCAGTTGCCTTCGGAAACCCCGTAGGTACTTACGAATAACCCTGTATCGCATCTCCACACAATGCTCCAACCTGCGATCTTGAACTGACATATATTTCAGAGCTGGTAACAACTTCCACAAGATGCCAAGCTAAAAGTGTTCCTTAATACACCACCACGAATAAAAGTGTGCGTTATTGCCTATGGATACTGCACCACGTACTAATGTCTGTGATGGACGTCAGACTCGAACTGAATGACAGTTTAATCACGTAATATCCGTCGAGCATTGAAAATCTCCATGAAGTTTGATAAATTCGCACTGGTGCATTATGGTGTTACATTTTCCGTTCCCGTCATTGTATGAAGCCGTGCGCCTGCAACGCTGAACGGAACCTCATCAAAAAGTTGAGTATGGTGAAAGGAGTCTACTAGGGCACACTTGTATGTGGCACCCTAATATTATACTAATATTAATTATATTTATGACTCTCGTTATGCCAGCGCCTTAGCGTAGATGAGTTGGCTGATGAATCTGTAATTGTTGAATAACTCCAGAATGTACGTAAGCTGATTTGATGAAAAGGCTAGTTAAATGGTTCAAATGGCTCTGAGCACTATGGGACTCAACATCTTAGGTCATAAGTCCCCTAGAACTTAGAACTACTTAGACCTAACCAACCTAAGGACATCACACACACCCATGCCCGAGGCAGGATTCGAACCTGCGACCGTAGCAGTCCCGCGGTTCCGGACTGCAGCGCCAGAACCGCACGGCCACCGCGGCCGGCAAAAGGCTAGTTAGATATTTCCCTTTTGTAATGGTGCTAAGATTTGTTAACACAGCTGTATGTACTTTGATGATCTGTGCGAGGTTGGAACTTTAATAGTGGCAACTATTTATTTACAGCTCGCACAAAATACACTACTGGCCATTAAAATTGCTACACCACGAAGATGACGTGCTGTTTGTTGTTGTTGTGGTCTTCAGTCCTGAGACTGGTTTGATGCAGCTCTCCATGCTACTCTATCCTGTGCAAGCTTCTTCATCTCCCAGTACCTACTGCAACCTACATCCTTCTGAATCTGCTTAGTGTATTCATCTCTTGGTCTCCCCCTACAATTTTTACCCTCCACGCTGCCCTCCAATATTAAATTGGTGATCCCTTGATGCCTCAGAACATGTCCTACCAACCGATCCCTTCTTCTAGTCAAGTTGTGCCACAAACTTCTCTTCTCCCCAATCCTATTCAATACTTCCTCATTAGTTATGTGATCTACCCATCTAATTTTCAGCATTCTTCTGTAGCACCACATTTCGAAAGCTTCTATTCTCTTCTTGTCCAAACTATTTACCGTCCATGTTTCACTTCCATACATGGCTACACTCCATACGAATACTTTCAGAAATGACTTCCTGACACTTAAATCTATACTCGATGTTAACAAATTTCTCTTCTTCAGAAACGCTTTCCTTGCCATTGCCAGTCTACATTTTATATCCTCTCTACTTCGACCATCATCAGTTATTTTGCTCCCCAAATAGCAAAACTCCTTTACTACTTTAAGTGTCTCATTTCCTAATCTAATTCCCTCAGCATAACCAGACTTAATTCGACTACATTCCATTATCCTCGTTTTGCTTTTGTTGATGTTCATCTTATATCCTCCTTTCAAGACACTGTCAATTCCGTTCAACTGCTCTTCCAGGTCCTTTGCTGTCTCTGACAGAATTACAATGTCATCGGCAAACCTCAAGGTTTTTATTTCTTCTCCATGGATTTTAATACCTACTCCGAATTTTTCTTTTGTTTCCTTTACTGCTTCCTCAATATACAGATTGAATAACATCGGGGAGAGGCTACAACCCAGTCTTACTCCCTTCCCAACCACTGCTTCCCTTTCATGTCCCTCGACTCTTATAACTGCCATCTGGTTTCTGTACAAATTGTAAATAGCCTTTCGCTCCCTGTATTTTACCCCTGCCACCTTTAGAATTTGAAAGAGAGTATTCCAGTCAACATTGTCAAAAGCTTTCTCTAAGTCTACAAATGCTAGAAACGTAGGTTTGCCTTTCCTTAATCTTTCTTCTAAGATAAGTCGTAAGGTCAGTATTGCCTCACGTGTTCCAGTATTTCTACGGAATCCAAACTGATCTTCCCCGAGGTCGGCTTCTACTAGTTTTTCCATTCGTCTGTAAAGAATTCGTGTTAGTATTTTGCAGCTGTGGCTTATTAAACTGATTGTTCGGTAATTTTCACATCTGTCAACACCTGCTTTCTTTGGGATTGGAATTATTATATTCTTCTTGAAGTCTGAGGGTATTTCGCCTGTTTCATACATCTTGCTCACCAGATGGTAGAGTTTTGTCAGGACTGGCCCTCCCAAGGCCGTCAGTAATTCCAATGGAATGTTGTCTACTCCGGGGGCCTTGTTTCGACTCAGGTCTTTCAGTGCTCTGTCAAACTCTTCACGCAGTATCGTATCTCCCATTTCATCTTCATCTACATCCTCTTCCATTTCCATAACATTGTCCTCAAGTACATCGCCCTTGTATAGTCCCTCTATATACTCCTTCCACCTTTCTGCTTTCCCTTCTTCGCTTAGAACTGGGTTTCCATCTGAGCTCTTGATGTTCATACAAGTGGTTCTCTTATCTCCAAAGGTCTCTTTAATTTTCCTGTAGGCAGTATCTATCTTACCCCTAGTGAGATAAGCCTCTACATCCTTACATTTGTCTTCTAGCCATCCCTGCTTAGAAATTTTGCACTTCCTGTCGATCTCATTTTTGAGACGTATGTATTCCTTTTTGCCTGCTTCATTAACTGCATTTTTATATTTTCTCCTTTCATCAATTAAATTCAATATTTCTTCTGTTACCCAAGGATTTCTAAGAGCCCTGGTCTTTTTACCTACTTGATCCTCTGCTGCCTTCACTACTTCATCCCTCAAAGCTACCCATTCTTCTTCTACTGTATTTCTTTTTCCCATTCCTGTCAATTGTTCCCTTATGCTCTCCCTAAAACTCTGTACAACCTCTGGTTCTTTCAGTTTATCAAGGTCCCATCTCCTTAAATTCCCACCTTTTTGCAGTTTCTTCAGTTTTAATCTACAGGTCATAACCAATAGATTGTGGTCAGAGTCCACATCTGCCCCTGGAAATGTCTTACAATTTAACACCTGGTTCCTAAATCTCTATCTTACCATTACGTGCTACAGACGCGAAATTTAACCGACATGAGGAAGATACTGTGATATGCAAATGATTAGCTTTATGCAAATGATTAGCTTTTCAGAGCATTCACACAAGGTTGGCGCCGGTGGCGACACCTACAACATGCCGACACGAGGAAAGTTTCCAACCGATTTCTCATACACAAACAGCAGTTGACCGGCATTGCCTGGTGAAACGTTGTTGTGGTGCCTCGTGTAAGGAGGAGAAAGCGTACCATCACTTTTCCGACTTTGATAAAGGTCGGATTGCAGCCTATCGCGATTGCGGTTTATGGTATCGCGACATTCCTGCTCGCGTTGGACGAGATCCAATGACTGTTAGCACAATATGGAATCGGTGGCTTCAGGAGGGTAATACGGAACGCCGTGCTGGATCCCAACGGCCTCGTATCCCTAGCAGTCGAGATGACAGGCATCTTATCCGCATGGCTGTAACGGATCGTGCAGCCACGTCTCGATCGCTGAGTCAACATATGGAGACGTTTGCAAGACAATCATCTGCACGAACAGTTCGACGACGTTTGCGCCAGCATGGACTATCAGTTCGGAGACCATAGCTGCGGTTACCCTAGACGCTGCATCACAGACTGGAGCGCCTGCGATGTTGTACTCAACGACGATTCTGGGTGCACGAATGGCAAAACGTCATTTTTTCGGACGAATCAAGGTTCTGTTTACAGCATCATGATGGTCGCTTCCGTGTTTGGCGACATCGCGGTGAACGCAAATTGGAAGCGTGTATTCGTCATCGACATACTGGCACATCACCCGGCATGATGGTATGGGGTGCCATTGGGTCTCCGTCACCTCTTGTTCGCATCGAAGGCACTTTCAACAGTGGACGTTACATTTCAGATGTGTTACGACCCGTGGCTCTACCCTTCATACGATCGCTGTGAAACCCTACCTTTCAGCACGATAATGCACGAACGCATGTTGCAGGTCCCGTACGGGGCTTTCTGGATACAGAAAATGTTCGACTGCTGCCCTGGCCAACACCTTCTCCAGACCTCTCACCAACTGAAAACGTCTGGTCAATGGTGGCCGAGCAACTGGCTCGTCACAATACGCCAGTCACTACTCTTGATGAACTGTGGTATCGTGTTGAAGCTGCATGGACAGCTGTACCTGTACACGCCATCCAAGCTCTGTTTGACTCAATGCCCAAGCGTATCAAGGCCGTTATTACGACCAGAGGTGGTTGTTCTGGGTATTGATTTCTCAGGATCCATGCACGCAAATTGCGTGAAAATTTGATCACATATCAGTTCTAGTATAATATATTTGTTCAATGAATACCCGTTTATCATCTGCATTTTTTCTTGGTGTAGCAATTTTATGGCCAGTAGGGTAAATATGTGTGTCAAAGTTTTACTGACCTTCAAAGTAGTCACCACTATTGTATATAACCCGTTGCCAGCGATGTGGAAGTTGTAGGATACTCTTAGCAGTGCCAGTTGTGTTGACAGTTCGAGCGGCGCGGTCTGTTGCCCGACGAATTTGTAGCAGTTCTGAAGCGAATACCGCGAAGTGTTTCCTTCAGTTTAGAAATCGAGTTGAACTCACAAGGGCTTAAATCAGGGGAGTGGAGTAGGTGGTATAGGACTTAGCAGGCTCATCAGTCGAATAAATCAGTAACAGCACTGTATGTGCTTGAGCTGCAAAATGATGGTCGGGTCCTGTAGAAAGTGTCATCACTTCTGTCTCCAACCTGGTCGTAGGTTGTGTTCCAAAAATGAACAGCATAGAGACACAAGTGATGACACTTTCTGCAGGACCTGACCATCATTTTGCAGGACAATGCTCAAGCATGTACAGTGCTAGCTGTTACTGCTACAAATTCGTCGGGTAATAGACCGCGCCGCTCGAACTGTCAACACAACTGGAACTGCTAAGAGTATCCTACAAATCGCTGGCAACGGATTATACACAATGCTGGTGACTACTCTGAAGGTCAATAAAACTTTGAAACACGTCCCTATTTTGTACGAGCTGTAAATTAGTAGTTGCCACTATTGAAGTTCCAACCCTTGTATTTATGCGTTTTTAGTGAGGTTAGATAATACTTGCCATATAAATCTCATTGTTTGTAGATAAATTGGTAAATATGATGTAATTTTCTAAGTAATGTAATTTCAATTGTCAGATGTTTTTGAAAAGCCAAACTTAACTTGGAACATAATTCACTAAAAAAATCAATGTTAGTAATTTACCACAATCGGTATCGCCTCCATGTCTAGGTCATATGTGTTTCAAAGACGTTGCAATTTTCTTAAATAATTTCATTTAGCAGCCAAAAGAATTTCATGTACATTCCAAAGTATTACGGTCAGCACTTCACACCGCAGAGCCTGTAGCTAGTATATTTTATTCCTCTTCATGAGAGACCAGAATATATCTCATTCCACCGTTGCTGCTTTAGAAGTAAGACAATTTAATTTATTTATTATATCCACAGGATCCAAAGTTATCAGTTTTGAACAGGGCCAGAGGATTCAGTGCCGAATGTATTTTACAGTGACTGTATTTCTTTAGTGGTATTGGGAGTTGCATTGCCTAATCAATGTGTGTAAAATTTTTGCTAACAATAATACAGAGTAAGTACGCCACTTTCAGTTACAACAAGCTACACGATAATCCCAGTTATGTATCCATTCCTCAGACTCGCATTCATTCAATAATCTATTTGAAGACAATATAAGTATTTGTATGCACTCGCGTATTCAGCCAATGTGTTAAAAAAATAAGAAAAATTTTTAGAGAACGTTACAACAGTATCTGATCAAAAGTAACTGGGCACACATTAGCGGACATATGCTCTGTGTCCACGCGTCACCTCTCTGTGAGCATAAACTCTGCTGGGAACACGTTATGTAGGGTGTCTGAATGTATGTCGAAGAATAGCAAGTCCTTCTTCTTGAACAGCCAGTACCAGAGGAGGTAGTGATGATAGACGCTGGGATTGGAGCGAAACAGACGTTCTCTAACTCATTCCAGAGGTATTCAGTTCTACTTACGTCGGCATTTCGGGAAGGCCAGTCCATTTCGGATGTATGATTGTCCTCAGTCTATTGCCACACAGATGCTAATGTATGACACTGTACATTCAAGAATGAGATTTTCACTCTGCAGCGGAGTGTGCACTGATATGAAACTTCCTGGCAGATTAAAACTGTGTGCCGGACCGAGACTCGAACTCGGGACCTTTGCCTTTCGCGGGCAAGTGCTCTACCATCTAAGCTACCCAAGCACGACTCACACCCCGTCCTCACAGCTATACTTCTGCCAATACCTCGTTTCCTACCTTCCAAACTTTACAGAAGCTCTCCTGCGGACCTTGCAGAACTAGCACTCCTCAAAAAAAGGATATTGTGGAGACATGGCTTAGCCACAGCCTGGGGGATGTTTCCAGAATGAGATTTTCACTCCGCAATATCCTTTCGTGCAAAAAGTCTGTCATCGTCCCGTAATTTCTCTTGTGCCCAGTGGCAGAACTGTACAAGACGTTCAAACTCGTCGCCATGCAACTCCTGGTGCATAGAAATATGGTACGGGTGCAGTCGATGTTGATGTAGCATTCTCAACACCGACGTTTTTGAGATTACCGATTCTCGCGCAATTTATCTGCTACTGATGTGCGGATTAGTCGCGACAGCAGGACCCACTTGGGCATCATCATTTGTTGCAGGTCGTGGTTGACGTTTCACATGTGGCTGAACACTTCCTGTTTCCTTAAATAAAGTAACTATCTGGCGAACGGTCCGGACACTTGGATGATGTCGTCCAGGACACCGAGCAGCATACATAGCACACGCCCGTTGGCCATTTTGATCACAATAGCCATACATTAACACGATATCGACCTTTTCCGCAATTGGTAAATGGTCCATTTTAACACGGGTAATGTATCACGAAGCAATACCGCCCGCACTGGCGGAATGTTACGTGATGCCACGTACTTATACGTTTGTGACTATTACAGCGCCATCTATCACAAAGCGAAAAAAGTGGTCCAACTAAAGCATTCATATTCCTTTACGTACTACACGAATATGTAATCCGTTTGACCAATGGCAGCGCCATCTAGCGGACCAACCATAGCGCCATCGGGTTTTCCCCTTCAAGCTAGACGAGTTTCGTTGTTTGTAGTTTTTTCGTTTGATGCTTATTTCGTGAGATATTTGGCACGGTCACTATCAATGGACGATCCTGTATACCCAGGAGTTGTGGATTCGAGCAACTGCTTGTGGGGCGGCAGGTGGAATAATTGTTATGTTTTGTTCCTATTATTTATTTAATGCAGTTGTTTGTCGTTCTCAACACTGGCTCTCTAACTACAATATTGGCAACCAGAAAGTGATTAGCAAAACGTGAAGCCTGTAATTAGAATTCCTAGTGCCCACTTCATCTGAGAAATACATTTATAGCTACAGCTTATAGCTCTGAGGAATTAGGAGATTGTCTGGGATTCATAATCAAAAACCATTCTCTCTAAAATGTTCACTATATTCTAAAAGTCACAGACCAAAAAGGATCCACACAATCCAACTACCACAGCAGTTCAGAGTCTAATGTGCTGATGTAACTATAACTGTTCAAATTAAATGTTTAAGTGAATGCTCGCCATAATTTGATGATAATGTTCATCAAATGCCACGCTAAATAATGGTAGAATGTCTGTCCCGCAGCGGTACGTGAAAATACGACATACGCAAAATGAAGATAGATCATTAAAGTCATCCCAGAATTAACACTTCACTCGAAAACGATTTCATGGTTACGCGTATCCCGAGTAACTTATTACGGCATCCGAGGCTGTTTATAGCAATGATACCGATGCGACGCGACTCCCGGCACAGGTGGTGCGCTAATCAGCGTCTGGAGAGAACTGGGGCCTTCTTCCTCGTGCAGCGTTCTTACATATAAAGCCACAGTGCGGACGGCTAAGGGAATGCCTGATCAAATCCGCTCTCCCGACTAGCCGCTGGGCTAGTAATGCACCACTTCTAGTTATCGAATAAATCATTGCTTCCTTTGCTGATGGCCGACGAAGCTCTTATTTTAAATGTGCAATCAGCACACAGGTAAGTAATTATAATAAAAGTCTGACGTTGCTAAGTCAAATATTTTGGGCGAGAGAATTAATTTAATTACACTACACGCAGTAGACGAGCTCTGAACTTGCCCTTTGGAGATACGCTATCGCTATAGTTTTATAGTTATTCAGTTGAAACTTCTCACAGCTTTATGATTATAGCGGATCTCCCTTCTTCTTAAATTTAAACATCCTAGCTTTATTTATTCGCCTATTTAATCTATCTTGCTTCCTTAATTTTTAAGACAAAAACCAGAAAGTCATGAATTTCAACTAAACTTTTAATTTGTGAGATCCAGAATACTGTTTCTACTAAATTATTATGAAAAAGAAATCTAAATAAAATTTTTTAAGTTTCTAGCTCTTTCCTGTTGCGCCAATGATTTTTACAGAAAAACGTCCAAATTTCGAAAATGGTTAAAGTTATTGAACTGATATTCAACACATATTGATTTAGTATTACTCCTGACATGCTAGAAACGTTTCAGGTTATTTACTTGATTTTTAAAGTATTGTGCAACATTTATGACGTCAGAGCTAGTTACAGCGGACTAGGCTGGCACACAATGGAAAGACTGATGTGAATTTTATATGGCGTGAGGAGGCTGCTTCCCTACATCACCCTCTACTTAATTTTTTTAATGTAAATGGAAAAAAATTAATTACAAAAAGGGAAGCAAGAGTACAGCTTAACTCCCTATGAAAATTAAAATTGAAATGTAAATATATGTAAATATTAAAAGAAACCTTATTACCTACTTCAGTTATTTAAATTGCTGGCATGTTCACTGCCTCTTAAGCAACATTATCACTCAAAATTTAAGCAAAATCAATTAAATACTTTGGCATACATATTGCCTTAGACAGACAAACACATAAAAATATGTAAAATTATGAAAATCTTAAATCCATTAAATACATTTTTACATACACAAATTCAAAGAAAATAACACAGTTGTTCATGATACATAAACAGATAATTATATCTTAGCACTCTTTTCTAAACCTGAAAGAAAATTTCACAAATCATGACTATTTCATTTTTACACACGTGGTTGTAGCCGCTTCGGCTGGCGTTCTACACTTCCATTCACAAGGGTAGAGGAGGGGAAGTTGCTATGGAGTGCATCCTTCATGTTCACTCTAAATTGCATGGGGAAAGGGGAGGGGTCACTGTGAATTGTGTCCAAGTCACTCCATGCTTTCATGCAGCTACCAGGCTGCCATTATCTGGTTTGTCCTGTAGAACAAACAAAAGAGTGCCTCAGACTCTGTTCACTTAATATCTAAGGGTGGGTCACAATTAAATGGGGATATATACATTTTATCTTTCAATATGTTACTGGAACAAAGTTAACAGAACTTTTTCAATTTTACTCTCTCGGTTACTTAATTGTCATCAAATCGGTAGAGAAATGGCTCAAAACGCCGTTAGTCACGTACTAGAGAAAATTTATGCTCAAGGCATACAGTCATAATTCCTATTTAATCTCAATTTATTATTTCTGGGCCGGATCATTGAACCAATGCTCGGTACATTCCTGACAAATCTGTATTTTAGTTACTTAACTGACTCATCTTCGATTACCTTATTCTTACACATAGTATGACTATATTTGATTAGTAGTTGTCTTCTCAGCTTCTTTGTACATGTGAGTAACTTGTGGTAATAGTACAGTTCTGAGTGTTCAAAACACACTACGTTTAGTTGACTACTAAATCCACTTATTGGTCCTCTGCTGCTGTGTCAGTTCCACATTTGCAATTATGTACTTACTTCATCGAAGTATATTTATGCTGAGCTATAAATAATGTTTCACATCTGTCATTATGTTACTCAATTATGTTGCTAGTGTATTTACTTATTTAACACTCACTCTATTAACATTTAACGCATAGGATAGCACATTTATTTCATATCTATAGTGTATTGCAGCTGATCAGTTTGCTCACGTGGCAATCCATTTCCACTCGATCGGACGCTGAAACCACAGGTAGTCTCTCTCGACCTACCACTAAAGTGCATTGGACACCATGAGCTGCTCTGTCTCATCTAACATAAGGGTACCTATGGTCGCATTCACGCCTCCAACTCATAACCTCAATACGTGTAGGTGTGTCCTGTCACACACTACACCAAATAACGGCCAGCTCGAACCTTATAAATATTTCAAGGACGTGTCCTTCACGTCTCAACCACAAACACTGTTCAGTTCTATTACACTGCCATTCCTTGCTACACAAGGTGAGTTTATTCTTACAATTTATCTGCATATTTTTCATAACACTAAGCAATCTCTTTTACTATTAATTAGTTAGCTCTACAACATACAATAGGTTTCACTGCCACTTCAGATCCTGCTTGTACACGAATTTGTATATCTTTTTAAATTACTGTTGGTGGACCATTTCCAATAAAACAACAACTTTATACTTATAATATTACCAAGGTTCTATACATACTTGTTACTCAAATTCCTTTGTATCTTAATTACATCATACTTCTCAGTTGTTTATGTCACTGTTAGGTTTGTCACATTAGGTATTTTCTTCACTAATCGGTGGATAGAATGGTTACAGAACTGATGGCTTGACAGCCATGATGGAAAATTTTTGTATTGCAAAGAAGGAGTCGAAACTTTGGTAGATAGGAAGGATGAAGAATGAGTGAGACCTGAAAAGGAAAGAAGATCTCACACAGCTGGGACTGCACAGCTGCCACACTGTGTAGAGGTTACAGTACAACCTCCTCCCTACAGAATTCATTCACTACCTATGAACTTCTTTAGGTCGATCACGTTCCTGAGACCTAATAGCTTTTTACTCTTAGGGTACTCTAGCCTATATGCATTGGCATGTGGTTTTCCTATGATCCTGAAAGGTCCTTGGTATTTACTAAGATTAACACCTTCGTCCCAATATCTCCTATTTTTCAGAACTCGTATAGGCAGCTCCCAAGTTTCATCATTAGTTACTACATGTTTATCAATAAAAGGTACCGTAATTACTCCGGTTATCGGCAAGACCATTTTTAACTGGCTTCTTTCAAAGTCAACAACACTCTGATATTTTGACAAGAAATCTATGCCAATTGAAACCTCAATACTGAGATTATTTACAATTAAGCATGGATGATCAATTAAATTACCATTAATATCAAAGGGCAGCAAAGCTTTTTGCTTTACCGTTTTTGACACCTTGCCAGTAGCACCAATTATTCTTAGTCCTGATACCATCATTACTGTAAGCTTGTCTTTACCAGGTAATGCATCAAAGAAGGATTGAGATATCGCACTCACCTCACTTCCACTGTCTAAGAGACAACGTACATTGATACCCAACATATTCACTATTATTATAGGGTGGCTTATTCTAGTTTGTATAAGTGGTTCCTCAAACTCATCCAATAGTTCCTTTTGGATTTGTCTCCAACTAAAGTGATCGACATCTGTCTTCATTACATTTAGGTCAAAGTGTGTAGGGGTTTCCTGAATTACATTTTCAGCTGCCTTTTCCAGTCGGTCTATTAATTTCAAATCGAAACACCGCACGACTTCATTACATTTAGTTTGCTGAACATGACCCAAATTACTGTAGTCTGAGCGATTCTGCGCCTCCAGACCGGGCATAACACTAGTTACAGCTAAACCACTTTCACTATTATCGTCGGGTTCCTTCTCAAGTGACAACTGGTCAGAGCTACTGGGTTCATCGACCCCCAACAGGCTATCCTCTACATTCTCACTTACCTCCTGTCCTAAATCTATTAATACAGTATCAACATCCTGCACAGGCACTTTAGATAAGAGCACATCATCCTCATCGTAAATATAAGCATGAATTTCTTCTGCTTCTTCACCTGACAATTCAGTATTTTGTAGCTCCTCCCTACCGTTACACTGCTGCGCGTTCTCTTTCTCTTCCCACTTAGAAAGCGTCTCTAACACGGTATCTATCAAATACTGTGAGTGATCTAATATTTCTGCTGTATCCTTAGATGCTACTGACCCCTCATCCACATGTTCAGTCTGAGTATTCTGATCTGTCTTACCAATTACTGTAACTACTGGCTTAGGAAAAGTAACCGCCTGGTGAGCGCCAGTGTCCTCATAGACGGGAACTAGTTTTACTGCCTCGGCATACTACTGTTTCCTTTATTTCCATTATAGTTAACTGGCACAGCATTGCTTTCCGCACTGTTGTTTACCTGCATAATTTTGTTCGGAACAAAATTACTATCATTTGGATGCCATTGTTGGTTCTGATAATTATTTCTCCAATTCCTACCACTCTTAGGATGGCGAACACCTACTGTTCTGATGTTTACATTGCCATTCTGTTCGTTCTTAAAATTACTACCAGTGTTATTAGCATTTCTGTTATTACGTGCTTGCTCCTCATTGGCAGCCACACGCTCTACACGTTCCAAATATTCAATGAAACGATCCAGATTGTCTCTAGGGGCAGATATAATTCTAGTTTGCCAATACCATGGCAGTTTGGCTTCAAGACCTAGTATTATCATTTCAGGTTTTAGCTTTTCGCCCAAATGTGACAAACGTGAGATCCATGACCTGGCAAACTCTTTAATAGATTCCTTGCCTACATTGAAGCGTTTTCCACTCCAAAATTCTCTCAACACTTCATTTTGCTTATTGCTAGACCAATATTCATTAATGAAAGCTGTTTTAAATTCAGCTAATGTTTTACACTTCAACATAACATCAGCTGACCAAAGCATGGCGTCACCCGCTAAATGGCTTCTAATAAATAAGATTTTCTCTCGTTCAGACCAAGTTGGTGGAATCACATCTTCAAAATCGTTCCAGAAATCTAGCGGGTGGATATTTTTATCTGTATCGAACCGCAAGAACTGCCGACACCCGATAAAAGCGGCGTTTGCAGCTACAACTTGTTGCATACTACCGTTACCAGAAGTTACTGAAGCTACTTTACTCTCAATGTTAGCAATGTTAGTACTAATATTTTCTACTCTCATTTCAACATTATCTACTCTTTGCACAATATGAGTAGTATCAGTTTTGGTTGCGTCTACTTCTGCTTGACATATGTTTACTTTTATATTAACATCTTTGAACCTATCTGAGCACAGTTCAGATTCCGCCTCGATCTTTTCTGCTAACTTGTGCTCCAGCTTCGCATCTTCCATTTGGAAGTCTCTGCGAACCTCAGCAACTTCGGATTTTACTGTTTTATACATTTCAGACAATTGTTGAGCAACCTTTTTCTTAATATCCACATGGTTGTAATCAATTTTATAATTTAAACTGTCCAGATCCTCTTTCAACGTATTGCAGCCAGTCTTGAAGGAAGTTTCTAATTCAGCTTTATTGGATTCTAATTTATTGTCCATTGTCTCAAACCGTTTATTAAAATTAGTTTGGCTGGCCACAATCTCATACTTTAATTCAGCATTACTGCTTTTGACCTCAGTTATTTCAGACTTTTAATTCAGCTGTCATTTTAGCATTACTGGTAGCTATTGCTTGTAATACAACATTTAAATCAATAGCCCCATTATCTTTGGGTTGCTCACTAGCTGGTTTTTTATCACACTCAGGTGACGAAAAACTAGCTCCAATACCAGAATCATCAAAACGAAATGAAACATCTGATTGATCAGTCATATCTAACTTATCCTTTTTAAACTCTACCTCCTCTGACGACTGTTTCGTTTTCAACTCATCAGATAAACTATCATCCAATAAATTAACAATTTCTGATTTCTGCTTTACTACAGGGGTCTCTATTATTGAATCATTGCCCTTTTTCACACTACTGTCAGGAGACAATACTTCATATTTCACTTTAACATTACTATTTTCATGCATATTTACACTTGAACCGTTGTCTGGATTTACAGTTCCCTCAACAGACATAGGTTCTGATTTAAGTTTAACCTCAGTTTCGTCTGGCAGTTCCATCGCCGACAGTCTTTTAGTGCAGGTTAGTAAAAATTTTAACAGCTTTTCACTTAACTTAGTTCCTTCTGCACGACGTATGGCGTTGCCGGCGCGACATACCAGTATTACTGATGCGATGCGGCACGTTGAACTGCAGACGGCACTTCGACGGCTGCTGTGTGTTTGCGTGGCCCGCAACTGCAGGCGCGGCTCCGGTTGCTACGGCGGACAACTGCGGTGAGGCGAAACTGGCTTCTCGCGATGCCAGCAGCGCCGCTAGACTCAGTGCCAGCTCCGTCAATCCAGATGCATTGTTAATCCAATTGCGTCATCCACATGCACACGTAACACTATCACTGTTCTATTACTCAGTTGCGTGTCGCATTTCACTCCCGAATCCCAATATTTAAAATCACTTTCACTTTTACTCAGTTTCTTTCCCGGCCGATGCACCATATGTGGGGCGGCGGGTGGAATAATTGTTATGTTTTGTTCCTATTATTTATTTAATGCACTTGTTTGCCGTTCTCAACACTGGCTCTCTAACTACAATATTGGCAACCAGAAACTGATTAGCAAAACGTGAAGCCTGTAATTAGAATTCCTAGTGCCCACTTCATCTGAGAAATACATTTATAGCTGCAGCTTATAGCTCTAAGGTATTAGGAGATTGTCTGGGATTCATAATCAAAAACCATTCTCTCTAAAATGTTCACTATATTCTAAAAGTCACAGACCAAAAAGAATCCACACAATCCAACTACCAGAGCAGTTCAGAGTCTAATGCGCTGATGCAACTATAACTGTTCAAATTAAATGTTTAAGTGAATGCTCGCCATAATTTGATGATAATTTTCATCAAACGCCATGCTAAATAATGGTAGAATGTCTGTCCCGCAGCGGTACGTGAAAATACGACATACGCAAACTGAAGTTAGATCATTAAAGTCATCCCAAAATTAACACTTCACTCGAAAACGATTTCATGGTTACGCGTATCCCGAGTAACTTCTTACGGCATCCGAGGCTGTTGAGGCTGTTTATAGCAATGATACCAACGCGACGCGACTCCCGGCACAGGTGGTGTGCTAATCAGCGTCTGGAGAGAACTGGGGCCTTCTTCCTCGTGCAGCGTTCTTACATATAAAACCGCGGTGCGGACGGCTAAGGGAATGCCTGATCAAATCCGCTCTCCCGACTAGCCGCTGGGCAAGTAATGCACCACTTCTAGTTATCGAATAAATCATTGCTTCCTTTGCTGATGGCCGACGAAGCTCTTATTTTAAATGTGCAATCAGCATACAGGTAAGTAATTATAATAAAAGTCTGACGTTGCTAAGTCAAATATTTTGGGCGAGAGAATTAATTTAATTACACTACACGCAGTAGACGAGCTCTGAACTTGCCCTTTGGAGATACGCTATCGCTATAGTTTTATAGTTATTCAGTTGAAACTTCTCAAATCTTTATGATTATAGCGGATCTCCCTTCTTCTTAAATTTAAACATCCTAGCTTTATTTATTCGCCTACTTAATCTATCTTGCTTCCTTAATTTTTAAGACAAAAACCAGAAAGTCATGAATTTCAACTAAACTTTTAATTTGTGAGATCCAGAATACTGTTTCTACTAAATTATTATGAAAAAGAAATATAAATAAAAATTTTTAAGTTTCTAGCTCTTTTCTGTTGCGCCAATGATTTTTACAGAAAAACGTCCAAATTTCGAAAATGGTTAAAGTTATTGAACTGGTATTCAACACATATTGATTTAGTATTACTTCTGACATGCTAGAAACGTTTCAGGTTATTTGCTTGATTTTTAAAGTATTGTGCAACATTTATGACGTCAGAGCTAGTTACAGCGGACTAGGCTGGCACACAATGGAAAGACTGATGTGAATTTTATACGGCGTGAGTAGGCTGCTTCCCTACATGCTGGTTGGTGATTCGAATTACACTAAGCTGACAAAAGTTGTGGAGCAGCACCTAATATCGTGCCGAAGTTCCTTTTGCCCGGTGTAGTGCAGCCACTCAACGTGGCATCAGCCAATCAAGTCGTTGGAAGTCCCCTGCAGAAATAATGTGGCGTAAGTGCGAAAGTGCTGCCGGAGCAGGATTTTGTGAACGAACTGACCTCTCGATTATCTACCATAAGTGATCGATGCGATTCATGTTGAACGACCTGGTTGGCCAAATGATTCGCTCGAACTGCCCAGAATGTTCTTCAAACAATTGCGAACAATTGTGGCCTGGTGACATGGCGTATTGTCATCCACAAAAGTTCCATCATTGTTTGGAAATATGAAGTTCATGAATGGCCGAAGATGGTCTCCGAGTAGCCAGACATGAACAGAGGACCCAGTCCATTCCATGTAATCACAGCCCATGCCATTAAGGAACCACCACCAGCTTGCACAGTGCCTCAGTGACAACGTGAATCCATGGCTTTGTGGGGTCTGCACCACACTGGAGCCCTAGCATCAGCTCTTACCAACTGAAATCAGGGCTCATCTAACCAGATCACGTTTTTCCAGTCGTCTAGCGTCCAACAGATTGGGTCACGAGCCCAGGAGAGGCGCTGCAGGCCATTTCGTGCTGTTAGCAAAGGCACTCGCGTCGGCCATCCGCTGCCATAGCCCGTTATTCCAGATCTCGCCTCACTGTCCTAACGGATACGTTGGCCGTACGTCCCACATTGATTTCTGCGATTATTTCGCGTAGTGTGCCTTGTCTATTAGCACCGACAAACACAAAGCGAGGCGGCGCAGTGGCTAGCACACTGGACCCACATTCGGGAGGACGACGTTTCAAACCCGCATCCGGCCATCCTGATTTAGGTTTTTTGTGATTCCCGTAAACTGCTTCAGGCAAATGCTTGGATTGTTCCGCTGAAAGTTCGCGGCCCCTTCGGCTACCTTCCTCAATCCGATGCGTCCGATGACCTCGCTGGTTCCTTCCCCGAAGTCAACCAACTAACCTCTACGCAAACGCTGCTGCTCTCGGTCGTTAAGTGAAGGGCGTCGGCCACTGCGTTGTCCGTAGTTACAGGTAATACCTAAAATTTGGAATTCTCAGCAATTTCTTGACACTGTGGATCGCGGATTATTGAAGTCGGTAAGGATTTCAGAAATGGAATGTCCGATTCGTCTACTTCCAGGTACCACTGCGTCTTCAAAGTCTGTTAGTTCCCGTCGTACGGCCATAATGACGTCGGAAACCTACCCACATGAATCACCTGAGTTAAAGACAGCACTGCCAATGCACTGCTCTTTTATACACTACTGGCCATTAAAATTGCTACACCAAGAAGAAATGCAGATGATAAACGAGTATTCATTGGAAAGATATATTATACTAGAACTGACATGTGATTACATTTTCACGCAATTTGTGTGCATTGATCCTGAAAAATCAGTATCCAGAACAACCACCTCTGGCCGTAATAACAGCCTTGATACGCCTGGGCATTGAGTCAAATAGAGCTTGGATGGCGTTTACAGGTACTGCTGCCCATGCAGCTTCAACACGATACCACAGTTCATCAAGAGTAGTGACTGGCGTATTGTGACAAGCCAGTTGCTCGGCCACCATTGACCAGACGTTTTCAGTTGGTGAGAGATCTGGAGAATGTGCTGGCCAGGGCGGTATTCGAACATTTTCTGTATGCAGAAAGGCTCGTACAGGACCTGCAACATGCGTTCGTGCATTATCGTGCTGAAAGGTACGGTTTCACAGCGATCGTATGAAGGGTAGAGCCACGGGACGTAACACATCTGAAATGTAACGTCCACTGTTGAAAGTGCCTTCGATACGAACAAGAGGTGGCGGAGACGTGTAACCAATGGCACCCCATAGCATAACGCCGGGTGATATGCCAGTATGTCGATGACGAATACACGCTTCCAATTTGCGTTCACCGCGATGTCGCCAAACACGGATGCGACCATCATGATGCTGTAAACAGAACCTGGATTCGTCCGAAAAAATGACGTTTTGCCATTCGTGAACCCAGATTCGTCGTTGAGTACAACATCGCAGGCGCTCCTGTCGGTGATGCAGCGTCAAGGGTAACCGCAGCTATGGTCTCCGAACTGATAGTCCATGCTGGCGCAAACCTCGTCGAACTGTTCGTGCAGATGATCGTCTTGCAAACGTCCCCATATATTGACTCAGCGATCGAGACGTGGTTGCACGATCCGTTACAGCCATGCGGATAAGATACCTGTCATCTCGACTGCTAGGGATACGAGGCCGTTGGGATCCAGCACGACGTTGCGTATTACCCTCCTGAACCCACCGATTCCATATTCTGCCAACTGTCATTGGATCTCGACCAACACGAGCAGGAATGTCGCGATACCATAAACCGCAATCGCGATTGGCTACAATCCGACCTTTATCAAAGTCGGAAACGTGATGGGACTCATTTCTCCTCCTTACTCGAGGCATCACAACAACGTTTCACCAGGCAATGCCGGTCAACTGCTGTTTGTGTATGAGAAATGGGATGGAAACTTTCCTCACATCAGCACGTTGTAGGCGTCGCCACCGGCGCCAACCTTGTGTGGATGCTCTGAAAAGCTAATCATTTGCATATCACAGCATCTTCTTCCTGTCGGTTAAATATCGCGTCTGTAGCACGTCATCTTCGTGGTGTATCAATTTTAATGGCCAGTAGTGTATGTTGTGTACGCGATACTATCGCTATTCCGTGACTTCTGTCGCCTCAGTACAGATGCTAAACACTAAACGTAGGTAGAGCTCAGCTGACTTCGCATCCCCAGTCGGGGCCATTCTTCGTGTGCACTGGTGCCGGCAGAAACATTGCAGCTCAGATGCGGTGAACAACCTGCCCGGCAGGAGGAGTTTGCCTGCGGTCTGGCGCTTCCTGCCCTGCGACGGGGGCCACCCGCTCGCCCGCAGCCGATGACCCGGGTCACCGACTGCCAAGGCTGTCGCCCCCGCGTGGCCTGCGGCAGCGGCGAAGCGCCTGTGGCGCTGTGACGCAGTCCGATGACGCGGGCCGCCGCGCGCAGTTCCGGGAACCGCGAGTCGCTGCACGCGCCGCGGGGCTAACAAACTGATTTACTGCGCCGCCACCAGCTGCGGGCTGGCAGGGCCCGGGCAAACGGGCGCGGCCCTCCGACGTATGGGCCCGACACCGACTGTTCCTCGAATCTTCACGCCAATGTCCCCATTCTGCCTGCGATCTGCCTATTCTGCTCGTCTTCCTTTTCCCACTTGTCAATTCTGAATACACTTCGTTTATTTCATGTCTACGGTCACAAACTTGTAAGTCCACAGACTACCGGTTTCAGTCAGCAATGACCATCTTCAGATCCGTTTCATAAAAACGTATCCTAAAACACTGAAGAGCCGAAGTAACTGGTACACCTAATATCGTGTAGAACCTCGCGAGCACGCAGAAGTGCCACAATACGACGTTGCATGGACTCGACTAACGTCTGAAGTAGTGCTGGAGGGAAACTTCCTGGCAGATTAAAAGTGTGTGCTGAACCCAGACTCGAACTCGGGACCTTTGCCTTCAGCGGGCAAGTGCTCTACCAACTGAGCTACCCAAGCACGACTCACGCCCCGTCCTCACAGCTTTAATTCCGCCAGTACCTCATCTCCTACCTTCCAAAGCTGTGAGGACGGGGCGTGAGTCGTGCTTGGGTAGCTCAGCTGGTAGAGCACTTGCCCACGAAAGGCAAAGGTCCCAAGTTCGAGTCTCGGTGCGTCACACAGTTTTAATCTGCCAGGAAGTTTCATATCAGCGCACACTCCGCTGTATAGTGAAAATTTCATTCTGGTGCTGGAGGGAATTGACACCATGTATCCTGCAGGGCTGTCCATAAATCCATAAGAGTACGAGGTGGTGGAGATCACTTCTGAACAGCACGTTGCAAGGCATCCCAGATACGCTCAATAATGTTCACGTCTGGCGAGTTTGGTGGCCATCGGAAATGTTTAAACTCAAGAGTGTTCAAATGGCTCTGAGCACTATGGGACTTAACATCTGAGGTCATCAGTCCCCTAGAACTTAGAACTACCAGTACTTAAACCTAACTAACCTAAGGACATCACACACAGCCATGCCCGAGGCAGGATTCGAACCTGCGAACGTAGCGGTCGCGCGGTTCCAAACTGAAGCGCCTAGAACCGCTCGGCCACAACGGCCGGCGTCAGAAGAGTATTCCTGGAGCCACTTCGTAGCAATTCTGAACGTGATGGGTGTCGCATTGTCCTGCTGGAAGTGCCCAAGTCCGTCGGAATGTACAATGGACATGAATCGATGGAGCTGATCGGACGGAATGCTTACGTACGCGTCACCTGTCACATTCGTATCTACACGTATCAGGGGTCCCATATCACTACAAATGCAGACGCCCCACACCATTACAGAGCCTCCACTACCTTGAACAGTTCCCCATTGACATGCAGGGTCCACGGATCCAAGAGACTGTCTCCATACACGTACACGTCCATCCGCTCATCACAATTGGAAACGACACTCGTCCGACTAGGCAACATGTTTCCAGTCATCAACAGTCCAATGTCGGTGTTGACGGGTCAAGGCGAGGCATAAATCTTTGTGTTGTGGAGTCATCATGGGTACGCGAATGGGCCTTCGGCTGCGAAATCTCATATCGGTGATGTTTCGTTCAATGTTTTGCACGCTGACACTTGTTGATGGCCCAGCATTGAAATCTGTAGCAGTTTGTGAAAGGGTTGCACTTAGGTCACGGTGAACGATTCTCTTCAGTCGTCGTTGGTCCTGTTCCTGCAGGTACTTTTTTCGGCCGCAGTGAGGTCTGAGATTTGATATTTTACCGGGTTCCTGATATTCATGGTATTGTATTGTATTGTATGTTAACCGGGACGGAGGGGCCGCAGTGGTCCACAGCCCCACGACGACTACCACAGTCCACTTCACCCCTCCGCCGCCCCACACCGGACCCAGGGTTGTTGTGCGGTTCGGCCCCCAGTGGACCCCCGCCCCCCCCCCCCCCCCCAGGGAACGTCTCACACCAGACGAGTGTAGCCCCTATGTTTTCGTGGTAGAGTAATGGTGGTGTACGCGTACGTGGAGAACTTGTCTGCGCAGCAATCGCCGACATAGTGTAACTGAGGCGGAATAAGGGGAACCAGCCCGCATTCGCCGAGGCAGGTGGAAAACCGCCTAAAAACCATCCACAGACTGGCCAGTTCACTGGACCTCGACACAAATCAGCCGGGCGGACTCGGGCTGGGGACCATGCTCTCCTTCCCGCCCGGAGATATTCATGGTACTCTCAGGAAATGATCGTGCGGAAAAATCCCCACTTCATCGCTACCTCGCATATGCTGTGTCGCATCGCTCGGGCGCCGACTATAACACCACGTTAAAACTCATTTAAATCTTGATAATCTGCCATTGCCGCACCAGTAACCGATCTAACAACTGCGGCAGACTCTTGTTGTCTTATATAAGCGTTGCCGACCGCAGCGCCATATTCTCCCTATTTACGTATCTCTGTATTTGAATACGCATGTGTGTACCAGTTTCTTTGTCACGTTGGCGCGTATTAAGGCCATAGTGGCATCGTCGAATGTTAAAACATAAAATCAGCATCGGCGTCGTCACACACCTAGACGGTGTTTCCGCAAGAGCTTGCAACAATTTAACAAGGCATAGAGCATGCTCCACTGAACAATTTGAGGTAGGGAATCTAGGGTCCGAGAAACCAGCTTAAGGAAATAACAGGAATAAAGTCACATTACTGTGTACTTTTGTATTTTCATTTGTTACGCTTAACTACATATACCATCACTGATACAGTGTACTGTATCTTGCAAAATGTTTTCAAACTGACAGCCTTCAACCTCAATGCAAGCATGACATCTGTGACTAATATTCTGACGCACCCTGACTGGTGCGTTTCGAATCACATAACAGGCAGCTACAATTCTGATAACTAAATCCATCTCCGTATCGACTGGCGCCTCGTACACAATTGACTTTAGACATCCCCATAGTAAATAATCGAGGGGATTCAGGTCAAGTGATCTCGCAGGCCATGGAATAGGAACTTCCCTTCCAATCCAGCGACCAGGAAATACAGCACTGAGACGGTAGCGGACATCCACACTGAAGTGAGGCGGTGCACCATAATGTTGTATCCACATCGTCTCACAAACATCCAAGGGTACCTTCTCCATCAACTCAGGTGGAGCTCTTTGCACGAACCTCAAGCACATGTGGCCATTCAGATGGCCAGGTAGAAGATACGGCCCAGCAAGATTGTCGCCCACAATGCGGTCCACATATTGACAACAAAACGTATTTGGTTGTGTGACTACTACAGTGTGATTATTCTCTCCTCACACGTGGCTATTCCTGTTGTTCGACAAGTAGATAGGTCTAGGTCCACATCTCCTTTAGCTAGCTCCTCTGATCCCAGGTTCCCTGTGTCATATTGTTCAGTGGAGCATTCTCTGTGTCCTGTTAAAATTTTTAACGCTCTTAAACACCCTCTATAAATTATAGCATACACCGGAGTCACCTTGTAAACAGAGCAAATGATCAAAACTGTGTTTTGTTCTTATCAATGTGACTCCAATACATATTATAATTTATATTTGTGTGACAAAGCTGGCGCTGATTTAGTGTTTAGTGAAGGGTGATTATAATTAAAGTTTAACTTTCAAAACACTTTAGAAAAAACAACGTTGGTCACAATGACGTCAAATTACAACGGAATGGTTCAAAAATGGTTCAAATGGCTCTGAGCACTATGGGACTCAACTTCTGTGGTCATAAGTCCCCTAGAACTTAGAACTACTTAAACCTAACTAACCTAAGGACATCACACACATCCATGCCCGAGGCAGGATTCGAACCTGCGACCGTAGTGGTCGTGCGGTTCCAGACTGTAGCGCCTTTAACCGCTCGGCCACTCTGGCCGGCACAACGGAATATTATCAGAGAAGGGGAAAAACGTATGTCAGAAGAAAAAAAACCGTGTGAAAATTGATTTACAGACGGCGCTGTATGTGTCAGAATACGTAAATGAAAACACCTGTCATACGCACAACCCATTGAAGTTGGTATAAAAACGCCGGGTACACGGTTTTTCCTCCTTTTGCGTCTGAGTTTGCATGACTGCCTCAATGCAGGATCGCGACTTCTTGTAAAGGTGTATTACAAGAATGATGACTGACTGACAGCAATATACGAAGAATGATAACAAAGAATGGTGAGACGATTCGTCCCCTCCTCCTTCCTCTTAATAACTGAGCCATGTGTATGCCCAGTCAAATCGGCCCTGAGATTTATAATTTTGTTTTGTTTTGTGTAAACAGCACGAAAATAAATACATACCTTTCATGTTTTGATCATATAAGAAATCTTTTACATTCATAAATGAACTCCTTAATTTTGTACCCTTTGTGTTTGATTTCATTTAATTTCTCAAGTTCACTACATTCTGGGCGCCCAGCGTGGGGCGACCTCATGGATAATTTTCATGGTATCACATGTCACAAAATAATTTCTCCAGAGTCTACTATAATATGGTGCTGTCTGTCTTTGCGGTTTATGTACGAATGTCTGGCAGTCGATAGCTATATGAATGATGCAAAAGAGACGATTTTGTATGGCGCAGGGTACGAATTGTATGTTTAGTACATCGACACTGTATTCAGTGATATAATGCCGAGTTGGAGATCGGTTTCGAGCTCTAATATTCAAACTTCCATGCTCAGTGGCAGAGTAGTGTAATTGAATAAGAGTCTTTCTGTATTTGACGATCTGTAGGCCACTTGCATGGTTTAACTGTTAGTGCAATATGGCGATCTGTACAAAATAGTTTTGCACAAAAAAGTCTTGTCAACAGAAAGAAAAAGGCGGTCAGTACTTCCACACCTACAGCATCAGTAATTTGGCGAGTAAATTCAGTAAGAGTCGATCATAATGCTCCATTCATTCTACATCTACATCTACATCCATACTCCGCAAGCCACCTGACGGTCTGTGGCGAAGGGTACCGTGAGTACCTCTATCGGTTCTCCCTTCTATTCCAGTCTCGTATTGTTTGTGAAAAGAAGGATTGTCAGTATGCTTCTGTGTGGGTTCTAATCTCTATGATTTTATCCTCATGGTCTCTTCGCAAGATATACGTAGGAGAGAGCAATATACTGCTTGACTCTTCGGTGAAGGTATGTTCTTGAAACTTTAACAAAAGCCCATACCAAGCTACTGAGCGTCTCTCCTGCAGAGTCTTCCACTGGAGTTTATCTATCATCTCCGTAACGCTTTCACGACTACTAAATGATCCTGTAACAAAGCGCGCTGCTCGCTGTTGGATCTTCTCTATCTCTTCTATCAACCCTATCTGGTATGGATCCCACACTGCTGAGCAGTATTCAAGCAGTGGGCGAACAAGCGTACTGTAACCTACTTCCTTTGTTTTCGGATTGCATTTCCTTAGGATTCTTCCAATGAATCTCAGTCTGGCATCTGCTTTAGCGACGATCAACTTTATATGATCATTCCATTTTAAATCACTCCTAATGCATACTCCCAGATAATTTATGGAATTAACTGCTTCCAGTTGCTGACCTGCTATTTTGTAGCTAAATGATAAGGGATCTATCTTTCTATGTATTTGCAGCACATTACACTTGTCTACATTCAGATTCAATTGCCATTCCCTGCACCATGCGTCAATTCGCTGCAGATCCTCCTGCATTTCAGTACAATTTTCCATTGTTACAACCTCTCGATACCCCACAGCATCATCTGAAAAAAGCCTCAGTGAACTTCCGATGTCATCCACAAGGTCATTTATGTATATTGTGAATAGCAACGGTCCTATGACACTCCCCTGCGGCACAGTTGCGTCACTCTTACTTCGGAAGACTTCTCTCCACTGGGAATGACATGCAGCGTTCTGTTATCTAGGAACTCTTCAATCCAATCACACAATTGGTCTGATAGTCAATATGCTCTTACTTTGTTCATTAAACGACTGTGGGGAATTGTATCGAACGCCTTGCGGAAGTCAAGAAACACAGCATCTACCTGTGAACCCGTGTCTATGGCCCACTGAGTCTCGTGGACGAATAGTGCAAGCTGGATTTCACACGACCGTCTTTTTCGAAACCCATGCTGATTCCTACAGAGTAGATTTCTAGTCTCCAGAAAAGTCATTATACTCGAACATAATACGTGTTCCAAAATTCTACAACTGATCGACGTTAGAGATGTAGGTCTATAGTTCTGCACATCTGTTCGACGTCCCTTCTTGAAAACGGGGATGACCTGTACCCTTTTCCAATCCCTTGGAACGCTACGCTCTTCTAGAGACCTACGGTACACCGCTGCAAGAAGGGGTGCAAGCTGCGTACTCTGTGTAAAATCGAACTGGTATCCCATCAGGTCCAGCGGCCTTTCCTCTTTTGAGCGATTTTAATTGTTTCTCTATCCCTCTGTCGTTTATTTCTATATCTACCATTTTGTCATCTGTGCGACAATCTAGAGAAGGAACTACAGTGCAGTCTTCCTCTGTGAAACAGCTTTGGAAAAAGACATTTAGTATTTCGGCCTTTAGTCTGTCATCCTCTGTTTCAGTACCATTTTGGTCATAGAGTGTCTGGACACTTTGTTTTGATCCACCTACCGCTTTGACATAAGACCAAAATTTCTTAGGATTTTCTGCCAAGTAGTACACAGAACTTTACTTTCGAATTCATTGAATGCCTCTCGCATAGCCCTCCTCACACTACATTTCGCTTCGCGTAATTTTTGTTTGTCTGCAAGGCATTGGCTATGTTTATGTTTGCTGTGAAGTTCCCTTTGCTTCCGCAGCAGTTTTCTAACTCGGTTGTTGTACCACGGTGGCTCTTTTCCATCTCTTACGATCTTGCTTGACACATACTCATCTAACGCATATTGTACGATGGTTTTGAACTTCGTCCACTGATGGTCAACACTATCTGTACTTGAGACAAACTTTTGTGTTGAGCCGTCAGGTACTCTGTAATTTGCTTTTTGTCACTTTTGCTAAACAGAAAAATCTTCCTACCTTTTTTAATATTTCTATTTACGGCTGAAATCATCGATGCAGTAACCGCTTTATGATCGCTGATTCCCTGTTCTGCGTTAACTGTTCCAAATAGCTTGGGTCTGTTTGTCACCAGAAGGTCTGATATGTTATCACCACGAGTCGGTTCTCTGTTTAACTGCTCAAGGTAGTTTTCAGATAAAGCACTTAAAAAATTTCATTGGATTCTTTGTCCCTGCCACCCGTTATGAACTTTTGAGTCTTCCAGTCTATATCCGGCAAATTAAAATCTCCATCCAGAACTATAACATTGTGGGGAAATCAACTCGAAATATTTTCCAAATTATCCTTCAGGTGCTCAGCCACAACAGCTGCTGAGCCAGGGGGCCTATAGAGACATCCAATTACCATGTCTGAGCCTGCTTTAACCGTGACCTTCACCCAAATTATTTCACATTTCGGATCTCCGTCAATTTCCTTCGATACTATTGCACTTCTTATCGCTATAAACACGCCTCCCCCTTCACTGTCCAGCCTGTCTCACAAGACATCCTTTGTTATGGGGCATAGGAGCCTCTATATAGCAGTGAGAACGTTTGCATTTCGGAGATGTTTGTTGAAAGCAGGACTTAACGATTTCCAGGTAGGATAACACATGATGGACAGGGTGCTACGTTAGGACTATCAGGAGGAATGCATTCGTCATTATTCTGGGCTACTTTCGTAAACAGGTTTTGTTAGGACAAGAACTTCCATGTGGAAAAGCTGAGACATCACGAAAGCTCCTACAAAAGCGACCATTAACTATTTGTGCAACACTTTGCAATTTCCGAGAGGGCGACTTGGCTCTTATTTACATAGCCATGTGACGTCGGAATAACATTGAGGACGTTTTAGATGCGCCTGTGTGGGTGAGCTGCTATGCAGACATCTCTCGCTTGACGCTGGACTTGCAGGTAGATGTCAATCATAGTGAACATGTGCACGACCGGAGGCATCTCACATGCCCCATCAGGATCTCTAGGTACAATGGACCTTGTGCAATTCTGAGAAGCATGGAACAGATTTCTGTAGTGTAACCTGTGATGTCAGCACCCACATGTAGAGAAGTATAGCGCCAGCAATGGTAAACACGCGCACACAGCCCAGAGGATGATCTGGCTCTTATTACGTGACGTCAGTATAGCACTCGAAGAACTCTAACTGTATACCTGAAAGTAGATGCGACTTTCACCTGCTGGCTGTAGGCGATAGTGGCCTGAGAGCAGTGGCTCGTGCCCCTACATTCGTCTGTCTGGCGGAGACTCACGGCGTCGGCATGTGTGCGCCGTGGAGCCTCTGATATGTTGTGGTTGACGATAGCGCGAAAGCGTTTTTTACGTGTGCTGAGTGTTGACTTCCGCTTGGGACGCGACAGCGATCGGACGTGTCGGTACTTCCGCGTAGTCGTAGCGCCGCAAGCCGTGTTTATAATAATTCTTGGATTGTGACCTGTGATATTCTCAGTGCTTCTTCACTACCGTCGTACACAAGCTTCTTAATTTACTCACAGCGGTCCCGACCGCGCATATAGTGCAGTTATGGCTCCCAGTGTACCACGTAAGAATACCCTGTGTTTTGCATTTGAGAAATATTCCAGGAATGTGCAACCGAGTTCTCTAGAAATCCATGACTGGATAGTAGATATTATTGGCATCACATCCGATCAGGTCCACACAGCATATTATGACATGGCGGAATACTGTTTCTTTGTGAAGTTTTTAGACCAGATACAACTGGAGAAAATTTTGGTGAATACTGGTGGGAAAGCAGAGTTCCGACATCGTGATCAGTCGGTGAGTACAGTTTCAATAACTAACGCTGACTTTGAGTATAAACAAGTGCGAGTGTTCAATTTGCCACCTGAGGTTGAGAATTGTTTTCTTGGAGATGTCCTCGCCAAATACGGTGACATCCGACAGATTAGAAACGAAAAATGGTCGAGCCGTCACAAACTCCAATGTTATAGTGGGGTTCGCTCAGTTGACATGGCCGTTAAAGTCAATATCCCATCCTATATAATGGTTTGTGGTTATAAGGATCATGTCATTTACGAGGGGCAAGTACGAACTTGTTTTATCTGTAACACGAGTGGCCATTTACGAGAGGATTGCCCACGGCGAGTTGTCGTACTTCGAAACAATCTGCAACAACGACAGAGATTAACATTGGCTGATGTCCTAACTCAAAATCAGACGCCTTCTGTGACTGACTCCCAACCGAGTGCATCTCTGTCAGAGGACAACGATCTCGGTAACAGCACCTTCCCACCCTTGCCTCAAAAACCCGTGGCCAGTCACCCCTAAGCCACCGGTGTTGCATTATCTGTCGGTAACAAACGACGACGTACTATAAGTGACGGTAGTGGTTCCGGCGAACAGGTAGTAAAAAATCAAACCGATGACGCGGAGCCACGGGCCTCCACACAGGACACGCATGTGTCGGATGGCTCAGTTACGACCCGCCAAATTCCCATTCAACCGCCCGACGCAGAAACTGTCAATACGAGTGCAGCCGAGTGTTTACAGCAATCCGTTCCGATGCCGCTTGCCGACTCGCCGCAGGTGGCCAACACACAAGAGGCGGCAGTCAGTCAACTGCAACTCGTAAACACGGCGGATGAAGCACGCGGTGTAGAGCATAACATAAATAGCCGCCACCTCGAAACTGCTTCCAAACAACACGAGGACCCGGACAGCTGTATACAAACAGCCAGTGCGGCTCCAAACAAACACAGTGAGCCTACTGAAACCGCATCTTCGGACTTGCCGTCACCCGTTCCGAAGCAAGGACTTTCACATACTGTTTACAGCCATGACTCGCCGACTCCGCCGTCTTCAATGACACTTCGGACGCCTTTGCGACGGCAAAATAAAGTTAAACCAAAGGACTCCGTGGCTGGAAGTAACTCAAAAAGTTAAGTCAGCGCAAAAACTGGTACAAAACCTGCGGATGTAGATTCGAAGTCCGACGGTGAGATGGACTGGGCTTCCTACGCTTCCCATCACCCACAAGTCTCGGACGATCATGAGTCAAGCTTATAAGTTTTTGTCCCTGAACATTAATAGAGTTAGGACAGATGTAAAATTAGCAATGCTATTGCAGTTTATCTATGAGTCCGAAGCTGATATAGTTCTATCTTAAGTTTTCATGTATCAGGATTTGCAACAATCGTAAACACCGTGGCGGACGGGGGAACAGATACGGCCATTCTATCACGAGACGGAATCCCAGTGAGCAATATCGAAATGTTGGACTCCGGTAGAGGCATAGCTTGCCAAATTTTTGATGTCACCCTCGTCAATATCTATGCTCCATCTGGAACGACCTTAAAATCAGAAAGAGCTAACTTCTTTAAAAAAGACATCATATACTTGCTACGCCGCAGCCCAACCCAGTTGATAATCAGTGGTGATTTCAACTGTGTGATCCACAGGAAAGACCCATCGCCAAACTTTAATTACTGTAGGGAACTACATGATCTTGTGCGTCACCTACAGCTGAAGGATGCGTGGGAACTAAAATTTCCTACCCTGGTAAAGTACACTTACCTGACCACCACCGCATGTAGCCGTATAGACCGTTTGTACATCTCTGAGAACATTTGCCAACATGTTCTGGACGCCGATGTCATTCCGGCCAGCTTCTCCGACCACTGCGCCCTCTGTGTCACAATAAATCTGGACAAACAGCATACTAAATGGCATAGGATTCCGTGGAGCCTAAATGTTTCTATTCTCGCCGATGCCTTGCTACAAGATGTCATCTCCACGACATGGGCGGATTGTCTCAAGCAATGCTGCAGATATCCGAGCAAGGTGGCCTGGTGGAATGCTGTGGTCAAACGGAAAATGCGATTATCTTTAAGAAACTACAGTTGGCAACGGGCGCAAGATGTCAAACGCACGATTGATTTTTACCAAACAGTTCTGCGAGAGTTGTATGCGACTACGACACCAACCAACACACAGCTGACGACCATCAAACAAATAAAGGCGAAGCTTATAGGCATAAAGCGAACGCAGCTTGAAGGACTGAAGATCAGATCTAAAGCAAAATCTCTTCAAGAGGACGAACTTGCATCGCTGTATCACCTCATAAAACATCGTGCCCATCGCAATCGAGCTTTTATCGGGGAGCTGGACACAGATGGTGGACTCCGTTTGACCCGACAGAGTGATATTCTTACTGCAGTTTACCGGTACTTCACGGATCTGTACTCGCAATGCGATACATATGGTGAAGACGGCGGCGATATCGTGAGTGCTCTGCCCACCGTAGTCACGCCTGCGGACAACTTGGCGGTCGTACACGATTTTGCTCCAGACGAAGTCCTTGAACTGATTTCTGGCTCGCCATCAAATAAATCCCCTGGCCCTGATGGTTTGCCACGGGAATTTTATGTGCGCTTCTGGCCCATAATCGGACACGCATTTACAGATGATCTCAATGAAGTGATGCGAGGGAGTGACGTGCCGGCCGAAATGAAGGAAGGCCGAATTGTATTGATACCAAAAAGCAAACACCGAAAAACCTTATATAATTTCCGACCTATTACTTTACTCAATTTTGATTACAAAACCTTCGCCAGAGCACTCAACAGCAGATTGTCTCCGTTTATGAAGCAAGTGATTCACAACCATCAATCACGCATCCCTGGTCGCACTATTATGACGCCCCTTTCGGAATATAGAGATGTAATAGCCATAGCATCAGTCACTAATGTGAATCTCGCATTGTTGTTTATCGACTTTTGCAAGGCTTTTGATCGCGTCCGCCACGAGTACCTCCTACAGCTACTGCAGCGGTGTGGTTTTGAGCAACGGGTTATAAATGTCGTGCAACATTTCGTCACGGGCATTACAACCAGAATCAGCGTAAATGGACAGCTTACGCAACCCATCGAGGTCCAAAGAGGAGTGCCGCAGGGGAGCCCTCTCTCCATGATGTTATTTGTTTTATCGCTCGAGCCGCCCTTACGCTCTATTCATGACAAACTTGCAGGCCTTTCGGTCGCCGTGACGTCCTTCGTGGTTCGTGCTTACGCCGACGACGTCGGAGTGTTACTGCGCAACGACGGAGACGTATCAACCCTCAAGACCGCGGTAGACGAGTACTGTCGTGCTTCCGGTGCTAAAATCAACGCCGGTAAATGCACCTTTGTCAACATTCGAGGATTCGACGCAGTTATTATACCTTGGGCGAAGCGTGTCGAAAACCACACCACTCTGGGGATGATTATCGACAAATGCCCGCTAGAAATGAATGCAAAAAATTGGAAGCAGGTCACCAATAAAATGCGAGGTGCCATCTATGAAAACAATTGGCGGTCCGTTAACATTCTCCAACGCATACGACTCCTCAGCAGTTATATATTCAGTAAAGCGTACTATATGGCCCAACTATTTCCAGTCCCCAAGATGCAGGCCAAACACGTGATGAAACTCTCTAATAGATTTATCTGGAAAGGGCATCTGTTCAAAGTGAAATACACCACGCTGACGTCTTCCAGAGAGGCCGGCGGACTAAACATGCCTAACATTAACCGAAAGTGTACTGCGTTATATATTAAACGAATCACCCATTTGTTGGACAAGGAACCTCTCAGCGTAACCAGTTGGCTCTTCCGAACCTTACAACCTACCGATACGCATCCACCCATTGATGTAGGTAAAATTCATTACAAACTACGACATGCGAGCATGTTGGCACAACAGTATACTGCATTATTTCGGTGATTTACGAGCTGTTCGCAGGTCTGTATGGTATATACTGCATTATTTCGGTAATTAAGAGTTGTTTTCGTGTGTGTACATCAGTGTACTGCATTATTTAGATAATTTATGAGTAGTTTGCAGGGCTGTGTATTGTGACTCCAAGCACATCTGAGTGAGTGTTTTGTTTCAGTGTAATAAATAAACTACGTAAAATCCATCGGTAAATAAATTGTTCCAAAATATAGTACACTCCTCCCTTCTCTCCAGCAGCCCAGAAGAGGCTGAGTCCTTTTCCTGGCATTTCCCCCCACCAGACCACTACGGGACTACAGTGCCCTCTGGTAGCAGAACTGCGTACTATGTCAGTTGGACTCCAGACCTAATGGTGAACACACTGGATGGAGCTACTGCCTAAAAATTATTGAAATGAACACTGCATGCAAAATAAGGACTTATGTCCATCCTATCCAGCAGAGGCTCAGTCCTTTTCCCACCAATTCCTAGGAACAGGTGGCGGTCAGATGACTTAGGTTAGTGGAGGTAGTCTTGGTGTGTTGCATTGTCCTGCTGGAATTTGAACTTCCCATCATTTTCTGGGGGAGGGGATAGGGAGGGAGGAGAGGAGGGGGTTAGGTTAGTGGAGGTAACCCAGTTGACCTATTTCCCCCAAAATTTGAACTTCCCGCCATGAGGTCATTGCGAAATTGCCATATCTATCGCCACCACCTTGGATCGGCCATCTTGAATAAATTTGGCAACAACGCAATGTGGGGCCATGTTCTCTTTGTCCCACTACTCCCATCTCCCTAGTGCATCCCAAACATGCCCCATGAGATTGAAATCGGGATAGCGAGCAGCCCACACCGTGTGTGCAATATCTTGTGTTTCCTAAGAAACATCAACCACCTGTGCTCTATGAGCTCGAGCATTATCGTCCATCAGCACTAATTCTGGGCATGAGATTCCAAGATCTCCTCACAGTACCTGACAACAGTTAAATCTAGCTGATTCACTCATAGTTTCATGAAGAGGTGTCAACATAATCACTGCCCACACCATTATGGATCCTCCCCAATAACGGTCTCTTTCCAGAATGTCTGGGTAGAGAAATCGTGTTCCACTTGCCCTCCAGAACCGAATTCGTCGATAATTACTGTCCAGACAGAATGGGGATTCATCTGTGAAAAGAACTTAGGCCCTCTATTCGACTGTCCAGGTGGCATGTTGACAGATCCACTCTAGACATTCCCTTCTGTGAAGACATGCCAGAGATAAGCAGACGGCAGGTCTCCAACAATAAATGCTACTCTGCTAAAGCCTTCTGTACACCACTTGCCTCGCTACAACACGTCCTGTGGGTAATGTGAGGTCAGATCCCAGGTGCTCCGCAGCACTAAGGCGATGCTGTCGTGCCCCTGTAGCCAAATAATGGTTCACTCCTTCTGATGTCACACGTGGTCGACCCTGTCCTGGTCTCCAGGATACAGTTTTGATCTCTATAAACTGTCGCCTCATCGGAGAAACAACAGAACGATTCACATTAAGCCATAGGGCCACACCAGTTTGTGTCACTCCTGCTTCCATTCTTCCTTTGGCCCTCCACGGCAGAGAGTCTGTAGGCGTCTTCTCTGTGCCATACTGTGTACACAGCAATTGTGGATATGAGACTACCCTGCAAACACCACCCCACTTGATAGGTGCCCTGACGTCGTTGCTGCCATAGCTGTCCGTTGATTGGTATGCCATCTTCCGTGCAGAACACGATCATAACGACATCTGTTGACATTTTGTATGATTATATCGTGAATTAGACAGAGGACAGGGAAAGAGCAGTTTGTTGCTTTAACTTTGGATCCCAGTGTATAATGTGAAGCGGCATTTCCAACTCCTTCACGAGGACCTCGTGAGCTGGTTGGATACTCAGGAAAGGAAGGCCATTCTTCTCTAGCTGAAACAGAAGAGAGAGAAAGAAGAAATTCGAGTAGATATATACAGCTTCTTGAAAATATTATTTATAAAGCTTTATGTGGGTTTGCCCTCGATTTCATCCATGACTTCAGTGCCTCCCTTCAGCGACGGACAATTTGTTAAAGAGTGTTTTGAAGCTATCGCACCAATCTTGTACCCAGCGACTCTTCCGGTTTTCGAAACGGTTTCTCTTTCATGGAGAACAGTTTGCAGACGCGATGAAGAAACGGCAAAGGACGTGGAAATGCAACTGATATATAAGAGTAAATAATTAGTTTTTTCTCCTTGGCCGACGACATATTGCTTAGGAAACATTATTGACAAATGTGACCTTTGTCGGGAAAAACTTTCGTTGATTGCGACAGATAGAGCTCCTGTAACGATTGGACAAAAGTCAGGTGTCGTAGCTTTGATAAGGAACAAGGTGAAATAAGTTGATATCCAACAGGAAACAGCAGCGATATACTGCGCCCTATATCGCGTTAATCTGCTGCCAAAATGTGGCACAATAAGTGGTGTCATTTACTCTGTTGCAAAAGCAGTTAACGAACTGAGATCGCACGGTTTGGGACATCCGCAGTTTAAATCCTTACGCGAGGTGCTGACTTAGATTAACACGGTGTTCTCTACTTTTTTTAAGTGCGCTGATCGTGTGAAAGAGTTGTTTTAAAACGTTTTTTCAACTTAAGTAAAGACGTAGCATCATTCATGGACATTAAAGGAACGCCAAGAAAAGAAAATACTTTTATGACCTCCAGTGGATGTTTATTAGATCTTCATTTCTAATTGAGCTTATGAGGCACCTGAATGTCTTGAGTACAACTTTCTAGGTTAGACATTAACTAATTAACGATGTTTTTGACATCGGCTTTGCGTTCTAAAAGAATATTGCTTAGTGGATAAAGCAACTTTCAGAGAAGTAATTTGCGCACTTGTCAACTTTTGCACAAGTTACAAATTAAACAGATCTTGAATAGCAGACATTCAGTGAACATTTTGATGAGTTTGTTACGGTGCCACAGACATTGTTACTAAACTTTGGCAGAAGATTTTTGTGACTAAATCGATCGGAATTTGATTTTAGTTTTTTGCAACTGCTTTTGCAACGGACGTTGAAAGTGCACCTCTCGAAATTCAGTTGGAGGTCATTGACTTTCACTTTAGTAGCGTGCTCACAGACAGGTTTCGCATTTTACGTGAACATCCCCTGAAAACAGTTTCCCTTTTTGTTGAAATTAACGAAATCGAATGTTACTGTTTATCAGCCGAGTGCAATGCGTTTGATGACCAGTAATCTAACTCGAAACATCGTGATGCTAGTTAAAAATATTTGAAGACAAAAGTAGTGTGACTAAAAGAGATGCTCATTTATTTTTCATGAGTAGCAGACCACCTCTGAACTTCAGACTTCTCATTAAGATTACATCTGATAACTTAACAGATGTTTGATAAAAAAAACATGTGTTCTTTGCTTATTACTTTATATCTGTGTTGTATTTATGACCACGAACTTGAGTCGACGGTAGTGGTATTTAATTTCTTTTTCTTGAGCCCTGAGCCCTGTACTGCCTAACCCCCCCCCCCACACCAACATTTCCCGTTCTCTACTGAACTGAACGCCAGAACTTGGACGTTTCGTACTGCCTGTAATTGTCAACTTAAGTAACGTATCACTTTGTGGTGCTGCGGTAGTCTTTACGGACGGCAATATGCAATGAAAAGCTTATTATTTCTTTCTCTGTCACTGCACTGTGCTTCTGTCGAACTGCAGACTATCAACTGCGTTTCTACAGTCTATAGTGTAATGTGAACGAAGCTGGAAAGATTCATTCGTGCTGGTCGCACAGCGAAAAAAATCAAAAATAAAATTTCACTCACTGACAAACTCAAGGTAACATGCCGAGAGCAGCGACAGCGATGGGCGACAATCGACAGAGACAGGCGACAGAGACAGATGTCGCCCATGACAGCGACATGTTGTTACCATACCCAGCGACAGACGCTACAGTGTGTCGTTCGAATTCGAAGACGATGGTTGTCTGCGAAAACATGTCGACTAATGAAATTGTGTGTTTACTTTTTGAAGAGGAGGAAGACGATGATTTGTTTTTGTACCAAAGAGGAGACGCCCTATTAACTCGATGTTCAAGGAACGACGCGAGGAAGGTTTCTACACGTTAGAAAAACGTTTACGAAGTGATGAAGGAAAATTTAGATCTTATTGCAGATTAAATAAAAAACAATTTAATTTTATTTTGAATTTAATTCGTGAAGAATTACAACCAAGAACTACAATAGATGTCATTACAGTCGACGAAAAATAATTCTTAACGTTAAGGTATTGTATTTGTATCGTCTTGTATCATATTTTCAATTTCTTCTACACTGAAATTACGCTGTTCTTGAACAGGTGGTAGTGTCAAATCAGTAGGCTCCTGGGGCGAGTATGCATACATGGCAACGAAATTGGTAGAAATAGAAGGCTTTCAAATTATGTAATCGGGAGTGCTCGCAGTTTGATTTGGGGAATTTGAGTGACATGAACTAGAGTTAAATGACACTTCGGTACTGAACTGCTGAGTAAAAGAATCAGGATTCTCAGCTCTCATCATTTGATACTTAATCAGGATGTTAAAAATTTCTTGCTTCTCTTTTAGTTTGTAAATTTGTGGTAGTGAGCCCAAAACATCTCCGATGTGATTACAAAATAAATGTATTTCAATATCATGTTTATGTGTTATTTTATTGGACAAAGTCTGCCGACTGTCATCCTTCTTTTTTAAGTAATTGAGAATGGTATCGTCATTTTTGTTTCGGAGTCGTCGTTTAGTATTAGTAGCCACAGTACTTGTTGTAGGTTGGTGGTCTGTAAGAGTTTCATTTGCAGCTCCTTCCTCATTCCCCTCCCTGTAAGTGACAATACTCTCACCCCCAGATTGCTCAGCAGTATCATCTCTGTCTACCCTGTCTTTCACTATGTTAGTGCCGCCAATTCTATGCTGAGATACAGTCTCAAGAAAACTCAACTGTTTATATATTGTCCATTTAGAGTTCTTAGGTGCAGCAGATCCTGTTCCTGATTTATTGTTGCGCTTGAATCTATTGTAGGAGTCTTTTGGTGTTTCCACCATCTTTTACAATCCTCGCCAGTAACGAAAATTATGACATGCATTTTACATGTTAACATTCAAACACTAATCACAGTTTCTTACGTAGGTCGTGTACATTTACAAAACACATATTGTCTATATAAATAATGATAAGGAATTCTTTTTCCTTTTTTACAGATTCATGGCCACAGGAGAAACATTTAAGTCCTTGTCATATGCCTATTGCATATCAGATGGCTTTATCTCCCAGATCATTAGGAAAGTTTTGAATGTATTGAGAACAAAACTGATGCCAATAGTATTGCCCATGCCAAATGAAAATACTTTTAAACACATTCAACAAGATTTCTGGCAGAAATGGAATATACCAAACTGTGTGGGTAGTATTGATGGCAAACATATCCACATAAAACCACCAAAAAACAGCGGATCTCGTTTTCTTTTTTCAACTATAAAAATTACTTTTCCATTGTTCTGCTTGCAATAGTTTATGCCAATTACAAATTCATTGTTGTAGATGTTGGTTCTTATGGCAAAGAAGGTGACAGCCGTATTTTTCAAAAATCCGAGATGGGGGAAAAAGATTCTCACAAACAATTTTAATTTCCCTGCATCTCAATGCCTTCCCAACACTGATATTTTAATGCCGCACTTCATAATCGGCTATGAAGCATTTGCACTTAGTAATTACGTGTTGAATCCATACTGTCAAAGAGATGCACGAATGGATAGGGAAAAAGAAATTTTTAACTACCGTTTGTGTCGTGCTCGTAGAGTAGTAGAAAACGCCTTTGGGTTATTGTCCCAAGTATTTAGAGTGTTTTATACACCAATTGCAATTTTACTAGAATTATTTGATGACCTGATTATAACAGCTTGTTGCCTACATAATATTCTGCGAGATGCTTATCTTGAAGATCAACCAATTCCCTTCTATCAATGTGAAACATCGACTCAGTCAACAAGTATGATAGAATTGGCGCATAATGGAGGTTTTACAAACAGTGTTGGATTTGAGGTGAGAGACTAGCTTAAATGGTTATTTTGTAGTACACAGGGTGGAGTACCATACCGAGATAATGCTGTAAATAATGGTAATTGATCTTCGTTGAACTTGGCAATTCAATGTGTACTTAAATAAATAATATTCACTGTTTTTATTGAGCTCCTTCCCTACATCTTTCCATACATTGTCCTTCGCAAGTGTATTTTTGTATGCATCTAATTTGACGTAATATAGCTGGGGGTTGACACAGACCAAATTGATCAGTTTCTCGTCTTCCTCTCGGGAAAAATCCATATTTACGCTCGGCGACACATGATAGTACTGGCCTGGGAGCAGCAGTGTCGCCCGTCATGTGCGCGACAGATACAGGCACGACGTGCAGCGCGACACTTGTCACGCCTGCGAACCAGCTCACATCAGAAATAATTTAAATCAGCTGTGTCGCTGTCGCCAGATGACACTTCTCTCTGTTGCCTGTCTCTGTCGACTGTCACTGTCGCTGCGCTCAGAATGTTACCTTCAGGAAAACAATGCGTCTGTTTTACAACATAATAATTGACGTGCAAAGTCATAAGTTTCTTATAAAAGCGTGCACACGAAGAGATACCTCATAAAAGCATGCACACTAATGTAAATTCGTCTGCTTTTCTTCACTATAGAATTGTTAGAAGTTAACTATTATTACTTTTTCATTCAATGACACTTTAGAGCAGCACAGGATTGCTCTTTATGGCTACACTTCCGCATTACTAAGCAAATCACATTTTATATTGTGCAATGAATATTCATTGCATTGTTGTACTATAAACATTACGACAATGCTAAGAAAACTAACATGACCACAAAGTCATCTGTCGATCGCGTGTTATTGGCAGTTCTCAGTTCCATTCTCAAGCGAGATGTGCGCCCATTTTTGCCGCACCACGATACACAATACCACGGTGCTCGCGGGCAGCTAAGGATGCCCAGTCCTGGTCTAGAGCATTTTTCCTTGTAAATGCTTGAAATACACCAGTAGTTGCACAAATGTATTTACGTGTTATTAACAGGTACTGCAAACAATACATTTAAACATAAAACAATGTACTAGAATCACCCTCCCACACCAGTGAAAATTTCAAAGTAAATAATACACACTATCATGCTTTGTTTAGTTTATTCTGTGTAACTAGAGTTGACCAAATGCAGTACCATTCGATATGATGGAAGTACATTCACACTAAATCATACAATACCATGTACAAATATGCGCTTCGATGTAGAATATTTTTTCTGTGTAATAGTAATATTTTATGATTAAGACTATAAAGCATATTCAGTGGCAAGAAACAGCACCATTCAAAGCAGAATTACATATTCATTGTGTGACAAGATGTAATAAAGTCGAATACCAGTACTGTCAAAAGCTTTTAACGTGGAATTCTCCATTAAATGAAAGTACAAAAAATGGAAGTGAACAAAAATAAAACAGAAACGAGCAAAAGTCGAATGCCAGCATGTCAAAAGCTTCGAACATGAATCTCTCCATTAAATGAAAGTACAAAAAATGGAAGTGAACAAAAATAAACTAGAATATGAGCAATACACTTATAATGCAATTAAATCATGTAGTTCACATGTGGGTTCACAAGCAGGAACACATATAAACAAATATATATCAGCCCGTAGAACACAATGTAAAGAAACCAGCTTCTGTTTATATGTACCAGCAGTAGTAGTAGATTATTCATTCATAGACAATTTACATTGCATGGTTTTCAACAGAAAATACATAGTAAATAAACTAAATTAAATAAATTTATACATACACTTATAACTATTCACTGTATCCTACAGATACAAGGGTGCAGAATACCCCACACAATCTCACATTAAAATTGCATACGCAATTTTGATTAATTACATAAAAGATATTGTACATAGAATATTTAGTTGAGATTTAAATAAAGACACATAATAGTTGTAACAATTCTGTTCAAAATATTAATTCGAGTCATAGCAAACATTTGACTGAAAATACTTTTGACATTGACTATGGCATATAGAACACAAATATAACTATTTACTACTAGGTTGTTGAAGGTATTCGTTTATACTGCAATAGCAGTTGTGTGTTATATGTATGCAGATCTGAGTTGATTTTGAAATTATCACTGCACCTTTTTATATTAATTATTCTTTTTCATATGTAGAGGCATGGTAAAGGTAGAACATTTAGCTGTTGGAATAACAACTTGGAGGGCATTAGCCTTGAACCATTGGTAATTATTCTAACACCTCATTTCTGTAGTCTAAACATGAATTTTAGATTTGTCTTATTATGACCCCAGACAATGACATTATAGATAACAGCAGTGTGAATATAAGCAAAGCAGATACTTCTGCTACACAGTTTACTGGACACATTACTAACTGTGGATAGTGCAAAGCAAGCAGAACATAATTTGTTAGTGAGATAGTGGATGTGGGCTTTCCAGCGTATATTTTCATCTACGTGGACACCTAAAAATCTTTTGATAGCTACTCTTTTAAGTTCTTTATTTTGTTGGCGTTTAGTTGGTGATAAATATGCACCAGTCGCTTTTTTACGATTTATTCAACCATGAACATGTTTTCAAGCCACTGTAGGGTCATCATCAGATAGAGATGTTACAAAAACATTATGTTGTGGACCAAGTATGTCTAGATGCAGAGCTGGTACTGAGTGCACTGCCATGTAGTATCCATATCATAATGCTTCTTATAACGTACATTATTAAGCTGTGTACACAAAGTATTTAGCTACACTTGGTTTTACAGTTTATTTTGTATTCCGAGGTCCAGGTCATTTTGTGACTTTGTTTTCCTGTAATGGGTATAATTAGTATTTAAAATATTTAAGGTTAACTTGTTCGTTTCAAACCAAGTTCGTGAATATTCCCAAACTCTAGTTACAGATAATGGCAATATTTCGCTTGCACCAGTGACAACATTCATATCATCAGCAACCTCAGTTATATGTGTCCATTCATTGGACTTTCGATGTGATTTACATAAATAAAAAATAAGAGGGGTCGTAGAACACTTCCATATGGTACCCTAACTTGTACACTGTAAAAATCAGACCTGTAAGCTATACTTTGATTTGTAATGTTGGGTGAAGTGATTTCTACTATCTGTTTTCTACTTTGGAGATAAGACTGAAACCATTTCGCAACTCCTCATATACCAACAGTTGCTAATTTGTCTAGCAAGACATCATGTTGGACAGTATCAAATGCCTTTAATAAGTCCAAATTTATTCCTATTGTATTGTTGTTTCTATCTAGTCCCATTATGATATTTTCGGTGAAATGGGTGATAGCTGATTGTGTACTCAGTCCTTCACGAAAAGTGCTAGTTTACAAACAAGAAATTGAATTTTTCGAGATTTCATGACTGTCTCTATTACGTTTGAAAATACAGATAACAAAGCTATTGGTCTATACTTACCTACTTCATCTATATTACCGTTTTTACACTGTGGTTTTATTTTTGAAATTGTCAATCTTTGAAGGAAGACTCTTTCTGATAATGACATGTTTATGAAATATGAGAGTGATTCTGATATGACACTAGCCTATTTTATTATAACTGAACCAGTTACCTTATCAGTCTGAGGACATTTTATTCTTCACTGTTTTTGTTATTCTGAGTGCTTCTGATTTATATGTAGGGCATAGCAATCTTGAGTTGACACGTTGTTCTCTTGGAACAGAAATTTCATTATCCATAAGACCATTTTTACTCAGATTGACTGGACTATTTGTGAAGTACTCATTTATGTAGTTTGCCAGATCAAGATTTTGGAGTAACACACTGTAATCATCTTCTAGAAAAATGTGATTTTGACTTTTAACATTTCTGTTTATTTATTTTTTGCTACATTCTACATTGATTTTTATGTGTTTACTGACCCTAAAAATACTTTGTCATTGGGCATTGTTTTAGCTTTTTAATCACCTGCCTACAACTGTTCTTATATGTCTTAATATAGCTTGCTAAGTGTTCATCTTTGTTGTCCTTATTGATTTGACTGAAATGTGTTAGGGTTTGACTCGACACATTCATAGCAGGTGATATCCGCTGGCTATTGTTCCTTGGTATGACACTGATTTTTGTAAGTTTTTTTGGAATGCACATCTCAAATAGGGACTTGAAAGTACCAGAAAAAGCATTGTATGAGTCATTAGCTGTTGTTTTCGAAAATACATTTTCCCAGATTCCTTTTGTTATCATCTGAATAAAAGTATTTACTTTTCCAGTGCAGTAGATCCTTTTATATCCCTAATTATATTTTATTACCTCGGGTATAGAAAAATTTACATGTGTGATGAGTATGTTCTGATTTGAAACACTTAAGTTTACATTTAGTGCTTCAGTGGAACCATTTTCCATATTTATGAAGATATTATCTAATAGGGAAGACGACAGCTCTGTTATTCTGCTGGGGTCTGTAAAGAGTGATTTCATGTGAAAGCTGTTTAGGATACTTAGAAGTTGTCTCTTTCCTCCAATTTCAATTAATACGTTAACATTGAAACTCACCTTGAAAATAATTTCACTTCAGTATTACATAAAGTGGTTAACAGTAGTTCCAGCTTTTTAAAAATGTGTTTTTATCATCCATTGGTGAGCTATATATTGTTGTGACAATTAGTTTTTACTCTCCTCCTCAGTTTTTACTCTATGGCACATGATTCACAATGTTTTTCAGTATTTAGATGATCCACTTCTGTTTTTGCTTTCAACTGTAATCCTGCTCTTGTATAAATGCATAGTCCACCAGTTTTACATACACTGTGGCAGTGATGAGATGATTGTTTAAATTTGCTTATATTTGTACGACTTGATTCACTGCCCTTGGACTTGCATTTGGGAGGATGTGGGTTCAATCCTGTGTCCAGCCATCCTGATTTAGGTTTTCCGTGATTTCCCTAAATTGCTTCAGGCAGGTGGTCCCTTTGATAGGGCACAGCCGCCTTCCTTCCCCATCCCTCCCTAATCCGATGAGACCGATAACCTCACTGTTTGGTCTCTTCCACTAAATCAGCCAACTGCCCTTGCACTAGTGTTCAGATAAACAAGTACATCACACACCAGCAAAATTATTTAAAGCTACTTCTAGATCTATCACTCTCTTCTTGAGGCACTGTATATTTTGACACATATCCTAAACACTTCGCAAGTATTTTCATTGTCGTCATTGGCTGATAATGTGCGGCTTTTTTCCTGAAGCTTGTCACTTATCTGCAAATTTTCAGACTGATTTGTCACAATCTTTTCCTTTTCATTCTTTGAAGCCATAAAAAAAATTCTCATTAAGTGGAGCAGATATACCTTGCCTTTGGCATCATTTATTCCACCCAACATTGAGGATGCGAGCAAAAATCCTTCGGAATCCGAACGGCATACTTACAACACAGTTCAAAGAGAGCAATACACACAAGAAGTCGTAATCAAGACCACGGTGCGATGAAGCCAGTTTCTGTCATATCAGACGATTTTTAGGTTTTGCAATGTGATAAAGGGCAGTTATTTCTAAACAGTCAAAACTGCAATGTAAGTTTTCATAAATAAATAATTTTATGCTCAAAAGGCGGCCACGATCTCATTTATAAAATATTACATGAGTGTGAATCCCAGCTGCGAAAAGTTAATCTTGTTTTTTGATTAAGATTTCTCGAATATACTACTTTGCTACGTCACGAAAACGTTCCCAGTCACTCACTTTACCACTAGACTATGAGGCCGACCATAAAGTATAAATGAAAAATATTGCCATTAATACACGTGTTTCGAAAAGCAAGAATACGCGTTTTCGCGTCAAATTTTGCAGTATTCGAAGTTCACTAGTATGGCACCAGGGGCGCTTCTGTCATTCTATGCTTCCATACGGAACTGTATATTCGATACCACCAGACAGTTAGTCGATAGTTACAGGTGTTTGTTGCGAGTGCGCTTTTCGATACATTGTTATCGATTGTTGTCGGTGTTTACGTTTTACAGTCGAAACTCGAATGTTATTGGCTTGGATCCGAGCTAGAAAGTAAATAATGTGGGGGCTGTGAGGAATACAGTGCTGGTGTACGGCGCATAATTCTGAGTTATCTAAGTTATTTTTGTTTTAAAGGCGTGTTTTATATACTTATAGATCATTCACAATCGTCTTAAACAATGTTGCGCCTTTTGCAAAGAAGTGTAAGTACGTTTCTTTTCTTTAATAATACAAACACTTCACAGTTTTAGCTAATAATTTTTTGTGAGCATTGCCTTGGACAAATTAATTTGGAGTAGATTGTTCTTTTCATGGCTATATTTATGTGTGCGATTCCAGCGTAGTTTACATATACTTCTCAGTGATAATATGTGGTGTCCACTCTAGAACCTAAAGCGACAGGTGTTTAAACAAGCGGACTTACTGACAACATGCTCGTCGTACATTTACTCACATTGAGTTTGTCGTCTACAATCAAACCCCCCACGGACTACGCTTCAAGTATGTCTGTCACTACAGCCAGTTTCACAGGGAGATGCACTGTGACAGTCTAGCCAAAACAACAGTGGCAACAGTAAATATAATCCTAGTTGGAGAAATTATTTACTCTGTCCATCTATCAGCTTTAGTTTGGCCTTGAAAGAAGCAAGGTATTTAGCCATAACAATGTTCGCCCACATACCCAGTATGTAAAGAATTGTAATAATAAAGTTACCTTGGTCACCATGCTGCCAGTGTACTGTAATTGTAAAACTGACATATTATGCTTCCTAGTGACATGTCAAAAATATTATCCAAGGAACATTCAAATAACCAATGCCAAGCTTATTTTATTCCTTTGTATATATTTAAATGAGTATAATTATCATTGAACTATAAAAGACTGGCAATAGGCTTTCTGGGATTCAGGATACATTATTTATTTGAAGCACCATGAATTCTAATAAGACTCTAGTCAGTTACATCATTACAAGGCTCATCCTTAGCTCAGACTACAAAATATGACAGAACCTTTGGCTTTTTGAACTTAGGAGTCAGAAGCAATAGTTGACTGACATTCCAGATTCAATTTTCAGAGTACTGTTGTTAAGTTTCAGTGCATATGGAATTCAACAGTGAATGTAAGAACTGCCCGGTAACCACCCATTGTGAAATTTACTTGCAGAGGATGATAGAGGTACGAGAATTACAAAGAATGCAAATACAGAGAAAGAATATGAGGGCGTGTAGCTGCCAGTTTTCTTATTGTCATTAACTTCTGTTGTAAAACTTTATTAAAACATATGGGCTGAAGACCAGGATTGATGTACAAAATTATCTTCTAACATTTTGTCCCCATCTGTGGAAGACTGAAATCTCTAGTTTTATACCTGAAGGCACCTGATGCAAGTTGGGACAAAATGTTCATAAATACCTTTAAAAGTCAGCGATGGCCTGCCATATCAGAAGTTTCAACAGGAGTAAACAGTGACCGTGAAGCAGTCATCTGTGCATTATTCTGTTGAAGAAATTAGTCTTTAGATAGTATTCCCCAGTGAAGACACTTTTATATGAATTATTTGCAGCTGAGTAACCACAGGATGAATAATGTATGTACAAAATATTCATCAAAATTATCAGTGATTTGGTTCTTATTTAATACTGCTTTGCTAGAAGTACTCTGTAGTTTTAGTTACTTACAATATGGAACAAATGTAGAAGCCAGTGTACGCTGTTTCCACAACCTTTATTTTGCATTCACATACATTGCCTTTGCCATCTCACTACAAAATTGTCAGTGACCAACCTAACCTGGACCTGAAGCTACACTATACGTGAGTGTCTCACCACAGCCGTGATTTCAAAAGGGTACACTATCAGACTCAACATTGTTTCTCCTTCAACATGCAAGCTGCAGAAAAGAGTATGGAAACAATACAGGTCAAAGAAATATGTCCATAAAATTCGAAAATGCAGTTTTTAGCTGGTAGCAGTTTTCTCTTGAAGTTCCCTTTTATACCACAGGGAATGCTGCAAATTTTCTGAACCCTTATTTCATCTATCCACTACTTACTGGACAGACATGTTTAAGAAATGTCATTTCTATACCCATACTGAAGTGTCTCAAGAAATTTGTCTATTAGCACAAATTGAGAGAAGGTAGAAATTGAAAGAAAAATCCAGTCTATTGCAACCTTAATTGGGCAGAGTTAAAATCAAAATGATAAGAGTAGCTAGTTACAAATGAGTAAATTGAAACCGTAGGTGCAGGCTACATGTGCCCCAAAAAACAGACAATCAGTAAAAGAAAGAAAAAAATTAATAAAACTATGTTATGTAAACTTACAAGAAATTGAATATTTTTATTTTGAAATTTTTTTCTGCCACATGATGCCATTCTCTCCACTCTCAGTGACCCATCCTTTCTTTTTCTTAGTATATTATGTGCAGTCCAGAAATACTTCTTTTTCTTCCCCCCCCCCCCCCCCCCAAAGTGGCCCAAGCAAGCTAAAAGGTTGAACACCATTGTTTTAAACCCTCATATTCAAGTTGTGTTGGTTTAGCTTTGATCTACAGCATTCTTAAGTCTATAATATTTTATTTGACAAAGCTAACCTTTACATTTGTATGACGAGAAGAGACCCAAAGATTCTGGGTAGTTTGTTCTTGCACAAATCATTGTGTTGGAACATGAACAGGTAAAGGATGTTATTCAGATTGATGCCTCTAAATACTGTGCTTATAATAAACATAAATTTTCATTATGTAATATGAAACTTGAAATCTCTTGTTAGAGTGCAAGAAAAAAAATCACTGCAGTAATATACTTTTTGGGCAAGAGTGAAAATATCATATGTGCCACATAAAAAGAGTGTGATCAGTCAGAATTATTCATATCACTTTTGGGATTTTTATTTCAGTCTAGTGGGACCAGACAAACAAATTATTCAACATTTTTGTTCAACATACTTGCTTAGTAAATAGAAAAATAACTGCAATCTCTCACTGCAGCATTCAGCATGACTATTTTTCTTTTAGTTATAAACAGTTATAATATATAGCTAAAATTGTAATAATAAAACAATGCAAACTCAAAGCTGGAATGTCAACAATATAAGGAAAAGATAGATTGCTACTTACTGTAAAGATGACACATTAAGTTTCGAACAGGCACAATGAAAAGACACTTACACAACAGCCTTCATCCAGCCTTTGTCAGAAAAGGAAAAACAAACACACACATACACATTCACACAAGCAAGCAAGCAACCACTCCTGATGCACAAATGAACGCCATCTCACACCACAGCTCGGGAACTGTCAGTCCTGTATGTGTGAGGTGTGCTTGCCTGTGTTACTTGGTGTGTGTGTGTCGGGAACTGTCAGTCCTGTATGTGTGAGGTGTGCTTGCCTGTGTTACTTGGTGTGTGTGTGTGTGTGTGTGTGTGTGTTTTTCCTTTTCTGATGAAGGCTGTGGCTGAAAGCTATTGTGTAAGTGTCTTTTCATTGTGCCTGTCTGCAGCTTAATGTCATCTTTACAGTTAGTAGCAATCTATTTCTTACTTACATTATTGTAATAATAAAATAATTCTATGTTGTATGACTGGGTCTAAGTGTCCAATGGCCACAGTATTTTGGCCAACAACCATGTTGCCATCATCAAGTGCAAGTTCCCATGGCTTACTAAGGCTACAGTCACAATTTATCAGCTGGTCACCTTTTACTATCTTGGTGGATTCCACAGTGATACAGTTCCATTATTTTTCCGTCTGTGTAAGAACCTTAGTGCTGCTGTAACCCATTTTATGTAATTCCGATAGAAAGTGCTGTGCAACTGCGAACTTGTTGGCCACAGTAGTCAGGTATGCCATTGATATTCACTGTAGCCATCTCTGATGGTATATATGTCATGCCTTGTTGACAGGATATTTAATACACATTAGATTTCCATAGCATGAGGCTGCCCACGACTCTACAAGTAGGTCTCGTGTTTTGACGCTGGGTGGAAAAAGTCTTTCTTGGAACAAGTACAGCAGCTACAGCCTTCTTCAACTTTACATTTATGCCAGTTGTACTGTTGATGGAGGGCTCACTGAATCTGCCATCCTGTGAAGCCATTCTTATGGAAAACTGTCCTCAGGAGAGACTCCATATCTGAGAGGTTGTGGGCCCTGTATTCCCATGGTTTGAGGCCTCTGTTCCTCAGCACTGTGTGGTCCTAGCTGTCTGTGTGTAAGAACAAGTTGGTGCACATCTTCTATGGCATACAGTGTGCCCAGATGTATCGTCAGTTCTCCTCTTCATCAAGACATACAGAAAGGGAAGCACTCTGTCCACTTAGATTTCCATGCCAAAGCTGATATTCCGATATTTAGAGTTGTGGTGTCTAAGGAATTCATCCAGCTTGCCCTTTCCATGTGGCCACAATACAAAATTGTAGTCAACATAATGAAAGAAACAAATCGTTTTCCATTGACCTGTTTCAGGGCTTCCTCCTTGAAGTGTTCCATGTTCCAAGTGCCAGCAGTGCTGAGCTAATAAGCCCCATCGAAAAGAAAGTACGGCAGAGTATGACTTGCATGCATGCAGGCCTCCAAGTTACATATCTGTGCGATAAGCTTCAAGGATTTGTGTAACTGAACTCTGGTAAAAAGAGACATGACATCAGAACTAACAAGAATGTTGGGATTCTTTAGCCTCTGACTGTTGAAATGTTCCACAACATCCACAGATTTGTGAATATGTGGACATTTACCAGCATAACGACTAAGCATGTTCTTCAGGAACCAGGTGGTTAATATTAAAGTTTAGCTACTCACAAAGGTCCATTGTGGCCTCTTCTTATGACAGTGAAACTTGGTAGGTCTGCTGATGCAGTAATGCAGAACTGATTTATACGGGAAAAAAATAGTTCCCGTTTTGGCCACCAGGTGCAAATCTGGTGCTGTACTGTGTTTGTATGACAGTACAACGTGTTTGTATGACAGTACAACATACACACTGTCATTTGACAAGCCATGACACAAGTGAACAGTATGGCTATTGAGAAGAACCATCATGTGCTGTTAGTGAAACTGCTATTCGCGAACAGCAGCAATTACAGTGCTGCATAGAGTATCACTGGCTGAAAGGTCCAAGGAGAGGCTCAGTGTCATTAAGTAGTTTATACAAGATGATGATGAGATTTGGAAATACGGGTGACCTTGGTGTGGCACCTGGAAGAGGAAGTGTCCTATCCCAATGGAAGTTACTGATGCGGTTACTGTTGCTTTAACTGATGCGACATATGCCTGCGGGTAGTGCAGTTCCATGAGAATTAACATCCCAAGGTCAACATTACAGAAAGTTTTGCAGTCTGTTCTACACAGGTACCCAAACAAGATCTAGGTGGTGCAGCAACTAAAACATCATGATCCGCAGCAATGTTCTGAATTTGCTCTTTGGTTTCTGGCACAGACTGAAGTATTGTCTGACAGGCAATATTCTGTGGAGAGAAGATGAAGCACCTTTTACATTACAGGGTGCAGTGAATACACAAATTCAGGGTACCGTTAAACCATCTGTTGTGCACAAAGAGCCATTGCATTTGTTTTATGTTACTGTTTGGTGTGGATACATAATCATCATTTATTCCCGTCACAAGTGCCTTTTATTCTTGGTTGGTTGTTCTTTGAAGAGAGCACACCCAGAGGGTCTGTCAGCTGTATTACAGCATCGGCGTATTATCAAAATCCCCTTGTATAGGATGTGATTCCTGCTTTGGAAGAGCACAACTGTGTGGAGACAACTTTCCTCAGGCAAGATGGGACGACACTTCCACGCCGTTTGCTCAGTGAAAGATTTGCTTAATGCAACCTTCCACAAACATGTTATCTCCAGAGGTTTCCCAGATGAGTGGCCTGCAAGATCACATGATCTTGACTGGGGGTATCTAAAAGAACACTTTCACCAGGGATATGTTCAGTCTCTACCTGATCTGAAGGCCAGTATTACTCAGACTCCACTAGAACTTCTGAGAGCAACTGCTGATCACATTGTTTTATGGATGCAGCATCTCATCAACTTCTCTGGTGCTCATATTGAACAAATTGTGTAAGTGGCAATTAATAATAAAATAAAGATTACGTCTTTCTCACGTGTTTGACGTTTTTGCCCATATTCTGTTCTTAGTCCATTAAATATGGAAACATTTCAATATGCCTTTCTTCTTTCACAGCACCAGATTTGCATCTGGTGGCCAAAATTGGAACTAATTTTTTTCCATCTAAATTGGTTCTGCATTAACACAGTAGTATATCTACCAAGTTTTGCTGGCATATGATAATTACAGCACACAGTGGATCCCTGTGAGTAGCTGAATTTTAAATTATAACAATCTTATACTTCCTGTTAATGAGTAAGTCTGATGATGCTAACATCTGGGTGCAGTTTGTAGGTGCTTCCATTGTTGCTTTAGCTAATAGACTGATCTTAGTAGAAACCTGCAGACAATATTTTGTTTGCACCTAGACTAAAATAGAAAGAATAGGCTGTACCTCAATCTGTGAAACAGTAGTGATCATATTTTTCATGTTTGCATCCACTCAACCTCAGTAGCTGCATGATAAACACAAGTAATGAGGGGAAGAAAAAAAAAACCATTGGGACAACACGGATATAATGCACTGCACAACACAATTAAAGGATCATTTTTCCAAAATCTTGTAATTGTCTCCCATTGTGACACGTAAGTTTAAAATCAGGATCAGATTTGCCTAGAAAATTCCTATGTAAAGGTACAAAAGCGTAGCACCCTGCAGTGTCACACTTGGACTTGGCTACACTTTGAACAGTAAGAGTGCGAAAAAATGGCTACAGCTAAGGACTCCATGGGGGGCGTAAGGTGGGTCAGTGATGTCCATTGGTACCAAATTTCGTGACAATTCTACTCAATGGCACCTTGGGTGTGCCACATATGTGAGAAGGTCATTATAGCCCTCTTACCTACATTTCATCCCTTCTTTTGACACCTCTGCTATGGAAGTCAGAATCTCGCCACTAACATTGAAATTGTGTAATTTTGTTATGGGTGACCAAGGAAAACATTTCAGACACACCATCACTCAGAATCTGACCAACATGAAAAGGCCCCAGTGGGTGTCATAAAGAATGTCAATGAAACCACCTTTTCCCTGGGGCGTTGGTTCCCGCACATTTTGTAGCTGAAAACAACAGATTCCAGTGCAATAACCAAGAGGGAGGTGATCTTGACAACCTTTGACGTTGCTGACTCCCTCACATGTCTTGACCCTTCTTGAAGACAATGTGGGGCTGCATCCCTATTGAATGTGGTTGCAACCCTTTGGAGTGCAATGCTCTCATGTACAGGTTGGAACCACTAGGGACCACCTAAAACCATTCAACAAAATTTGAATGTTATCTGATGCAGCAAAAGGTACTTGTGCTTTTTCAGCTATCCTGGTTTGTGTTCTCTGTGGTGTGATCACACGGGAATGCAATATAAACACTTGCAAGAGTAAAATGGCAAAGGGTCCCACTAGTGATAATAGTTTCCAAGCTTCCATGTTGAGCCACTGCTCAAACTTCTTAATTATTCAGAGATGCTGATAAAATTTGTGCTTGCATAATTTGTAGTGGAGAATCTGTTAACTCATTCCCAACTATTGTTGACTCAGCATAAGATTATCCCTGACTGCTTGAAGTGCTGTTGCCAGCTTTCAAGTACAAAGCAAGCACCAGTGACTGCAAGTGAAAACAGTAACCATCTATGGAGCTCTGGCAATACTGAGACATTGCCATAGAGACATTTACAAAATCACTTTAAGTGACTGATTGAGGTAGGTGCATGCAGCAGCCACACCCAGTCCACTGCAATTGCCAGGAGTCCTCTTACACCGATTTTTCTTTGTAGTTAAGTTATTTGTGTGTTCTGTGGATCATAATTGTGACAACTTGCTATGACATGGAAAGAGTCTGTTTTATAATTATGTTACACTTTCTCCATGAAAAATATGGCAGTAAGCTGACCATTTGCATGATTTCGTAAGTTGTGTGCCCCCTCTCCTCCCTTTCCAGTGATCAATAGTATCTTTTAAATTCTTTGCACCACTGGGTAGATGATCAAAGATCTCGTTCCTCTCTGTGCTACATTAATGCTGAGTTACGGATAATTTGAATCATTTCATATTCTAGTATTGTATTTATCAATGTTACTGTTGTTTCTATACTGTGGCTGGTTTTTGCTAACAAACGTCATAGAGGAGTAAATCAACGGTGAATGTGCTGTGTCAAATGTTTAGAGAGTTGTCAATTACATGCTCTAGAGGGGACACCACACATTATTCTTATTACACATCACTGTGCAACACACAGTTTTTCCTCAGTGACAAGTTAGCCCAGAATATGATGCTATATGTCATTAGTTCATGAAAAAAGGAAAGTGAGCTTTGACATTTTCATCTCCAAACTACACTCCTGGAAATTGAAATAAGAACACCGTGAATTCATTGTCCCAGGAAGGGGAAACTTTATTGACACATTCCTGGGGTCAGATACATCACATGATCACACTGACAGAACCACAGGCAACAGAGCATGCACAATGTCGGCACTAGTACAGTGTATATCCACCTTTCGCAGCAATGCAGGCTGCTATTCTCCCATGGAGACGATCGTAGAGATGCTGGATGTAGTCCTGTGGAATGGCTTGCCATGCCATTTCCACCTGGCGCCTCAGTTGGACCAGCGTTCGTGCTGGACGTGCAGACCGCGTGAGACGACGCTTCATCCAGTCCCAAACATGCTCAATGGGGGACAGATCCGGAGATCTTGCTGGCCAGGGTAGTGGACTTACACCTTCTAGAGCACGTTGGGTGGCACGGGATACATGCGGACGTGCATTGTCCTGTTGGAACAGCAAGTTCCCTTGCCGGTCTAGGAATGGTAGAACGATGGGTTCGATGACGGTTTGGATGTACCGTGCACTATTCAGTGTCCCCTCGACAATCACCAGTGGTGTACAGCCAGTGTAGGAGATCGCTCCCCACACCATGATGCCGGGTGTTGGCCCTGTGTGCCTCGGTCGTATGCAGTCCTGATTGTGGCGCCCACCTGCACGGCGCCAAACACGCATACCACCATCATTGGCACCAAGGCAGAAGAGACTCTCATCGCTGAAGACTACACGTCTCCATTCGTCCCTCCATTCACGCCTGTCGCGACACCATTGGAGGCGGGCTGCACGATGTTGGGGCGTGAGCGGAAGACGGCCTAACGGTGTGCGGGACCGTAGCCCAGCTTCATGGAGACAGTTGCGAATGGTCCTCGCCGATACCCCAGGAGCAACAGTGTCCCTAATTTGCTGGGAAGTTGCGGTGCGGTCCCCTACAGCACTGCGTAGGATCCTACGGTCTTGGTGTGCATCCGTGCGTCACTGCGGTCCGGTCTCAGGTCGACGGGCACGTGCACCTTCCGCCGACCACTGGCGACAACATCAATGTACTGTGGAGACCTCACGCCCCACGTGTTGAGCAATTCGGCGGTACGTCCACCCGGCCTCCCGCATGCCCACTATACGCCCTCGCTCAAAGTCCGTCAACTGCACATACGGTTCACATCCACGCTGTCGCGGCATGCTACCAGTGTTAAAGACTGCGATGGAGCTCCGTATGCCACGGCAAACTGGCTGACACTGATGGCGGCGGTGCACAAATGCTGCGCAGCTAGCGCCATTCGACGGCCAACACCGCGGTTCCTGGTGTGTCCGCTGTGCCGTGCGTGTGATCATTGCTTGTACAGCCCTCTCGCAGTGTCCGGAGCAAGTATGGTGGGTCTGACACACCGGTGTCAATGTGTTCTTTTTTCCATTTCCAGGAGTGTATATTATATGTAATGCAGAAGTTGTTTAACTTAGACATTTAAGAACATCTGTATCATTTGACTTCACACTAAGGTTCTTATCAATTAAATAACTCAGAATATTCTGTTTCATATATTGATTTACACTTGTTTATTATTTTTAGAGGTGTGGCCAGAGACCCTGTGCAGTACTGAATTGCATGCTTTGTGCTTTACCTAAATTCAGTGACAGACCATTTGCAGAGAACCCATTATCAATTCTCAAGAAAATGTTATTTACATTTTCAAACAGTGGAAATCCAGGATGGAATAATGACAATATTATGAAAAGGATAGACTGTGAGGCAAGTTATTTACATTTTCAAGTGTTGAAGTTACTTGTTTAGGCTTAATTATAATACTTGCATTACCAGCAAAGACAACTGCCGTTACCTCCGGTGCCCTGTTGTAATGGAAAGAGAGAAACACGATAGGTGGTGATCCTACAGCTCCAATTATACAATGCCACTTGAGTGATTTCAGGAGTCATGCAGAGGAACTTATCTCCTGGTAAAAGAAGATGTCTTTGTAAATGTTTTTGAAATGTCAACTTAAAATGCTCTGTCCACAAGTGCTGTCAGTTTTTGTACCTGATGACTGGTGAAAACTGTACAAGATAATTGACATGTGTATGGCAGCCCTTTTAGATGCTGAAACTAAAAAAAATGTGTGTATTTTGATGACAAGGAAACTTTCTTTGACTTGCTGTAGTGTCGATCCATGAGTAAGGAAATTGATAACTTGCCTTCTGCAAATGGTCTGTCACTGCATTTAGATTTCTAGGTAATCCACAAAAAATTAGAATGAAATGGGATAAAGACTGCAGACAAACATGTAATTCAAAACTTCATGGTGCCTGACCTTTTTTTGCAATATTGATGATGAATTATATATTGGGAGTAGCTCTATATAGTTATTGCTTCTTTTGCAGGTCTCAAGATCATCTCACCTTAATGACTGTTTGCAGAAGTTCTCGTTGGCACAGAATCAGAGAGGAAGAGCCCGGAATTACAGCATATATGAACCGGATTACTTAGATGTTAGATGAAATGCTTTGCCGTAAATAGTTTTTTTCTGTTAATAAATTTGAGAAAATTATAAGTAAAAGTGTCCTACACGTTCTTTTCTTGTGTTGATGACAAGAAATTAAAACTTTGTGAAGAGAATATTTTAACTAAGATTAAGCATATATTAGTTTATATGCATAATGTGCTCACAATTTTTGTGTGTGTTGATGTCAGTAACAGTTGCAGTAGACCCTCATGTATCCAGATTACAAGGGGCATTCTAGGTAATCCGCAAAAAAATTAGAATGAAATGGGATAAAGACTGCAAATAAATATTTTGTATATATTATTTTCACATAAATTTTGATTGAATATTGAAAATAAACAGATAGTGAGATTTGTATGCTGAAATAATCAGTAATTTTTGTAACCAGATTTCTGTGTCATTTATGCACAGTTCAGTGATGCAGACATTTCACCAGCATTTGTTCAGCCGAACTTGTTTCTGCCTGGCATTCCAAATAAACCATTACTCTGTCGATGGTTTGTTGTTGCCTCTGTACACATCATAGTGTCTTCTGATTGAGTGCCAACTTCTTCGCCAAATCCACTATCACTATTGTCGTTGACTGCAGGTGAACAATTGGTGATAATTTCATCATCAGAAATCACACTATAGCAACATCATTATCATTTTGCAGCCAGTCATTTACACAGTTACTACGGCAAAAATAAAAATATTTAAAAAAGATCTGATTTAATCAGGGACAGAGAAATGAGATTCCACTGTAAGTGTGCTTCCACTTTACTTATATAGCAAAGTTGTTTTCATTTGAATGTGGGAGACTGGTTAGCAAAAATGGCCATAAAGAAACGTAAGCACCTCTGCATGTATTGTGTAGTTAAACAAGTAACCTCAGTGAATTAGCCTTCACAACATTGTCAGTTGAATATTCATTTTGTTTTCCTAGGCACGTTTGAGATAACGTGTTAGTTTTGAACACATCCATTGCCTGTTTATTTTTCCTGCCTATTAAGAACTGTAAAACTTTGCAGATGTCACACTTATAAATAATTCATTGGGGACAGGCACAAGATGCAACGCAGAAATTTAAACTGGTTATCCTGTATTGTTTCCTGTAGTGCAGATAAATTTCAACACTTTAGTGGAAGAACTTAACCCTTTCAGACCCTCTGGCAGCAATTGTGTACGCGTTGGAACTTTTATTCTGTCTTAACTGCAACAGAAGTATTTTTCCCAATGGAAACCTGAGGTACTCTTTTGTTAATGTTCAGTCCTTTCTTCGTGTGCAAGTGCTGCCAACTGTTGGGCATCACTATAAAAACATCAGCAGTTCAGTGTAGCAGTGCACAGCAGTATGTGGCCACCAGACTACACAGACGTGGTTGCTTCCCTGTATTCCACTGTATAATTGAATACTGTTATTGTTATTTTTCATTTCATATTGTTGCTTCTTTGTGTTAACACGAAATATCTATATGGATGACACGTGTTCAAGATGTTCACCACTAACCTTGTATTCAGCTACTATCATTTACCAACATTTAAAGGGCACTGCCATTCATTACACCAAATTGAAATTTGTTGAAGTTCCTTGCAGTTGTCCAATCACAATACTTTCCTGTACATAATATCACCTTCGTTTAACATCTTATACTGCTGCAGATCTCTCTCTCAGTTTGTGTTAAGTTCCTATGGGACCAAACTGCTGAAGTCATTGGTCCCTAGCCTTACATACTACTTAATCTAACTTAAACTAACTTACGCTAAGGACAACACGCACATCCATGCTTTGAGGAAGTACTCAAACCATCCAACAGGAGGAGCCGCGCAAACCGTGGAAAGGCGCCTCAGACCACGCAGCGGGACCGTGTTAGATAAATAGTTTATGTATACTGAAAGCATTGTCCTATCACACTTCCGTGCAGCTCAATTGAATATTTGCCATTCACTATAGCTGACTGATTCATGTGATCATAACTTGGTTAGTAGTGAACGGTGTGATACACTGTTATACACCTTTCAGAATTCTAGAAGACCGAATCTGCCTATTCATATACATCTGTTGTTTGCAACAGGTATGAATAAAGCAAGCTGTGTTTCACAAGACTGGTTTTTCTCAAATCCACACTGAGTATCTGAGAGATGTTTGTTTTCCTCCAGGAACATCATAATGTTTATAGTATCTCCCTAGGATGTTGCAGCATACAGGTATCAGTGATATTGCTCTGTAATTTTGTGCACCCAATCTTTTACTTTTTTTGTGAACAGGGCTGACCAGCATTCTTTTCCTGTCACATGCGGCTATTTGCTGCACGAGAGATTCTCGATAAATATGAGCTGGGAAAGAAGCTGATTCTGTGGTGTATTCAATGTAAAATCTAACTGGAATTCTGTCAGGGCTGGTGCCTTGTTCACTTTAAATAGTCATCATTGTTTTTCAATACTGGGGGTGCTAAAGTCAATATATCTCATTTGTGAGTTGTGCAGTTTGTCGGAAATTGGGGCTCCTGTGTGTGAATACATTTTTAAATTTCCGTTTTCCCTCTGATGCCTTCAGTTTCAACACCAGATGGATACTGAATGGAAGGTTTGGACACATTCATTGGCTTGTGACAAGAAATTCACAAGATTTTCTGATAGATCTTTCCTCAGGTTCCGATTGTGAAAATTGCACTAGGCTGCATGTGCCCCTCCTCACGGATGTACAAGTTGCTATTAACTTCCCTCTAACAGTTACCCTGGATAGCAAGAGTAGTAGTAGTCACCTCTGTTTTCGCAACATTCTCAGAGTGGTGCCATTAAAACAGTGTGGGTATTTGCAGTCTATTATTCTTCTTCTTGGAACATATTATCCAAACTGCAGTGTATATCGTCTTTCAGCTTTAACTACAACTGACATGTATTTGCCAGATCTCAACTAATCAGTTGCACCCTTTAAATAAGTTGATAGTGATCCTTTATCAGTTTGACCAAACGCAAATTAACATAACTCACTTTTAAATAAGTCACTGTATCTGCACATGCACTGAGATTTTGTGTAGCTTATAGAGTACATCATTTATAATTTGTCCACAGAATCGTGTTACCTTATTTTAGAGCATAAAATTTTTTCTCTGTATTGCTACCCTTAATTATTGGATAACACATATTTGCCCAACAGATGAGTGCAATAAGTTCCCTTTCAGCTGAATGTCCAAATTCTGGAACATAAACACTTTGCTGAATTTGATTGCAAATATTTAGTCCCCGACATCGACATGCAGGGAAGGTGCACTTCCATTACACTTTTTCTATATATGATGAATTCCACGTTGTTACAAAAATTAGGGACTTCTACTTTCTGATTCACATAATCTTCCAGAGAGGTGATCTCCCTCTTCCTCCCCCCCCCCCCTCTCTCTCTCTCTCTCTCTCTCTCTCTCACACACACACACACACACACACACACACTCACAAAGAAAGAAAGGAGATTACATGTGTGGGGTTTTCACCAAAAAATCACCCTAAAAAATACAATAATTACTGATGAAGCTAGCTTTTAGAATTGGTAGCAAAGTCATCAGCATGTAAACTTGTTAAGTCAAGCTTCAAATATAAAAAAAAAAACTGCATATAGGTTAGATTTTGTACTTGTGAAAAGAAATTGTATAATTGTATAATGTCAAACATTAAATATTTCAGGCCTTAAAACCAAAAATTCCAGTTTATGATGCTATCAACATTCAGATAAAAGGCTATGATTATCCTGTTTTGGAACACTATCAAAAATTTATTCACAATCTCTCAGAAAATATGAACATAGAAGTAGAAGATGGGTAAGTAATACTTCTAATGCCGCGCAATAACTGACATCTAAAACTAAATCTAAATTGAGTCTGTTTCTTCCAGGTGGGCTTTGCCAGCTCAGACACAAACAGTGCAGCGATTCAAGCCCCAGAGCACTGTTGTTGATTCAGAATATAAACTATCCATTTACGAGAGAAATGTGCAGGTAACAGGGTTTCACATTTCGTGAGCACCTGGTATTATAAATAACAATTTAGTTTATACACTGTGTTATTTTACATGGTATTCTGTGTGTAAGTTATGAAATGCAATCAAAATACGTATTGCTCAATCACATAAAATTTTGCTTTTGGGCCTAGCTGCAAGATGGGTTGTTGGCTGAATGAGTTGTATCAGACTAGTAATTGAAATGTTCATGGTTCAATCTCCAGTTGGTTCTTAGATTTTTTCCTGTAGCTCACTTCTTTCACTTTTCACAATAATTTCTGCATGTGAAAAATGACAAGTTGCTGTGGTGTTGAAATCAACTTTTGAGTTAATGATCACCTTACTTTATAACACTACCAGCTGTATATTGTATAAAAAGGAAAATTCACTTGATGAATACTATCAAATTACAAGGAAGCAGAATGGCTGGTTAGTACTTACCTTGCAGGCAAAATTCTGAGTACTGTCAACAGCAATTAGTACAGACAGTACATTCGTAAAACTAGTATTTAGCAGTTTCTTCTTAGTACCCTGAACCTGAGTGGTGTGCAGGCATAAGATCCAAAAGCTATGAATAACTGATCATACTGTGTGTCCATACATATCATGCATGTTGGATGTATAGGTGGGTGGTTACTTGCTTGTCTTCATCTTATTGGCTTTTGGTTTACACAAATATTTTCTCAGGTATAACCTTTACAAGACCTTTGCACAAAGCACAGAATGAGAGTTAAATTTCTGCTTTTATGCAAAATTAGGTGAGAGAGTGTTTATGGAAAGGGTGACATTTTGTTGTCGGAGTATTTGATTGACTAAATTGTTAACACTTTTGAAGTGTTTTTTAGTGGTGTGAAGTGAAAATAAATAGTTAAGAGATAGTTTAACAAGCTTCCTTCCCTCTGCAACACTGTCAGTGCCTGGTGGATGTTATTCTGAAAATGTCAAACTATCGTGGGCAGCTAAGTGATTTATGGAAAGATGCCCAAGATAGGTTCCTGCAATTTTAAGGTTTCTTGTGCAAATTACTGCCACCGTGTCAGTAGTCAGTCCACTACACAGTTAAATGCCACTATAAACTATGTTTTGAGAATGAATAGTCAAGACTGAAAAGCAAGAACGGCTCACCAGGGCAAAATTTAATCAGAGCTTTGACAGACAATAAACCACATCTTAGGGGAAGGGAAACAGCAACATTAGTGGGGAAAATAAAAGAAGTCTCAAGAAAACAACTAAAATGAAAAAAAAGAACAAATAATCCATAGAAACAACAAACTAACACATACTAGAACAGGCTCATCCCAGAATTGGGAGCGGCCGTGCCCCGTGGGCGCAAGGCAGTGTAGTTCAGCATCCGTACGCAACCCTGTGTCGCTAGTGTTGGTATAGGAGCAAGAGAGTTAGCTGCGGAGTGAGTGAGACTGCACAGCACTGCTCTGCCCTGGACTGTCCTGTGGTCAGATCCAATGTAAACAAAATAACAGAGGAAGCGCAGCTCTGTAAAAGTAGTCGATGAGCGGTAAAACAAGCAAACCATTTACTGTTTAGGTAACAATTAAGTGTCCGTGTGGAAGAATTACTACACAAAGCTTTAGAAAACAATATCCAAAACAAAAATCGAAGAACAACTTACCGAGACTCGAACTTCGGGACCTTTGCCTTTTGCAGGCAAGTGCTCTACCAACTGAGCTACCCAAGCATGACTTACACCCCGTCCTCACAGCTTTACTTCTGCCAGTATCTCGTCTCCTACCAGTTTCAATCTGCCAGGAAGTTTCATATCAGCGCACACTCCACTGCAGAGTGAAAATCTTATTCTGGAAACATCCCCCAGGCTGTGGCTAAGCCATGTCTCCACAATATCCTTTCTTTCAGGAGTGCTAGTTCTGCAGGGTTCGCAGGAGAGCTTCTGTAAAGTTTGGAAGGTAGGAGATGAGATACTGGCAGAAGTAAAGCTGTGAGGACGGAGCGTGAGTCGTGCTTGGGTAGCTCAATTGGTAGAGCACTTGCCCGCGAAAGGCAAAGGTCCCGAGTTCGAGTCTCGGTCCGGCACACAGTTTTAATCTGCCAGGAAGTTTCAACTTAGTAGCTGATTCTATTTGTATTGTACATGAACACTCATCGTATGTCCAGTATGCATCTTCTGAAAGATATATCAATTTCTTAAATGAACTAGTTTTAGAAACAGTTTTACGTAAGAGTCTCACATATCCCTTTTCAAAGTTTAGACATCAGATCCTTAGTTTGCTGTTTTGTACGCAATAATTTTAATTGATAAAGTTTAAAAACCTATTAAAAAATAGAAGACCTTTAATCCTTACAGTCAACATTGTTAAAAAGACAACATTTTTCTTTTTCGAGGAACTGATTTTGTTTAGGTTTGGTACAATATTCCAGAAGACTGCTAACCTCAAAGAATTAGTCAAATTATTATCGCTAAGTAGTGAATGGTTCTTAGTTTTAGCAAACTTTAAAAGGGAGAAAAAGCACTCACAAATACGTGGAACCAAACATTGAGAGAACTTTGCATGCTGGTGCAAAAGGGGATACTTCTCTCGTGGAAAAGAGCTATAAAAGTCATCCAAAGTTTTACCCATAAGAAAGCGGTCCTTCAGCCGGATATTGCATTGCAGGTCAATCGGCTCTAGTTGAAAAACTTGTGAGATGTCCTCTGCCCGAAGGGAAAACGGGCAGTCAAATATATCTAAGGTCAGTTGAAGCTCACTTATCTCCAAAAATTTGTTTTCAAACTCTTTTTGTAATTTGCAAATGATTTGAACATAATCTGAAAAATCCACATCATCTTACGACGCTGTCAAATGCAGGGAAGTGTCAACAATTCTCCTCGCGCAACTGTTTTTCCCACAAAATAAGGTTTTTTTTTTACCAGTTAGGTCACTCAAAAAAGCCAAATTTGCCACCCACTTAGGATCATGAAGTAATTCTTCTGGACATCCTTTCATTTCCAAAAAGTTATTGATTTCATCCCTCATGAGAAAAACAGATTGAAGCACCTTCCCTCTGCTCAGCCATCTTGCTTCGGCATGGTAGGGGATGTCCAGGTATTACGGTTTGATATCAGCCAGAAATACTTTAAATTGGCAATGTGTGAGTCAGTGCAGGCAAATATAATTAACCATTGGAACAACTGTGTCCATAACATTTTTTATGTTGACAATCTTCACACATAGTCCCTACTGGTGTATCAGACAATGGACTGCCACGAACAAGGAACATACGACTTCAGCCATTTTTGACCTGACGTAACCGAGGAATCCAGTGCGTATCCCTCGTAGCGCAGGGGCTCCGTCCGTTGTTACACTGGTCAGGCGTTGCCATTTTAAACCCACTGACTCAAACACGTTTTCCACAGCTAGAAAAATGTCCAAACCCATGGTATTAGGTTGAGAAATTCTTCAGTGACACGCAGATTGTCGTCGACGCCGCGAATGAATATGCCGAGCTGTGATACTCGTATGTCCGCAACAGACTCTTCAAGAGCGATATAAAATGAAATGAAGTTTGCCACTCTCTCCGTTAATTGCTGCTCCATATCTGAGGCCATATCTTCGAATCGGCGAGCAACAGTTTGAGGCGAAAGAGCTATTTTTTCAAATTATTCCTTGAGGTCTGCAGGGCAAATACAAACCGCCGAGTCAATCCTTGATGTGATTCCCAGCCGCAAAAGGTTTCCCTGCTTTCACAATTCTCAGCAAGCATTTGTAATTTGTGCGTAAACGTTGTCCATCTATTTCCTGCTCCTACGAAGGCCATAAAGAAAAGAAAAGCCCTTGCAATTAATTTTGTACAATCCTGTTTTTAAAACATTTTTGTAATTTTAACAATTAATTGTTTCATTCATTGAAAACCAAATAAAAAACTAACAAAAAAATTAGTTTTAGCTGTGTTTTTCCCCAGTTCCTCTGAAAAGCGGTCGTAGATGCTAACAAGGACAGCGAAATGTGGTCGCAAAATAAATTTTTATTTATTGGAATATTTGTGTTTTAATTAATAGCTCAAACTACAACATATGTCTTTCCATACATCAAAACACAAACACACAAAAACAAAGAATGACTCATGACACTTTGCTGTCCAAGAGAGTGTTCTTTTCAGAAAGTGGAAAAAAGTAACCCACCTTAAACTTTTTCTCATGTCTGTGCGACTCTATTTAATGAAACCCAGACATAAAAATTAACTGAAAAGAAATGTTCCTTGTTGCTGACAATCTGAAATTCGACAACTGGCACATTGCTAAGTGTCATGTCAGATTATAAAATATAGTTTTTAAATAATAAAGAGTCATACAATAGGAAACACTTACTTCACTGTAATGCTGCTTGAAATTTTCTTTTAGTTCTTCAAGCTGTGACTGGCATTCCTCTTGCAACAAATTTTCGTTCTGATCTTTGTGAAAGGTACTAAGGTGCCACTCAATTGAGTACTTTTTTGACTACTTGAGGTCCTGATGACATACTAAACATTTGGAGTTATTTTCGACAGCAGTACAAAAAAAATCTTAATTTCCTACCGGGTTTAAATAGTGCGGACGTGCCGCTCATTCGCTTTTTGTCTGCTGCTGTTGACCAACATCTTTGTGTCATATCAATGCTGGTGCTAGCACCCCAGAGGCACAGTTTGGACGAGCCTGTACTAGAAAATCCAGGATGGAATGTAACAATATTATAAAAAGAAAATTGCTACTCACCGTATAGTGAAGATGCTGAGTCACAGATAGGCACAACAAAAAAGACTGTCACAATATAAACTTTGGTCAACAAGGCCTTTGTCGAAAATAGACCCTCCCCCCCCCCCCCCCCCACACACACACACCAATGATTGCAGCCTCTGGCAGATGAAGCCACACTCAGTGATTTCAGCTGCCAGAGGCTGCAGTCATGTGCGTGGGTGCATGCACGCATGTGCGCCTGTGCCTGTCATCTATTTTCAACAAAGGCCTTGTTGTTGGCTGAAAGCTTATATTGTGACGGTCTTTTTGTTGTGCCTATCTGCAACTCGGCACCTCCACTATATGGTGAGTAGCAAGTTTCCTTTTCATAATATTGAAACACATACTAGAGAAAGATAAAAAGGTAGTAGGCAGCAGCAAGAAGATGAGACCATGTTGAGTATATGCAGAAAGTAGAACTCTGGGAAGACTATGAAGCTCTGAAATCCTAAGAGTAGTGACTGTATCTTACTTGTATGGTAAAGCAGGTGCGCAAGATTACTGTTGCGGTCTTAAATGGCGTCACCTGCAAAAAGTCATTGCTTGTTTCTACAAGAGACATAAAAACTTTTATCAATCCTGTCAATCCATTTCTGTCTCTGTCCATCTGTTTTTATTTCTAAATTTAATCTATTGCATTCCATTGTAAACTTTTATGTCCTTCTTGACAAACAGTCCAAGACTTTTATTTGGTGGCAGTTTCTGACTCCTTACTCCTCCCAGCTCAAAACTCTTTTAATAGAAATATATCGTATGTCTGCTATGTTTGTTTCAGTAGTTATTTCCTTTCCTTTCCTTTCCTTAGTATGCTGTAAACATACACAATAATTCTTAATTGTGGTGAAAACTCATTCAAACAAGGGGTGGGGGGGGGGGGCAGAATTTTTAAAAGTAACGAATCTTTGCCATTGTTTACAGTGTACCATATTTCCAATGATTGCACTACTTTTACAGATAGTCGATGTGCCTTCTACTACACTGGCAATTCTTCTTAATATCCTGAGAGCTACAGTACCAGAGGGAGTCAATCTCAGTGTTCATGAGCATTCGCCAGAACATGAAGAAATTCGTTATGTACCAGACCAAGAATTACTTGAGTTGAAAAGCCAATTAGAAGCTCTTGGGGGACCAAGAAAGAAATAATGACAGAATGAGGTATTCATTCACTTTTAATATATGTACAAAATTTATAAAGTTGTAAAAAATATAAGTTTCTTGTAAAAATATACATTTTTAAAAAATTACTTTTTCTCTTTTAGATACATTAAGTAATGCAAACTGAAACAAAACATTTTCAGAACTACATGTTCTCTTCTCAGTTTACGGAATATGCTGTTTCTGCCATTAGTGTCATTCACACTAAAACCTGTCTACCTCAATCATTCCAATTATGAGCCATCTATACAAGTGTCATAGACTATTATGCTCTTTTGCCACAGACTGAACTGAACTTTTTATTTGTTTCTGGAAGCTTTTGGACAATGATCAGGTACAGTGGACTGCCACATCCTTTAACCCTTTCATTACGGTGAATTCCTACAGAAGTCAGGAGCCATTCAACCGGTGGACTGCTGTAGCAGTTCCACCTCGCATCATATTTCTCTGCTTCACCACACTCGACTTGTTTGAAGTTTGACCTATGCATAATCTAGTGGCTTTGTTTAAAGTCTGTAGTTAACAATAGAGTAACTATGTGGCAGTGGCATTCAGTTTCAAAACATTGGTTTCGCTTGAGTTGCACTGCTCATTTCCCATCTTGTTTCTAATCTGAAGTGACGTTGTTAACGTCAGTTAGTTTCTACTAAAAGTAATATGGCAGATAAGTGATATACTGTTGAGGAAGCTCTTTCTATCATACTGGGTAGTGACTTTGAAGATGAAAGTGAATCATCGTCCAAATCTGACGATGAACATGAAACACCTAGTATAGATCTTCTACATCAAGTACACGTGCTACTCCAGCTGTTCCATTGACATCACCAGACTTGGATTTGTGCATGGAAGATGAATCCTACAGACAGTGAGATAGATGAAGAGGCATCAGAATCGTCGAACAAGACAAAAATGACAACTTGAATCTGAAGAAACACGCGTTCGACGCAGCTACTTCTGGACTGAAAGGTATCATAAACAATGACAGCATGCTCTGTTTCTTTAACATGGATATCACAAAACGTTTTGTGTGAGGAAACTAACAGATACTTTTCTTAAATGGTGGCTGCTGGTCATGTTCCACAAAGGATCCAATGAAGATGGAGTGATGTAAATATCATTTACATTCAATTCTTTATTGCCACTATGTTTATCATGACAAGAGTAAATAAATTGAGCCTGTCTGAATATTGATCTAAGAATCCAGTTATTCACACACCAATATTTTCTAAACTGCTACCTAGAAACCGATTTCAACATATCTTACGGTTTTTACATTTCACCAATAACGAAAAGCCTCACGACAATAACTATTTGTACAAGCTATGGCCAGTAATTTAACACTTCAGAAAACAATATAAGGGAAATTTCTATCCTTATGAAAAGTTATACATAGATGAAAGTTTCCTATTATTCAAAGGCAGGCTAAATATCAAGCAGTAATACCTGCTAAACACAGCCGTTTTGGGATAAAGATATTTGTTATCTGCGATGTCCACAATAATTATATTTTATTGTCTACTGTGGCTCACATACAGGTATTGAAAACTATGACCTTGGTATCTCCGGAAAAGTAGCTACATTGGTTGAGCCATATTTACAGAAGGGACACACGCCGTACTGTGACAATTGGTATATGAGTCCTGCCATGTTCTGTTGGTTGTATGACCGGGCAACTAATGCTTGTGGTACAGTCAGGCACACAAGAAAAGGTATGTCTAATATCCCTGAGAAACTAAAGAAAGGAGAGCTTACTTTCCATTCTGCATCGGAATTTCTGTTGGCACTAAAATGGCGTGACAAAAAAGATGTATGTATGCTTTCGACAGTCCACTCTGCAGAAATGGTCAAAACTTCGAAGATGGATCGTCCAACACGCTAGAAGCAATTGAAACATTCAGTAGTTGTAGACTACAATAAATCAATGGGATCTGACGATAAAAGTGGCAGAGTAATAAAGACCTTGGAAAGCATCAGAAAATCCACTAAATGGTATCACAAACTGTTTATTCACGTCGTGCACATGTCCCTTTTCAATGCTTACTGCTTATATAAGAAACGTGTAACGAACATTAGCTATGCCAACTTTCAAATGGGAGTCATACAGGGAATCCTGGAAAAATATAAAGTAGAAAAAAGAAAATCCAGCGGAGGAAAAATATCAGTCCCTTGAGACTGGCAGCAGGGCCTCACCTACCTGATGAGTGGAGCAGCTGCAGAGCTCACAAGAAGCGGAAATGTGTTGTAAGGAATGCAATACGACACTTTGGGCCTTTCCCTGCTTCATGATTTACCATATACAAAAGACTCTTGAAATGTAACACAGTGCAATGATATTTTCGTAATGTAATCCTACTGGAATGTATACCCAGGCCGCTGAAACATTGCACTTGACGTTTGCGTATGAAATTGGCAGTGTAACAGAGTAACAAGTGAAGAATGATAGGCACTAGGTGTTCAGCGTGGAGCGCCAGCCAATCACAGCGCAGTGAGCACAGCTGTTACTCATGTGCTGTGACGTCAAAGTTCCCGCGTTGCCGGCTTTGTTTAGTGGATGTGTATACAACGTGAACTGTATGTTGTTTACCGCATGTTTTCGTTGTACTGTGTGATATATCGTTGTGACTTTTGTTACGTTGTGAGTGTACATACTTGGAAAATGCCACCGAAAAGACTTCGTTCACCTAGTGACAATCCTTTGCGTCGAGGGGTGCCGCTAAACAGCCAGGCACTGGAGTTACTACGCAGAACTCGTGAGTTTTACGAGCAGGAGAAAAACTACGTAAGCATTCATGGACAGCCATCAATTCCTGCCGACAAAGTGGTGGAACGTACGTCGAAAACTCTTGGTATTAGTGCAAGAACCGTAGTAAGTAAAGGAGTATTACTACAAAACTTGGAAGATACTGAAGTGAGCCGTAATGATTCCGAGCTGTCCGGATCAAATAATACATTTTTATCAACCCCAGGAAAGAAGAAAAAGCGACCTAGTCCTATCACAGATTCAGATTCTTTCCAGACTGATGCAATTCGTAGGCATGTTTATGCTTACTACAGCAGAAAAGAGTATCCGACTGTAGCTAAGTTATTAATCTCTTTAAAAGAAAGTGAACTCTTCAGGGGTGGTAAAACATCACTAAAAATTGTGCTAAAAAACATGGGTTTCCGTTACAAAACGCTAGACGGACGCAAAGTACTGTTAGAGAGGGCACATATTGTTACCGCTCGCAGCATTTTCTTGCACAAAATTGTGGGCAGAGACATTCATTCCATAATTTGGCTAGACGAAACGTGGGTTAATGCCGGGGAAGCTGTCAGTAAATGTTGGACGGATAACACACCCAGCAGTAGCGGCCATCAGCCGCCGGGAAGAGGAGCTAGATTAATTGTGGTCCATGCAGGCTCCTCCAGTGGTTTTGTCCCTGACGCACTTTTAGTTTTTAGATCAAAAAAGACTGGTGATTACCATGAAGATATGGATCACACACGATTTGTTGAGTGGTTCAGGAACCTTTTAAAACAATTTCCTGTCCCTACAACAATTGTAATGGACAATGCTCCATATCATTCGGTGATACAGAACAAAGCCCCCAACCACAAATGATCGGAAAGAAGTTATGGTGCAGTGGTTACAGGCTCGAAATATTGCAGCGGATATGAGTATGACAAAGGTTCTGTTATATTCTCTTGTTAAAGAAAATAAGCCTATGACAACTACATATGTAGTAGACAAAATTGCCAAGGAGCAGGGTCATACTGTAATAAGGCTGCCACCATATCACTGCCATTTCAACCCTATTGCGTTAATATGGAGTGATGTAAAAATGTATGTAAGGAACAACAACAAGTCCTTTACAATAACAGAGGTGGAAAAGCTGTTGCGTGAAGCTCTTGTGACTGTGGATGCAGCCTCATGGAGAAAAAAAGTAGAGCATGTCGAGAAGCTTACACGAGCAGCACAGACAATAGAAGGCATTATCAGTGGCCATGAACAATTAATGATTTGTCTTGCTGATGACGACGATGAAGACGGTTTTGGCGATGAATCGGACAACAGTGACGATGGCGAGCTGGATGGAATTGCGCCATTATCGCTGTAAATTGGTGAGTGAAAAATTACTAATATTGGTTATTTATTGCAATCTCGGTTATTATTTATTTTGTAAACTACGTACATTATTGATTTTAAAGTACCAGTCGTCAGATGCTTGTTTTTTGTATTTCTTTGCTCCGTTATCGAATTGGTGCGCATTGTTATGCTTTTACATGCATTATTATACGCTTGCTTACTTCCTGTCATTGTAGTACAACTAAAAACGAGTTTTTATATACACTGTAATTGCTCAATCGCTTGCATTTACGAGACGGGACGGAAAACTGTATCGTCTGCTGTGTGTATAGAGGCTGCTGTTGCAACATCGCTATTACAGTATAGCCAACCTAACTACACAAAAAGCGAACTGTCAAGTGCAATGTTTCGCCGGCGGGGGTATAGTGCAAACCAATTATAAATAAATATTATTGAAGTAGTGAAAACAAAAATACTATTCAATATATGTTTTAAATAATAAAGCACCCACCCCACCAGAGCTGAATCAAAACACGGATCTTATAGAATGTAAGAAAAAAATTACACGAATATCTGAAAACTCCAAGAAAACTGTTTTTATTCAAAATGAATATCAAAAATGTATGATTTGAATAAATATTTTCCCAAACAAATATCTAGTATAAAGCCCAATAACGGCAATAATACTACGAGTATGAAAGCAGAGCCACAGGGAGCGCAAAAAATGTGCCGTGCAGTGGGCAGGGCCGGGCGGGACTGGTGCTCGTCCACAGTGCATGACACAACAATCACAGTGCCAACACAAAGTACAAATATTAAATTTAGACAGCACTTTTTTAATGCTTTCACTTAAAAACAGTAGGAACAAGAAGGAAGATTTGCTCCATACTGTAGGGATAAAATGAGGGAAGTATTTTCAACAAGTATAACAATTTCTCAAAGTGCACTAGATACATATTTACGTCATATTTTCTTTAAAGTACTCCAAGCTGTGCAGTTCAGACAGAAATCATCCAAAGTTGACAAGATTTTTTTCAATAGATATGTGGAGGTTAACATTGGACCTTTGGGATTCACATCAATAAATGTCAGCATTGGTGAGTACCGGAGTTATAACATCTCACAACAGACATACATCAGTAATATGAAAAAAACAAATAACTTGTTCATCCCTGGGCTATAAGGCTCCTACAATAGATCTATCAGTCCGTTTGGAAAGGTATACTCCGCAAAGAATAATCACAGTACTTGTCAGGTATATACTAGATGTGCATTTACTGAATTAATACCACAACAAGAGGAGTGAGTGGTTGTCCACAGTACCTAGAGCATTGATAATATCACCAAGAACAGCATATTCACATTATTTGGAAAATTCAGTGAGAAGGGATAAATAAAAATCATTTCTATAAATATATTGTGCAAAATACTGAATAAATGAAACATTTACTTTGGCACACAGATGAGTAAGGCACATCATAAAGCCACTTGGCTACAACTGCAGACTGGTAAGGCACTTGAACTGTTGGCCTGAAAATCCAAACGAGAGGTTTTTTTTTTTTATTTTTTATACAACACCAAAATGGACAACTTTTATGGTGCCATTTCCATTGTCCTCTTCCTCAGATATATCTGTAAAACAATTTAAAATGTGTATAAAATTTTAAACCACATAAAATATAGTGTTAATCTGTTTGTAATCAGAAACATGCTACCTGCACTGGTTGAAAAATCTTTCAAGTAGTCTTTGTTGCCAAGGCACAGTGGCAGACTGTCAGCAAGTTCCTGCTGTGTGTCTGGAATGTAAACATGCTGTCTCTTGGAGTGCTCTTTCTGCAACTGTAAAGCACTGCCAGATGGTTTCACATTCAGGCAAAAATCCTCCTCTTCTGCCAATGATGGTCTTGAATCCTAAATATTTCATTTTTAATCAAACAATGGAAAGTCCAAGATGGAATAACAACAATATTATGAAAAAGATAAGTTGCTACTCACAACACAGAGAAGCAAACAGGCACAATGACAGGACTGCTATAAATTTAAACTTTTGGACAAAAAAGTCATCCTTCAGAAATAATAAATAAATAATAAATAATAAAAAAACACACGCACACATGGCCACTGCCTGCAGCCAATATGGCTCTACTTGGGCTACAGTGGCTGGAGACAGTAGCCGTGTGTGTGTGTGTGTGTGTGTGTGTGTGTGTGTGTGTGTGTGTGTGTGTCTGTCTTTTCTGTTGACACTGTGACTGTCTGCAACTAATGTTTTATTTTTAGAACACATGAATGTGATTCACCTATTATAATGAACTTACTGTAAAATTCACTTTTAATGGAAAATAAACTGAATGCATTTTTAGAATATATCTGTGCTATGTTAATCAGCATATAGAACAGCAGGTCTCAGCAGACTTGCATGCAACACCTTAGATACTATACTGGAAGACCCTTCAGAGACAAATAAAACTGTTAATTTTGGGAGAACTGCAAAATGCCAGTAAATACCTCGTGACAAAAAAGAAAATGAAATGTGCGTATGGCATTATTCACAACAAGATCACATCTGGGATGTTGGACACCTAGTACAAGTATTTTATTTGACGCCAATTCGGCAACTTGTGCATCGATGTAGATCAGGACAATGCACACACCTTAGTCATGTGTGGAGAAAATCCTCAACCTCGCCAAGAACTGAACCCAGTGCCAGTGCCACGTGGTCAAGAGTCAGGAACCCTAACCAGAAGACCATGACGTGGTGGCAGAAAGTTACTGACATCCAGCAATTCTCTAAAAATGTCATAGATCACACCATAGGCAAGGAATGTTTTAAATATCACAAGATATATTAAACGTTGTCAAAAACACATCTCCCAATTTTCCCTTCCACATTCAAGAAAATTTCCCTTCCTTTCCTGTTGAACCTCATTTCTTGGCTTACACACTAAAGTCTGACACTGTAGCATTCAATCAACAAAAGAACAGAGCTGACCATTTCATACAGTAATGTGCTGAAATGAAGCTGGATAAGCAGTATAATATACACTGCAACATTGGCAGTTTTCTATCGAGTACCCCATAATATCTTACAGTGGCTTCAATTGGCACATGCCTACATGTGAGTACTCAGTTTCTGCATATAGTCTCTGATACACTTTCATTGTACCCTGATAAAATTATGTGATAGTTGACACTTCATGTGCTGGAGCTGGTTTTTTCCACTCACAGCGCTCAATGTCACGCCTGAATCATTCGCTGTTCTTTCCTGATGAGTCCGGATCCTGAATAAGAGGTATGCCATTTTTATTTTGTAGTTCATCACACATGATAACCAAACCAAAAGCAACAAACACACACAACAATGTTAATGAAATACATGTGTTTCAAAACACAGCACTAAGCAAACACTACTGGATACTTCTACACAAGATGGATTCAGTGTCACACATACAGTTATCATAATCACAGAGATTGGTTTACATTAGAAAAGCTTTGCAAAACATTGCATGAAGCCATATTTTTGTAGGCTGCAATTCACTGTTGTGACTGGGTCACCACAGTTACAAATATAACTATTTAACATAGCGTTGTAGCACAGTGCAACAGTTAGCGTGTAAACCTGACGTATTGTAGGTCACAGGTTTGAATCTCGTCAAAAGCAGCAAAAATTTTTTTATTTTAAATCTAATTAAAAGGGTTGATTTCTACTGTTATTCAGTTAATTGAGTAAATGATTTTTTTTTATTTCTAATACAAGAGGTTAGCTTTAATCACCATGAACAGAGCGATCACTATTTAAGTTCTGCCACAGATTGTTGATTGCTGTTTTCTCAGACACACTGCATATAACGAGGTTGTGGTTAGCTTAGGACACGAGTTTAAATTCAGGAATAAAAACACATTGTCTGTCGCAGTTTAGCCACTGGTCACTTAAAACTAGCTGTCAGCAGAGCATCTTGCATTTACAACATCCCTCGCATCGACCACTTCCAACATTACTCCACATAACTCATTACAAGCATTTGTGAAGTGGTCTGCCATGTTCGTGTCACCTGTAACTGAGAGGTAGCCAGCAGCCAATGTGGCAACAATGTAGGATCAAGTGACAGACATCAACTATCAGGTAATTTTAATCAGACTATAGTTAATGTGCATCTCCCACTGCCTACCTTCATATATCCAGATCAATTCAACCAACTCAGTCAAAAACAATTACAGTTGCCGCCATCAGGCACATAGTTCATGAGCTTGGCACTATGAGACTGTTTACATAAAGAGTGTCCTGTTACAAGGGGTGTAAGAGATTTCATATGTCCCATCAGCATATACAGTCATTTTTGCATCTAGAGTGCTGATAATGAAAGTTCCAGTTTCAAAATGCTGTAGAAAGATGATGTCAAGTTTGAACTGCATGTTATTGACACAGGAGTAGAGGGAGAGGGGGCATGGAGAGAGAGAGAGAAAAAAAAAAAAAAAAAAAGACAACAACACTGTGTCTTAATATAAATGGAGTTGGCTACAAATGACAGATTAATCACAATACGACAGCTATGGTTTGAGCTGCACATTACACTATCCATTCTGCTCAATGTACAAGACTGCACAAGTTTGGGAGTAAACAGCTGTGGCACTGTTGGTTAGGTAAGCCCACCCACCACAGCAAGGTTGTAATACATCAGATGGGAAAAATTTGTTTTTAATTGTCCTGGGGCCAAAAACTGTATAAAAAGCAAAATGACACTGGTTTTTAATTGTCCTGGAACCAAAAATCACATAAAAAGCAAAACAATATCAGTTTCTAACTGTCATGAGACTAGTGCAAGACATTCAATACGCTGTCCACCATTTTCTACCACAATCTGAAATCAAGCATGTTCCACAACCGATCGGAGTGTCTCAGGGGTCGCATTCAGCCATGTCCACAACTGGAGCATTGAACACAACATCTTTCAGATAACCCCATTGGATGAAGATGCATAAAAATGATCTTACCCACACATCCACATTGTCGAAGGGTTGTAATGACGTTGGTGTGCAAAAGATATGCAAGCATTTATGAGTGATGCTAGTAGTATCAAAATCCACAGTACTCCTCTCCTCGAAAAAATATGATCCTAAGATAAATGATGCCATCAACATGCCCCACAAAGTCACCTTTCCAGAATGAGTGGTACCAGTTTATGACACGTGTGCATATTTTCTGTTGCCCTAATTCTGCATACTGGCATGTCCTTGGACGTGGAAATGGGCTTTGTCTATCCACACAATGTTCCATGGCCATTCATTGTCCACTTCCATGACAACAAGAAATTCCAGAGCAAATGTTTGTCTTGCTGGCAGGTCAGCAGGAAGCAGCTCCTGTATATGGGTGATTCTGTATGGATATCGATGCAGGATGTTCCTTAGAATTTTATATGAGGTTCATTCAAATGAAACCTGGTCAGTGTGTCTACCTTTGGCTTACACATAAGTTGGCACCACATAACTGCGGGTACGGTGGCGCCATCTATTGGTAGAGAGACTGATGCGTGCACACCATTTGATGCATAGCGCCAGTGTGGTTTCAAGCCAAAGAGAAGGTGGTCTTACAAGTTATTGTCCACTACTGAACCTGCAGGCAAGTAAGCAGGAACAATGAGGAGTGATTCAATTTTTGGCGGCAGAGGGAGTTGGAAGCCTTGAAATGTATCGACAAATGGTTCAAATGGCTCTGAGCACCATGGGACTTAACATCTATGGTCATTGGTCCCCTAGAACTTAGAACTACTTAAACCTAACTGACCTAAGGACATCACACAACACCCAGTCATCACGAGGCAGAGAAAATCCCTGACCCCGCCGGGAATCGAACCCGGGCGCAGGAAGCGAGAATGCTACCGCACGACCACGAGCTGCAGACGAATACGGCTTCCTGTCGCGTATTGTCGCAGGTGACGAAACATGGTGTCACCATTTTGAACCAGAAAGCAAGCATCAGAGCAATCAGTGGAAACATGCGACTTCACCACCTCCAAAGAAACCAAAGGCTGTGCACATCAGTTCTGGTAAGGTCGTGATGTCCTCCTTTTTTGACCACAAGGACCCAGTCGAGTTCCTGGAACGGGGAACCACCTTCATTGCCCACAGTTATCAAGCCACTTCACAGAACCTTAGACGAGCCATCAAGTCAAAACACAGGCATGTTGTCCAATGGCATTATCCTCCTGCATGATACTGCAAACCCACACACGACCAATGCGATGAAGACGACATTGCAGCAGTTTCCGTGGGAAACGCTGGAATATCCACTGTACAGCCGCAACCTTTCACCGTGTGACTTTCATGTGCCTGGACCTCTAAAACAAGCTATTCGCAGACATCGATTTGCAACGGACTACGAAGTGTGTGACTGGGTCCAGGCTTGGATCTGACAGCAGCCTACTAGCTTCTTCAAGGATGGATTAAACTGGCTAGTGTTGCAATTGGATAAATGTGACCGTTTTTTGAGTATGTGTGCTGTGTATAACTACATTTTTGAGTTAACAAAATCATTAGCGTTACTTTACTCCAGTGACCAGGTTTCATCATTTGAATGTCCCTTATACAACGTGCTTGCAGCCACATCTAGTGTTCCAGCTTGAGTCCTGCATGACCGAGTAAGTGAGCACAAAATACGGGATGGGGCGAGCACACCCTAACTGGATAGGCTGCCCGCACTAGTTCTAGTGACTGAGCATAGATGCTGTGACAGAATACATAGCAGGTAACTTCAAACACAGTACACATGTCATTATCCGTGTGAGACTGCAGCCAGTACGGGCTTCTCATTTGTGGTGTGTCTCTCTCTGTTATCATGCAGCGTGAGGAAGCCAGTGTAGTAAGACGTAAGATTGAAACCAATGTTTACACACTGAAAAAACGGGAAGGTCTAAAAAGCCAAGTATGGAGTAAATTTCTGTTGGTTGTAGATGAAAACAGTGCATCTGCTGGGTACGTATCGTGCATAAACTGCTCCACATTATTGTGCTTCCAGTCGGGAACCACTCATTTAAAGAAACACAGTTGCAAGAAACCTCACAAAGATACAGCACCTTCAGGGATACCGGCAGTAGTAAAAAATATTATTACAGAAAAGTGTGTTGCAATGTGTGCTAAAGATATGAGGCCTTTTAATGTTGTTTCCGGTGAAGGTTTCAGAGAATTAGGCCAAGAATTAATACATCTAGGTGTGCATTATGGAGAAGTTAACATGGCTGATGACATGCCACATCCCTCTACTATAAGCAGACATGTCAAAGAACAAGCTGATGCAATACGAAACAGCATAATGCCTTCTGTTATTGTGGAAGTTGTTAATAAAACATGTGCTGCGACAGTTGATATGTGGACTGATTCGCATAATCAGGTGCACTATTGGACGCTTACAGCACATTACATTAAGAGAGATTGGTCTCTTGTGAACAATGTTTTATTTACAACAAAATTCCCGGACGTTAAGAAGACGGGAGTAAATATTATGAAAGAAATTGAAGAGAGGATGGCTGATTGGGACATTTCGCCGGACATGTTGCACGGTTTTGTTTTTGTCTCCGACCACGGTGCCAATGTAATAAAGGCTTTGGAAAATCACGAAAGGATTCCTTGTGCTGCTCATTGTATAAACACCGCACTTAGCCATACTTTCGATGAAAACTTCTTGTTACATCATGCCCCCAACATCGCATCAACAATAAATACTGCAAAATGCATTGTAAGGTACATTAAGAAAAGTGGCCTCTGCTCGTCTTTGAAATCATCGTTGAAACAAGAGGTCTGCACACGCTGGAACAGCTTGTACACTATGCTGGAATCCTTACACACCCAGTATAACGAAGTTGCTGCCTTGTTGGCGGAAAAGGACTCCGCTTACAGACTGCAAGGATATGACAATGAGCTTGCAGGAAAAATTGCGCATTTTCTGAGACTATTTAAAGAGGCCACAGATGAATTAGAAGGCGAAAAAGAACCGACAATTCAGTTAGTTCTTCTTTGGTTTCACAAACTGCAACAAGTCTGCAGTGTCAGTGACACTGACTGTCAGGTGAATAATTAATCCAGTTAAAGGCACTGTTTCATTATGATACGCGATAGATTTATAATTAACTAGCGTAATAGATGTGTACTAACAGATATGTATTTTTTAACAGGAGGTACAAAGGATTAAAAATCGAGCCTTGACTTTCATTTGTGAGAAGATTGTGATCACTTCCAGACATAAAATTGCTACGTTTCTTTGGCCATCTTTCCGTGATCTTAATATGCTTGAAATAAATGAAAAGCAGGAAATTTTTAGCAATGTGCGACAAATGTGTGCTACTTACGCAGGTACAACATGCAATTATTAACATAATCGTTTTTGCATAGATAGTGGATAGTGTATTATAGAGAAATGGGAATGTTATAATTCGTATAATATTTCATTAATGTAAAACACCTCAATTTTAGGGGAACATTTCGATAATTTCCACATCAGTTCTGTATTACTTGTCTCTTTTGTTTATTATAATAGATCCTTCAAGTACTGTGTCATCACCACCCAGAAAGAGAGATAGTTTCAAAGAATGGAGAAACAACAGGTCCTCCGCAGCAGATGAAGTAGATCTCTACATTTTAATGCCCCCCGGAGATGATTATGACATCTTAAAGTGGTGGAGCAGACATGAAACAGATTTGCCAGGCCTGGCTGCAGTTGCAAGATGTATTTTATGTATCCCAGCAACAAGTGCACCAAGTGAAAGATGCTTTAGTAAAGCCGGCATGTTATTAACAAATCGCCGCAGCCAATTAAATACGGAACGCGTTAGTGATTTACTGCTGATCAACAATAACTATAATTTTGTTTCTGTTGTAAACAAGTGAAAAGTATGACAAGTTACGTCCGTAAATGTTTAATGTTCTTTGTATGCTTTTTTTTATGAAGATGGTTGTCTTCTAGACAACAGGGAAAGCACTTATTTAATGTTTCCTATTAATGAAAGGAAAAATATATCTTCTGTTTGGAAATGAGACTCGTCTTCTATTCGCGATTGTATTGAAATATCATTTTACTTTTCAAGTGCTTTATGAATTTAGCTGTGTCACATACCTGTTCTTGGAAACATTACTTTTGTATTAAAAGAGAGAGAGAGAGAGAGAGAGAGAGGGGGGGGGGGGGGGGCATTGGATTTGTACAGTACAGTGCAGCGAGCCGGGGGCAGGCGAGATGAGACGTCAGCGGTGACCGATCATGCGCGGTTATCCGGATGTCCGGAATCCAGACAACAGACATGGGGCAAGTACGTGACTGAGCTGAATCGTATGGGGCCAGACACGAGCGGCTCGGTCCCCCTGTCAACAGGCGAGCCGTGTCCTGGCAAACACTGAGCGTTGCAGCTCTCTAGTTCCAGCAATTCTCTGTGCACTGAATGTTCGCACCCCATCAGTCAACCACTCTTGCGATGCTGTACCACATCTTTGACAGAGATCAGATCAACTAATTTCCTCCTCCTGCCATACTGCACCTCGAAAGGATCCATGTCTTCAAATTTTGTAATCATTTCTCCAAACCCTTAACAGGCATTCCACTAATGTCTTTTTTCATACCCTTGAGTGTCCGAAACTACTGCAGGGTACTGGTGCACAGTCACCATTCTTGTTAAAGAGTTAACCAGCACTGTGTGATCCTTCATGGACACAGTTATGTTGAGCGTCTTGGACACAAACTGAGGAACAGCTGCGTGGCTTGTGTCTGCTGGTGCGCATATTCTGACACTTACAGTACTATCCATTGGTCAAATTTTTGTTTATTATTATTATTATTCTGCTCTTGATATTTCCCCCCATGTCAATATGTTGCTCAAATTTGATGTAATTCTGAGCAATGGTTCTCTTTCTACAGCATTTTTAAACTGGAACTTTAAGTATGGACACCCTGTATTTCCTCACATGACCATCCTCCCACTTTATTATAACAAAAATATCTGCCTCATTAAATGAACCATACAATTTTCAACTATCTCTAGTTTTGCTGAAGTTTACAAGGTAAAAACCACTTTGGCTCTTGTGGGTGGTACAATCTTGGCAGTGCAATTACTGTAAGGTTAAGGATATAAAATATTGCAGTTGATATGAACCACAGGTTTCTCCTCTAAAGTGAGGACAGAGAGTTGTGGAAAGGGGTGAGGGAGACAGTTCACTCCATTTACAGACTGAAAAGACTTATGAAACTTCAGGAGAGAAGGAGGCCAAGATAGAGGAAAAGGTGCTTGAGGAACTGAGGCATCATGTGATTCTATTTTTGACCTCTCAATCATTTCAACACCTTTTCCTTCTCCTTTGCCTATCTCCCCATACCTCAAAGGTATAGGAAGATAGCAGGAACATTACACGCAAATAAAGTTCATGAACATAACAATACTGAATACATTCACAGCTCAGCCTAAATGAAATGGTCATCAAGAGGTTACCATAGTTACACATGTGAGGTCAAAACAGAAATAAGAGAGCATTAGAAACCGAAACATGTGTTGGAGGTATAGGCAGCAACAATATATTGCATCACGTTTTTAATACTCACAGGCACAAGAATGTGAGTGACAGTGTCAGAGAACTTCACTTTTGGTTTCTCTCCAGGTGTTCTCACAGCACTCCCTTGCTGTCTTGGTACTGGAAGAGGAGGTGGTGGTTGAGGTGGTGGTTCCGGTGAGTCATCACTCGTTGTATCACGGCTATCACAACCAGAGCATCCAGAACAACAGGAACGAGAACACTGAGATGAATCTGAAAAATATTAAACCTGGCCATGGAGTTGCTTGACACAAACAAAATAGGTTTCACATTTATTAATAAGAATGTAATTGTCTTAAGGCAGTTGTAAACATTATAAACATTGACAAATGATACTTTACAACTCAAGCACATTCTGCAGAGGCCACAAAGATGAAGAACACCCTTATTTGTGCAGTCCATCCAAGTTACACAAAAAAGATCATATGTAGGGACTCTGGCCTTACTGACACGAACAATAGCAACAGTAACCCAATTTTGACAACAATGAGCATCAGTATAAGTTACAGCGAAATCAAACTTGAATTCACAACACACATCAGGCCCACAGCGTGGCCTGTCGTGTTCCAGTGAGATTTCCTTGAAATACACAAAACTGATTTGTTTCCAAGAAGATTACAAGAAAATTCTGTATTTCATTTTAGCCTCCCTCCCCTCCCCACTTTTGTTCATATGGAGCTTGCTCGCTGCATTCACTAAATTTTCTTCTCATCTTACTTCTGCCTACTTAACTGTAATTTTCAGTCAGCAATTTCTATTCGTTTCTCATCTTTGGCACATTGATTACTGGCAGGTCACCATCAGTGATACTCTGGAATCTCAGTATTGCCTTTATTTTGTGACTCTAGTAATCCAAGGTTTGAAAGAACATTTTCTTCTCCCAACAGCACGTATTTCTTTATCCATTCTTTCCTTATTTCCTGACTTCCTAATTCTCCTCTCAAGAAACTAGTTAAAAGTTCTGAAAACTGTAGATTTGATCATATTTTTAATTTATGTATTTATCATGTATCAGTTGCTCATATATTGTCATCTGAAAAGGAAGCATCCCATTTCTGACCAATGTACAGTTAACTTAGCTTTTCATTGTGCTAAAGGCCAATTAATGGCTATGTCAAGACAGTTATTTACTTCTCCTTTCCTTTTTCATCCTCCTTCAGGGCACTTTCATTTTCTCAGATGAGCTCTAATCATCAACCATGACACCATTTGCTTCTCATTTGTTTTCTTTGTCTCCGTTGAGTTATTTCTCCTGTTCAATATGCAGTTCTTTTAAGTTCGTTTTTCTCTTGCTTCCCCACCCATTTTCTTCATACGTTTTCCTGGTTTGCAACATGGTATGGATCTTTATTGTTAATTTTTCATCTTCCATTCTCTATAGATTTTCACAGAGTGTAACATGTCTTTTTCCGACATTATCTGTTATTTTGGCATGTAATGACTTCCTTTTTTGGCCTCAAAACCAAATTGTCATCTTTGTTCTTGATTGGACCTAATATCTTTTGGAAACTTCTTTCTATCTTTTCTGAATCTTCTTTTGTCATTTTAGATAAATGTGGTGTTTCTAGTTCATAGAGGGCTTATGGTTTTGGTTTTACAACTGTATTATAATGCCTTAATTTGACACATTTAGAAAAACATTTTTTATTGTACTGGTTTCTCAGTTTCATGTATTTCCATTTTTTCAGTTCCGATTTTAATTGTTTCTTTTTCACTTTTTATGTTTATATTTCCATCCAGATATTTTAAGTTGCTTGTTTTCTTGATGTTGCCATACTTGGTTCTCTAATTTCTTGGTCATATACTCTGTCTTTTCAAACAATAATTGTAAACCTGCCTTCTCAGCTGGTTCTTTCAGAATTTCTAGTCTTTCCATTGCATTCTGTGAGATTCCAATCTAGTATTACAAGATAATCTGTGGAGGCCAAAAAATTTATTGCTTCTTTCAATCTATTCAACTTAATGTAGTTAAAACTTCCTGGCAGATTAAAACTGTGTGCCCGACCGAGACTCGAACTCGGGACCTTTGCCTTTCGCGGGCAAGTGCTCTACCATCTGAGCTACTGAAGCACGACTCACACCCGGTACTCACAGCTTTACTTCTGCCAGTATCTCATCTCCTACCTTCCAAACTATACAGAAGCTCTCCTGCGAACCTTGCAGAACTAGCACTCCTCAAAGAAAGGATACTGCGGAGACATGGCTTAGCCACAGCCTGGGGGATGTTTCCACAATGAGACTTTCACTCTGCAGCGGAGTGTGCGCTGGTATGAAACTTCCTGGCAGATTAAAACTGTGTGCCCGACCGAGACTCGAACTCGGGACCTTTGCCTTTCGCGGGCAAGTGCTCTACCATCTGAGCTACTGAAGCACGACCCACGCCCAGTACTCACAGCTTTACTTCTGCCAGTATCTCGTCTCCTACTTTCCAAACGTAATGTAGTTAACTTTTTATTTTCCTTCTTATATTTTTCATTCTCTTATGACTTTTTCCAACACACAGTTGAATAACAATGGTGTCAAACCACCTATTTGTTTGACTCTTGGTACAATTTGGAAGGGCCTAGAAGTTATTCAAAGAAATTTAACTTTGGATACTGTATTTGTTTAGCCATATCTCGAATTTTCCATTGTACTGGAACTTTCTTCAGGATTTTGCAGAAGGAGTCTGCTGATTTTATAGTTTACTTCTTTATTTAGTCTTGCTAGGGTGTGTGCTTGCTGTGTGCGGACAAAGGAGGAGCTGGCTGCAGTTCGCGAACAGCTGAATGCACTTTTGGCTATGGTCAGTCACCTTCAGGCTGCTACCTCGGGGCATAGTGCTGCCAGAGAATGTGTCACGTCACATGGGCCATCTCAGGTGTCGCTTGTTTTGTCCACTGGCTCTGCTTCCAAAACACCTCCTAGTGCTCCCGACGCTGTGGATCCGCCCTCACAGCAGGGTGAGTGGCGGGCAGTAATGCGTTCACGTCGCTTGAGGCAGAGGGCCAATGTGGAGACAAGCCAACTGACCTCACCCATTCACCCTGTGAGTGGACAGATGACCACTCCTCCAGCAGGGTCTGAGCAGGCACATGAGGGGAAGCATTTAGTAGTTATCGAGAGCTCGCTCCTGTGTTAGGCACGTTTGGAACCCCTTAGGCATATAGTGTTCAGGGCTGGGAAGAAAGCCAATGTGCACTTGGTATGTCTGCTGGGGGAGGGGGGGCTCATCCAAAATGTGGAGGCAGCCTTGCCTGCAGCTATCAAGCATGCTAGGTGCAGTAGTCTGCAAGTTGTCTCTCACATCAGCACCAGCAACACTTTTCGCATGCATTCTGAGGCCATCCTCAGTTCATACGGGTGGCTGGCAGAAGTGGTGAAGATCGCTGGCCTTGCATGCGGGGTGCAAGCAGAGCTTGCAGTTGGCAACATTGTTCACAGTGTTGTTCGGGGTCCTTTGGTTTGGAGCTAAATGGAGGGTCTCAACCAAAGAGTTCATCAACTCTGTGGCAGTCTTGGCTGCAGATTTCTAGACCTATGTTATCATCTGGGGATTTGTAGCACACCCCCTGATAGGTCAAGGGTGCACTACACAAAGGGAGCAGCTACTCAGGTAAACCAGACTACTTGTTAAGTGCACATGAGAGCTTTTTAGGCTAGGCAGTAATCTGAGGTGCTCCGATGAAAATCACCAGTCGATTTGCAGCAAGGGAAGTTAAACAGCGTTCAGAATAAAGACGCTTGGACTATCATAATTTTATCAGTAAACTGTCAAAGTATTTGTGATAAGGTTCGTGAATTTACTGCTCTCCAGGAAAGTTCTCATGCTCAAATTATTCTTGGGACCGGGAGCCAGCTGAAGACCAAACTGGAAAGCTCTGAGGTATTTAGTGAGCCATGGAATGTACATTGGAAAGACAGATTAGAGACCATAGGAGGTGTAGGCAAAACCAAGTTAATTGTTGGATGTTTTTACTGCCCACACGATTATGCTGTGACAGTTCTAGAGTCATTCAAAGAAAGTCTAGGGTCAATAGTGTGTAAATACCCAGTACATGCAATATTAGTTGGAGGCGACTTTAACCTACTAAGTATAAACTGGGATGTCTATGGATTCATTGCGAGGGATACGGACAGACAGTCATGCAAAATACTTTTGAACATGTTTTCTGAGAACTGTCTTGAACAGCTAGCTCAGCAGCCCACATGCAATGGAAATACCTTAGACCTTGCAGCTACAAACAGGCTGGACCTTATCAACAAAGTCAGTATAGAAATGGGGATTAGTAAATATGATGTCATTATAGCAGCTATGATTATGGAAGTTTATCAGTTGAGAAGGCTAGGAGGATGCTTCTGCTAGATAGAGCGATAAGCAGTTATTAGTATCTCACTTAGACAGTGAAATGGCATTTGTCTCAGTTCCAGTTAGATGCCTGTAGAGGTATTATTGGCAAAGTTTAAGCAGATTATAAGTCATGATCTGGTGAGTTATGAGCCAAGTAAGTGGATAAAGGATGGAAAAGACCCACTGTAGCTTAATAACTAAAATTGGAGGATGTTGAGGTAGCAGAGGCTGTTCACTCTCAGTTCAAAAGGGAATGCATCAGGTGTCTGTGAAAAGATCTGTGCACGAAGTATACAACAACTATCACCATCACACGTTAGCAAAAGATCTGTCAGAGAACCCGAGGAAATGATCTGGTGAGTTATGAGCCAAGTAAGTGGATAAAGGATGGAAAATACCCACTGTAGCTTAATAACTAAAACTGGAGGATGTTGCAGTAGCAGAGGCTGTTGCACTCTCGGTTCAAAAGGGAATGCATCAGGTGTCTGTGAAACGATCTGTGCACGAAGCATACAACTACCACCATCACACCTTAGCAAAAGATCTGTCAGAGAACCCGAGGAAATTCTGATCTTAAGTAAAATCACTAAGATTGTCTAAGGCTTCCATTCAATCCCTTGTTGACCAGTCTGGTGTGGCAATCAAAGATAGCAAAACAAAAGCCGAAGTTTAAATTTCATGTTCAATAAATCGTTCACACGGGAAAATCGCACAAACATACCATCATTTGAGAACTGGACAGACTCCTATATGGACAACTTAGTAATAAGCATCCTTGCTGTATGGAAACTGAAAGATTTGAAAGTAAATAAATCACCAGTTCCAGATGGAATCTCAGTTAGATTTTACAAAGAATCTATCACCCAGCACAAAGTACAAGCAACTTGAAAAGCATAGGCGACTCCAGTGTGTAAGAAGGAAAAAAGAATGGACCTGCAAAATTACAGAGTAATATCACTAACCTCTATTTGCTGCAGAATGCTTGAACCTATTCTCAGTTCAAATATAATACATTTTCTTGATACTGAGAAGCTTACATCCACGAATAAGCATGGTTTTAGAAGTATTGTGAACTAATGATGAAGGGCAACAGGCAGATTCGATATTTCTAGATTTCCAGAAACCATTTGCCACGGTGCCCCACTGCAGGCTATTAAGGAAGGTACAAGCATATGGAATCAGTTCACAGATATATGAGTTGCTCGAAGACTTCTTAAATAATAGAACCCAGTACTTGGTCCTCGACGGTGAGTGTTCATTACTTCTTTAGTTAGTCTTGCTAGGATGTGTGCTTGCTGTGTGCAGACAAAGGAGGAGCTGGCCACAGTTCGCGAACAGCTGAATGCACTTTGGCTATGGTCAGTCACCTTCAGGCTGCTACCTTGGGGTGTAGTGTTAGCGGAGAGTGTGAAGCAATCTGTGATTGTTTGCTGATGATGCCATGGTGTGAGGTAAGGTGTCAAAGTTGAGTGACAGTAGGAAGGTACAAGATGACATAGAAAAAATTTCCAGTTGGTGTGATGAATGGCAGCTAGTCCTGAATGTGGGAAAATGTAAGTTAATGCAGATTAGTAGGAAGGTCAAACCTGTAATGTTACTAGTGACCTGCTTGAGACAGTCAAGTCATTTAAATATCTGGGCGTAACATTGCAAACTGATATGAGATGGAACAAGCCTGTGAGAACTGTGTTAGGAAAGTCAAATCGTCGACTTTGGTTTATTGGGAGAATTTTAGGAAAGAGTGGTTCACCTTCACAGGAGAACGCATGAAGCACTCTCTTCTGCAGGCTGCACTGTTCCCATTCTTCGCAATGATGTAGTTTCATTCACTTGACTGAATCATTCATTGATCTGACACTTATTTTCTTGTAAAGTGTAGCTGTGAAGATGTATCTGAAGATGTATTTACAAATGTGTTAGTGGGATTTCATAGCAAATATGTCAGCCAATGGAACTAATGTGAAGTGCTCCACAAGCAGGTGAGGAGGATTATTTACCGCATTTATAAATTTTTCAGATGTGAATCTAAAAGTGAGACTGCTGTGCTGATAAGAATGGACTGCAGAAGAATGTGGTTTGAGCAAGAGGACTAAACAACAAATTGTAGACAAAAGTGTCAGAGTTGTAGAAATGTCAGGAAAAATAGGTTTTGTGTCACATGAAAAGGACTGAAATCACAAGAAACCTGTAACACGAATGGATAGTTTGGTGAGGATGTTTTAAAGCACTCTGTGTATGAAATGTATAGAGATGGTGACTGTCCAACATCACAAAAACTTGTGACAATTACACATGGGAAAATTGAATTCAGAGGTGCACATCATCAATACAAAGATTTTAAAAATACAATGGTTTGAAATATGTTAAAATTAATGTTGGAAGAAAGTTTTTAATGGAAAGAAGTGACATAGCTGCAGCACAAGCCACATTCCTGAGAAAGATGAATGAAATAAGAGAGTGCCACACTGAAAATCTTCAGAAAAAAGACGTTGATAGGGAGGTGAAGATGGGTGTAAGCATTCAACCTATCACCGTAAATTTACAATCATATGACATGGACAGAGTCAGTTGCAGTGATGATGGTATTACACTGTAGACTTTGGAACAAAGTTATGTAATAATACCAGGTGATTCAAAAAGAAAGAACAGATTTCAGTTGTTTATGGCTAACTATAAAAAACAGAAACACATTGCACAGGTCACTGGACAGAGGAAGGTTCAAAGTTTTGACACAGCTGCGCAGCTGTTTGTTTGTAGCAACATGGCGACCACACCGCAACAGAGATAATTTTCTGTGTTGGCATTTGTGCAAAGTCAATCAATTGTTCACGTGCAATGTACATTCCACTGATGATTCAGCAAGAAGGCAACTCTGCACAAGCAGATTCATGACTGGCATACAAAATTCTTGGGAGTTGGTTGCATATAGGAAAGAAAGAGCACGGGTCGGTCACGTACATCTGATGAAAATGTCGAGCATATCCAATCTGTGGGTATAAAAAATGATTTTGTTTGTCAACAGATCAACTACATAAATACTTGTGAGAACTTCCTAACCTTTACTGACTGGTAATTTGTATCCTAAGAAGTATGCAGACAATCACTTGTTACAATTTTCAACATATTGTCCACAGAGAACCAGCTAGCAAGTTAGTTGTGAAATTTGAGCTTTTCCAAATGTGTTCTATACTCTAATAACTCACCAGAATGTGGCTGGATAAATTCATAAAAACATAAATTGGAAAAAATGGCCTTAAAATAACTGGGAGCATTATCCCTGTCGAGATATTGGTGGTTTTCGACATCATCCAGCAGCATTCCTTTGAGAAAATCAAAGAAGATGGTTAGTTGTTTGCCTTGTCAGTGTATCAAAAAGTGGTCTCTCACGGTAATGTCGAAGAAGTTAGTTCCTTTACAGCGAAAAATATGACAATGTACTGATCATTTATACAATAGCCTTTTGCAAATGTCTTTGCTGTCAGTAATTCTTCTTTTGCACACAGAGATTTATACTTATAAATTTATTTTATACTTATTAAAATTCTCAGGCACTAAACAGTGTGGACATCAGTGCCCTTTCACAAGATCGTGGGCCACGGGAATGAGCATTACACCTAGTACAGTCCATATGATAACTACAGTAATGGAAAAGTCACATACAATTTCCTGTACATTTAGTCGTAACATTGTCACATGTTAAAAGAATTCATAAAACATCAAAAGTCAGTAAGAAGGCTAGTTAATTGACTGACATCAGTTTCAAAAATCATTAATCTCCTCTTAGATTTGAATGTGTATAATGTACCGCAGGCAAATAAACCTGAGTGTTGTCCATGGCAACACAGTTTGACAATGTGGGCTTTGTTTGCCCGGTCTCTTCTGCCACACTTTCACAAACCTCCATGCTTCCCCATCACTCTCTGTGTAGAATCACAGAATGTGACATGGACTATAGTGGTGTGCAGCATAACTTTCCAACCTGATAGTGATGTGGTATATTTACTCTTATTTGAAATAACAGTACATTTATTTTTGCATCTATTTTAATTAAGAATATAATAACACATCACTATCAGGATGAAAGGTTATGCTACACGCCGCTAGGCAGCTGTCACCAACTTAACTGGTCGTAAGTGTAGTCAAATACAGAAAGGAAAATAAATGTTTAGGTACAGGTGACAACAGACATGGAAGCATCTGAAATACCTCCTTCCAAAAAGATTGAGAAAATGGTTGGAGGACGCATGACTATTTAAGGATAAAGTAGCCTAGGCCCCCAGCCAATGAAGGCAGAATAGTAGGATAGGAAGTTAGAGAACCTGAGATTTATATTATTACAAAAGTTTTTTTTCCTACAATGGTGAAACCTATTGACACACAAATTATATCAAATTAGTTTGAAACTGTAGCTTATTTACTGAGAACTTTAAATTTTACTTTAAGTTAGTTGTATGTTATACAGTCAGATTCAAGAAAAACATGATGTGGAAAGTGTTCGTTGAACAAAAACTGCTTGTATTTGCTTTGTAAAGGGCTATGCACTTGCCTATTCACCTCTGTAAATGAATACATATATTAAATCCAGAAATTCTCTATGGTGAAAGAGTTGCAGGAAGTAACAATTTTAATCTGCATTTGAAAATATTAACAATACTTGTACCATTTGTAAAATGATTTTTTTTAATTTTTTTTTATCCCCCCCCCCCCCCAAATCAAATAGGGAATCATCATTGTTGAGCAAGAACAGTAATGGATCCATGATCAAACCCTGTAAATGCCCACTGTAATTTCTCACTCTGCAGGTGATGTGAATTTTGAGAAGAGCCTCAATGTAACATTTTGCATCCTGTTGCTTATTAAGGAATAAACAAATCAGAGCTGAACCATGAATTCCCCTCTGTTTTAGAACATTAAGTGAACCAAATAATTTTAAAGTGGTATTTACCGGGGTAAGGTGGAGGTTACACAAGAAAAGAAAAATAAAAAAACAAAAATTTACAGGAACAGACCTGAGTGTGAGCTCGACCGGCTGCTACAGCGGCTAAATATCAGTCGTGCACGTTCGCGGGCAGCATCAGCTATAACAGTCTCACCCATTTCTTTGGCACAGTGCCATATATCAGAAAACAGATCACCATCATCCAAGTCAATGGCCAGTCTGAAAGCCTTATCAAGTAGACGATGACGCAGCAGATGGTGAAAGAAACGTCTTGCCAAATCACGTACAGTGCTTCCAAACTCCTCCTCAGTAGCATGGCAAAGAGGCCGTGGAGGTAAAAGAAAGCTGCCTAAAGCTGTCTGAAGCTGCACTGTAGAGAGACCAGTGATAATATTAAATGATAGCAGGTAAAAATAAATAAAGTTATAAAGAAAGTGTTATGTAGTGACTGTAAAAAATTATGAATGTTACAACGAAACCAGGAGTATGAAGGGGGAACAACTCACAAACAATAAACAAGAACAATCATCAGTTACTATTTATTTCAAAATTAATCTTGGTCTGTAAGGGAAATAAAATTTTGAGGCCATTCACAACAGCATCCAGACAAATACACTATTTACTCAATACTGTATACGTTCCAGAATAATACGCCTAGTTGTTGTTACACTTCCACTACTTGTACAAGCTGTTAATCCACAGTCTTGAAGCTAAATCACACAGTTCCACTGCAAGTAAACTGGGCATGAGTTATAAAGACACAGGAATATGTTCTGTTGGAAAGAATACATAGCACACTTAAGACTAATGAGTACAGCAAGATTCATTTGAGAAGTTATGTAAGTTTATTTAGAATTGCACACTTAGACTAATGAGTATAATAAGATTCATTTGAGAAGTTATGTAAGTTTATTTAGAATTAACAGTACTACAGATCTGGCAGCAGCAAATATGAAGCACACAGCTTTAGCAGAGACAAAAAGAAGTCATCTGCATTGGCCTGACACAACTGCAACATTCCCGATGTTGCTGAAAATAAATTACCATACAATACTCCACTTTATCATTTGGCTGCACCACTTCGTTTTAGTTGAATTTTTTCATGCTGAGAAATTAAAAGGAGCAATCTGTTTTACTTGGTAAAAGCTTTCTACAGCCAATACTACATAAATAATTCTGTATTTACAAACAACCAATTTCAACAGACTTTGCTGCCGTCGGCTGGTGTGGCCGAGCGGTTCTACGTGCTTCAGTCTGAAACCGCGCAACCACTTCGGTCGCAGGTTCAAATAGTGCCTAGGGCATGGATGTGAGTGATGTCCTTAGGTTAGTTAGGTTTAAGTAGTTCTAAGTTCTAGGGAACTGATGACCTCAGCTGATGACCTCAAATGTTAAGTCCCATAGTGCTCAGAGCCATCTGAACCATTTGAACATTTCAACTTTGCTGCTATCTTCAGGTCTTAAAAAAATTTTATGTCATAAAATGTGTTCTTTTTGAGTTGGACATCATGCCAAATTGTCATGCAGATAAAAAGTAGCACATAATATCAAGATCCATCATAAATAAAACATTTAAAATCAAAAAGCACCTTGTGCACATGGTAATGGCCATATAAGTAGCATTCACGGATGATTGTTACGTCACAAAAAACACAGTTCACAATAAAATATGCAGTAGCACATCTGTTAATGTTAGCTGGACATGTTCTAAGCATTGAAGATCCGATTTAGGTGGCATATAGCTGTACCTTATATTCCATCTACGGTGGATCTTCAATGATTAGAACATATCCAGCTAATGTTAACAAATGTGCTACACTGCATTTTATGGTGTACTGTGTTTTTTGACGATCAATCATCCATGAACACTATGTATGTGGATATAGCCATGTGCTCAAGGCACTTTTAGTTTTTAAATGTTTTGTTTATGACAAACCTTTATATTATGTGCTATGTTTTATCTACATGACAATTTGGCACGAGATCAAACTCAAAATGAAAACATTTTGTAATGTAAAATTTTTGAAGACCTGAAGGTGACAACAAAGTCTGTCGAAACCAGTTGTTTGTAAATAAATAAATATTTATGTGGTCTTGGCTTTAAAAAGTTTTTATGAATTTTGTTTTGGCTTTGCTGATGACATGCTACTGTACTGTGACACAAGGATTTCAATGTGTTACAGAGCTATAGACTTGTGCCTGTAAACAAAAAAAAAATAAAAAAAAAATAAAAAAATAATTATGTGACTTCATGTTTTTGAAGTGATAAATAAAACTTTATTCCCACCCTTCACACATCAGTTAGGACCTTGAGGTTTAAGGAACTAACTAAGGGTACATCTGTAGTGATTCAGGGAAACTTAGGGAATCTGAATGGGGATGGACAGGTGGAGATTTGAATTCCATACCTCATCAAAACAAATACAGTGTGCCAACCAGTACCTACTTTCACTCAGCATGTATTCTGGTGTTGAATGAAAAGAACAAGAATCAAATGCTAATTACTGTATAGAAGACAGAACCTTATATGCAGATTACTACTGTCTTTTCTTGTTTGTTTCATAGATAAGAAGGCAAATGGCTGTTCCCCACATACTCTATATTATACATTCACATACAGACATTAATGCTGTAGGAGAGTGTTTTGAAATTTTCTTACAGTTATGTTTATTATATCTACAGCTTGTGTTCTTATTTAATGGAAATTCACAGGAGAAAGGTAAGTATTTTATAGAAAAATACACTCCTGGAAATGGAAAAAAGAACACATTGACACTGGTGTGTCAGACCCACCATACTTGCTCCGGACACTGCGAGAGGGCTGTACAAGCAATGATCACATGCACGGCACAGCGGACACACCAGGAACCGCGGTGTTGGCCGTCGAATGGCGCTAGCTGCGCAGCATTTGTGCACCGCCGCCGTCAGTGTCAGCCAGTTTGCCGTGGCATACGGAGCTCCATCGCAGTCTTTAACACTGGTAGCATGCCGCGACAGCGTGGACATGAACCGTATGTGCAGTTGACGGACTTTGAGCGAGGGCGTATAGTGGGCATGCGGGAGGCCGGGTGGACGTACCGCCGAATTGCTCAACACGTGGGGCGTGAGGTCTCCACAGTACATCGATGTTGTCGCCAGTGGTCGGCGGAAGGTGCACGTGCCCGTCGACCTGGGACCGGACCGCAGCGACGCACGGATGCACGCCAAGACCGTAGGATCCTACGCAGTGCCGTAGGGGACCGCACCGCCACTTCCCAGCAAATTAGGGACACTGTTGCTCCTGGGGTATCGGCGAGGACCATTCGCAACCGTCTCCATGAAGCTGGGCTACGGTCCCGCACACCGTTAGGCCGTCTTCCGCTCACACCCCAACATCGTGCAGCCCGCCTCCAGTGGTGTCGCGACAGGCGTGAATGGAGGGACGAATGGAGACGTGTCGTCTTCAGCGATGAGAGTCGCTTCTGCCTTGGTGCCAATGATGGTCGTATGCGTGTTTGGCGCCGTGCAGGTGAGCGCCACAATCAGGACTGCATACGACCGAGGCACACAGGGCCAACACCCGGCATCATGGTGTGGGGAGTGATCTCCTACACTGGCCGTACACCACTGGTGATCGTCGAGGGGACACTGAATAGTGCACGGTACATCCAAACCGTCATCAAACCCATCGTTCTACCATTCCTAGACCGGCAAGGGAACTTGCTGTTCCAACAGGACAATGCACGTCCGCATGTATCCCGTGCCACCCAACGTGCTCTAGAAGGTGTAAGTCAACTACCCTGGCCAGCAAGATCTCCGGATCTGTCCCCCATTGAGCATGTTTGGGACTGGATGAAGCGTCGTCTCACGCGGTCTGCGCGTCCAGCACGAACGATGGTCCAACTGAGGCGCCAGGGGGAAATGGCATGGCAAGCCGTTCCACAGGACTACATCCAGCATCTCTACGATCGTCTCCATGGGAGAATAGCAGCCTGCATTGCTGCGAAAGGTGGATATACACTGTACTAGTGCCGACATTGTGCATGCTCTGTTGCCTGTGTCTATGTGCCTGTGGTTCTGTCAGTGTGATCATGTGATGTATCTGACCCCAGGAATGTGTCAATAAAGTTTCCCCTTCCTGGGACAATGAATTCACGGTGTTCTTATTTCAATTTCCAGGAGTGTATTTGCAAATTCTACAAATGAGAGGCAAATGTTATGAGGTAAGTGATGCCTCAAACTATTGCATATTGACATGGCAAATATGTTGGTACCAATTCCATTCTCTGCTAATAGTTTTTTACACTAAAAATACAGTAAAGAAAAGTTCATTCACCTTCTCTTTCTGGTGTGAGTGGCTGCCGGAAGAGGTAATTAATGATACGGTTGAGACAAGAAATACACTGCTGACCATATGAATCCCAGTTGAGACTTAGCAACAAATTGATTGCCCGGTCAACCTGATTGAACATCAGGTACTTTGCAACCATAGTGTCTGCAGTGAGACCACTTCCATGAAGATCTCCAATAAGGCCACCACCTCCAACCAACTGAACAACAGCTAGTGGTCCCCTGAAAAAAAAATTAACTATCTGAAAACAAACTGGACACATAATTCATCAGAATAATTCAGAAATGGTAAAAATAAGGAAAAAAAACAACATTGCAACTTATTTCAGGTTGCTCAACATACAGAAGTGTTGGAAGAGGTTATACGAACTCATACTACTAGAATAAGTCAGAAAGAGAAGGAACTTATTTTTGATCTTCTTTATTTTTCAGAAGTAATACATTAAATTTACTCAAAAGAGGTCATAACCTTTTCTGAGAATGCATTACAATTCAAAGTAACTATCAGCTTCTAGTATTGTTTCAGACCATCGCAGAACTAAGCTGTATATCAGTGTCTTGCATAATGCTGATATTGTTATTACCTAAGTACGGAATTTGCCCTGCATTTTTCATAACATATGTTAACTACTGCATCACAGGCAGCCCACTACACATCTGTCAACAGTATCTCCATAAGCACTGAGTAGATTCTGTGCATATGTGGATTGGCAAGTGGTCACCTAAATTGACTTAAGTCTTTGGGTCTGTATTGTAAATGATTTATTAAAACAGCTTCATTTTATCATGAATGAGGATGCAAATAGAAAATAAAGTTCTCCAGTATTTCAGAAGATCATTATATCTCACACAAAGCCTCTCAACTGTCCTTTGGCATAAGGGTGAATATTACGTGGTAATGGATTAGAAGGCTTTGACAGTAGGTCATGCGTGAAATGTACTTACGTCACTGCTTATCCACTTTAATGAGAATGATTTAATGCACTCACTCTCCCATACAGTCCACGAAGAATGTCTTGTCTTCTATCTGTATATTTTCTGTGTGAAACCTGTACACGGTTCCTCTCTTTTGTATCTGCAGTCTGTGGAATATATCCCCAAGATCATGAATACGTATCTATTGGCACTGAATGCACCTGTCAGTCATAATTATTCTCCTTTGAATCCCTCTCTCAGTTAATATACAATCACAATATAAACTCATTGTGTTGTGTGAAACCCAATACTGAACTATAGTGATATTGGAGACCTTAAATGAAATTTTTTAGATTCACTTGGACTGCTTTTTTGTGGACTTTAAGGGCAGATGAGAAACCATGATCCTGACAGAGCCTTTATCTTTTGATTGTAATGTTATTTAGCATGATAATGGGATTACCTATCATAAACAGTCTATCTTCCAGGAGTACATAAGATGTCTTATTTACAGCCACCTGTATTTTATTGCAGAAGAATCCGATCTACACCATGGCTAAAAGCTTTTAGAATTTCTTCTAGAATATCAAGATGATATTCTGTCACTCAGTCTCAGAACATAAGCCCAAACAAAATTATTTGAAATGTGCATTATGAATCTCATTAATCAACATTAAAGTTCTTCACACACTACCTGGTCTTTTTCGAATAGCCAAAATGTTAGAACTGTTGTACTAAATCCTGTTGTAAATATCCAGTTCATCAGGATTATTATAACGTAGTGCCTCATTCATCCATTCACCAAAAATATTACCATACTGCCCCATTTTCTTTTATGGGGAGGTTCAGGAACAGTGCTATCAATTGTGATGGCCCATACTTTGCTTGGAAGTTCTCTTACTAAAAGATCTCTTTTGTATCGATTACAGGGTGTATACGTGGACAAGGAAAAAGAAATTCCCGGATTTCCCGGTTAAAAAATACACTTTCTCCCAGGTGAAAATACACTTTTTCCGTGTTGAGTGAGAGTATACTTTCCCTCGAGATCGTAAAACTTATCAGTCCTTTGAATGGTTAAGGTTTTATAGACCGGTGTAGAACCTCCTGCCACTTTAGGAAACAAACCCCCAAAAAAAATGTGTTTTGGAAAGATCTTTGATTTGCAGCAACATGTACGCTGCATATTTTCATATTACGAGAGTATATAGTCGATTTCCACCAAACGCAGAACATTAGTTTCCGAAGCATTGAAATCGAGATCGCCATGCACTTTAGTAAGCCAATCATAGCTCATGTCACGTGTTCTCGCCAGCCGATGATACCAGATATTCATAGTGTTTACATGGGGCTCCCAAAACCTGATTTCGTAAATCGATCTCCCAATACCGCTCCTGGGTGGTGACGTAAACACTTCAAAATCGATTCTGGAAATCCGCTTCTGGTTGCCGGTTTTCCAGCTCCACAATCGATTTTCACTGCCATGTGAACTCATCTGGTATTGAAACGTGCTTGGGCTGTCAGGTTTCATCTTGTTTTTAAAAATTTCGGGTAATATTGATGGAATGGCTTTTTGCAAAGTGAAAGACAAGTAGAAATATTAGACTGAAGTTGTTAACACCTAATCTAACTGAATAGAAATAGCGTCAGCACATTGACTAAATCATAAACTACATTTGCTGTTTTCCAGGCATCGTAGTTAACTGGGCTAGTAAATCCACTTCATACCTTAACATGTGAACACAACAGCGAAAAACGGTTTGCAAAATTTGGTTCTCATCTTTCGGAAGTTGTGTCGCATGTAAAAGTAGAGATTCAGAGCATAGTACATGTGATGTAGTCAGCCTATGGCAATATACCTGGTAAGTAGCGCAAACACAAAAATAGGAAAAGTTAATGGTTTAAATTAATGTGCATAGTGTAGCTACATGAAACGTTAACGTTTCACATGTAGTATCTGTCTCTTTTGCGAGTGTTACACTTCGATGTATCACACAAATGTGCCAGTAAAATTTTAAGTAATGATGTAAACATCTGATTTTCTGGGCTCGAAATTCTTCTAAGTGGCTGGCCCTCAAAGTGTTAAGCTTGGAATGAAAATCAAAGGCTCTGTGATTTAAGAAATTCAAAGGCACGTTCGCACATGTAACATAACTCATATTGCGTAAAATAAAATGTACTTTGAAAGTAACACTTTTCAAATGAGCAATTGCAATATTTTCTTGCGGCCTGTTAGAATTCGTTTCAGCAGTTGTCAGAGAGTGCCAGAAAACGCATTACTGTGCCTGCAAAGCCACAATGACATAGGTAGCCCATATGTTCATACATATATGGCATTAAGAGATCTTACATTACGTCATAAACGAAACTGGGCATCAGAGGATAATCCAAGAGCGTTGAAATTTTGTAAACCATACTAAAATCTGTAATTCGGCTTAAAGAGCACATTCGTATGTCCAGATTCACAAAGAAGTAGGCCCAAGATGATACTAAACTTTTCAGTGTGATTTTCGGAATGCAAATTTTCTTGAAGTACCAGTACTGTATTATCTCATGTTTAGTTCTATGGCATAATTCCATATGTGCACTTGACACTAGCCAACAGTGTTTCAAATAAATTGGCAACCTATGCATAAAAGATTAATTAAGCACAATCTTTTTTAGCAAATCGACAAAAATAACTTCACTGTATTTTGTAGGCAATTAATACCCGACTGCCAAAAACCTGGAAATAAAATAAAATCAGAAAACTGAGACAAATAACATATTTTAGCCTTCCATAATTATGTTAATATTTTAATTCACTTTATAGCTCCTGGTCACAGAAATCCGGTTTGTTTTTGAGAGCTGAAAACCAAGACAAAACAGCAAAATCACTTAACATAAACACGGTTCATGTGGAGACTCCCACTCATCCCATTACAACTCAGACTGCTCTGCGCATGAGCGAATCTGGTAGCTTGGGTGCGTCAGAAAAATATTTTCGAGTAGCATCTGGCTGCTTGTTGCTACTGCTGATACAGCTAACAGCCGCACTTCTTCAAGTAGCCAGAAGCATGAGAAGGTACTGGTCATATGCGACTCAACTGTGCATGAGCATAAGCTCCCTGACAACTTTTCAAACAAACCTAATGTTAACCATTGTGACATCACGCCTGTCGGAAGCAGTTAGTTGTTATGAATTATTGCATAGTCTTCGTCCAAATGCCTTCGACACATTTTGCTATTGGCAGACATTTGTGTGTGTCCTGTGCTTTTTTGCTGCAAATGGTGCATTTCCTTCGCAACCTAAGTTCCCCCCCCCCCCCCCCCCCCCCCTCATTTATGTTTGATTGGTGCAGTATTATATTGCAGTAACGAGCTAAAGTAAAATTCTTTGTTAGAGTATCAGTTCTTACCAATCAAAAATACAAAAATTTAACTGAAAACTAAAACAACAAAAACCAGAATTCTTAAAAATTCCCGGGTTTTTCCCCATTTTATACCAGATGACAAAATTCCCGGGTTTTTTCCGCATTTCCCAGTTGTCCCGGAGCATATACACCCTGGATTAATTGTCTTCATGTCTCTGAAAAATGGTGTGATAAAAATGAAGACATTGTCTTTTTGGAGAACTTAATTTCTTTCATGCAAAAAAAGCTCATTGTACAATTTTAGTGATCAGTCCATTTTTTTTTCTTTTCCATGATGTTGACAATGGTTATTTTTATATGAGCCTCCATTAATGTAAGATATTGTTGGCATGTCAGCTGCTTGTTGGGTTGAAGAGTGTTGAGCTGTTCTTGAAATGGTTGTTGTTGTTGTTGTTGTTGTGGTCTTCAGTCCTGAGACTGGTTTGATGCAGCTCTCCATGCTACTCTACCCTGTGAAAGCTTCTTCATCTCCCAGTACCTACTGCAGCCTACATCCTTCTGAATCTGCTTAGTGTATTCATCTCTTGGTCTCCCTCTACGATTTTTACCCTCCACACTGCCCTCCAATACTAAATTGGTGATCCCTTGATGCCTCAGAATATGCCCTACCAACCGATCCCTTCTTCTAGTCAAGTTGTGCCACAAACTCCTCCTCTCCCTAATTCTATTCAATACCTCCTCATTAGTTATGTGATCCACCCACCTAATCTTCAGCATTCTTCTGTAGCACCACATTTCGAAAGCTTCTATTCTCTTCTTGTCTAAACTATTTATCGTCCATGTTTCACTTCCATACATGACCACACTCTATACAAATACTTTCAGAAACGACTTCCTGACACTTAAATCAATACTCGATGTTAACAAATTTCTCTTCTTCAGAAACGCTTTCCTTGCCATTGCCAGTCTACATTTTATATCCTCTCTACTTCGACCATCATCAGTTATTTTGCTCCCCAAATAGCAAAACTCCTTTACTACTTTAAGTGTCTCATTTACTAATCCAATTCCCTCAACATCACCCGACTTAATTCGACTACATTCCATTATCCTCGTTTTGCTTTTGTTGATATTCATCTTATATCATCCTTCCAAGACACTGTCCATTCCGTTCAACTGCTCTTCCAAGTCCTTTTGTTGTCTCTGATAGAATTACAATGTCATTTCTGAACCTCAAAGTTTTTATTTCTTCTCCATGGATTTTAATGCCTACTCCGAACTTTTCTTTTGTTTCCTTTACTGCTTGCTCAATATACAGATTGAATAGCATCGGGGAGAGGCTACAACCCTGTCACACTCCCGTCCCAACCACTGCTTCCCTTTCATGCTCCTCGACTCTTATAATTGCCATCTGGTTTCTGGTTTCAAAAATTGGGGTTTGTAATCAAGAGCATATCCAGCACCTGAGGTAGTAGGGAAGGGAGAGGGAGACAGAGTGAGGCGGTGGGGGGAGACTCATGTTTAGTTTTTGAGGTGAATAAAAATTAGTTTTAAATTTCATAACAAGTAGCTCTAGGTAACTTAATGTTGAAATGGTTACAGGAAAATATTGCATTTCTACAAATTTCTAGTCAGTGCCCCCCCCCCCCCCCCTCCCATGAACCATGGACCTTGCCGTTGGTGGGGAGGCTTGCGTGCCTCAGCGATACAGATGGCCGTACCGTTGGTACAACCACAATGGAGGGGTATCTGTTGAGAGGCCAGACAAACGTGTGGTTCCTGAAGAGGGGCAGCAGCCTTTTCAGTAGTTGCAAGGGCAACAGTCTGGATGATTGACTGATCTGGCCTTGTAACAATAACCAAAACGGCCTTGCTGTGCTGGTACTGCGAACGGCTGAAAGCAAGGGGAAACTACGGCCGTGATTTTTCCCGAGGGCATGCAGCTTTACTGTATGACTAAATGATGATGGCGTCCTCTTGGATAAAATATTCCGGAGGTAAAATAGTCCCCCATTCGGATCTCCGGGCGGGGACTACTCAAGAGGATGTCGTTATCAGAAGAAAGAAAACTGGCGTCCTACGGATCGGAGCGTGGAATGTCAGATCCCTTAATCAGGCAGGTAGGTTAGAAAATTTAAAAAGGGAAATGGATAGGTTAAAGTTAGATATAGTGGGAATTAGTGAAGTTCAGTGGCAGGAGGAACAAGACTTCTGGTCAGGTGACTACAGGGTTATAAACACAAAGTCAAATAGGGGTAATGCAGGAGTAGGTTTAATAATGAATAGGAAAATAGGAATGCTGGTAAGCTACTACAAACAGCATAGTGAACGCATTATTGTGGCCAAGATAGACACGAAGCCCACGCCTACTACAGTAGTACAAGTTTATATGCCAACTAGCTCTGCAGATGGCGAAGAACTTGAAGAAATGTATGATGATATAAAAGAAATTATTCAGATAGTGAAGGGAGACGAAAATTTAATAGTCATGGGTGACTGGAATTCGAGTGTAGGAAAAGGGAGAGAAGGAAACGTAGTAGGTGAATATGGATTGGGGGTAAGAAACGAAAGAGGAAGCCGCCTGGTAGAATTTTGCACAGAGCACAACCTAATCATAGCTAACACTTGGTTTAAGAATCATGATAGAAGGTTGTATACATGGAAGAACCCTGGAGATACTAAAAGGTATCAGATAGATTATATAATGGTAAGACAGAGATTTAGGAACCAGGTTTTAAATTGTAAGACATTTCCAGGGGCAGATGTGGACTCTGACCACAATCTATTGGTTATGACCTGTAGATTAAAACTGAAGAAACTGCAAAAAGGTGGGAATTTAAGGAGATGGGACCTGGATAAACTGAAAGAACCAGAGGTTGTACAGAGTTTTAGGGAGAGCATAAGGGAACAATTGACAGGAATGGGGGAAAGAAATACAGTAGAAGAAGAATGGGTAGCTTTGAGGGATGAAGTAGTGAAGGCAGCAGAGGATCAAGTAGGTAAAAAGACCAGGGCTCTTAGAAATCCTTGGGTAACAGAAGAAATATTGAATTTGATTGATGAAAGGAGAAAATATAAAAATGCAGTTAATGAAGCAGGCAAAAAGGAATACAAACGTCTCAAAAATGAGATCGACAGGAAGTGCAGAATGGCTAAGCAGGGATGGCTAGAGGACAAATGTAAGGATGTAGAGGCTTATCTCACTAGGGGTAAGATAGATACTGCCTACAGGAAAATTAAAGAGACCTTTGGAGATAAGAGAACCACTTGTATGAACATCAAGAGCTTAGATGGAAACCCAGTTCTAAGCAAAGAAGGGAAAGCAGAAAGGTGGAAGGAGTATACAGAGGGTCTATACAAGGGCGATGTACTTGAGGACAATACTATGGAAATGGAAGAGGATGTAGATGAAGATGAAATGGGAGATACGATACTGCATGAAGAGTTTGACAGAGCACTGAAAGACCTGAGTCGAAACAAGGCCCCCAGAGTAGACAACATTCCATTGGAACTACTGACGGCCTTGGGAGAGCCAGTCCTGACAAAACTCTACCATCTGGTGAGCAAGACGTATGAAACAGGCGAAATACCTTCAGACTTCAAGAAGAATATAATAATTCCAATCCCAAAGAAAGCAGGTGTTGACAGATGTGAAAATTACCGAACAATCAGTTTAATAAGACACAGCTGCAAAATACTAACACGAATTCTTTACAGACGAATGGAAAAACTAGTAGAAGCCGACCTCGGGGAAGATCAGTTTGGATTCCGTAGAAATACTGGAACATGTGAGGCAATACTGACCTTACGACTTATCTTAGAAGAAAGATTAAGGAAAGGCAAACCTACGTTTCTAGCATTTGTAGACTTAGAGAAAGCTTTTGACAATGTTGACTGGAATACTCTCTTTCAAATTCTAAAGGTGGCAGGGGTAAAATACAGGGAGCGAAAGGCTATTTACAATTTGTACAGAAGCCAGATGGCAGTTATAAGAGTCGAGGGACATGAAAGGGAAGCAGTGGTTGGGAAGGGAGTGAGACAGGGTTGTAGCCTCTCCCCGATGTTATTCAATCTGTATATTGAGCAAGCAGTAAAGGAAACAAAAGAAAAATTCGGAGTAGGTATTAAAATCCATGGAGAAGAAATAAAAACCTTGAGGTTTGCTGATGACATTGTAATTCTGTCAGAGACAGCAAAGGACCTGGAAGAGCAGTTGAACGGAATGGACAGTGTCTTGAAAGGAGGATATAAGATGAACATCAAGAAAAGCAAAACGAGGATAATGGAATGTAGTCGAATTAAGTCGGGTGATGCTGAGGGAATTAGATTAGGAAATGAGACACTTAAAGTAGTAAAGGAGTTTTGCTATTTGGGGAGCAAAATAACTGATGATGGTCGAAGTAGAGAGGATATAAAATGTAGACTGGCAATGGTAAGGAAAGCGTTTCTGAAGAAGAGAAATTTGTTAACATCGAGTATAGATTTAAGTGTCAGGAAGTCATTTCTGAAAGTATTTGTATGGTGTGTAGCCATGTATGGAAGTGAAACATGGACGGTAAATAGTTTGGACAAGAAGAGAATAGAAGCTTTCGAAATGTGGTGCTACAGAAGAATGCTGAAGATTAGATGGGTAGATCACATAACTAATGAGGAAGTATTGAATAGGATTGGGGAGAAGAGAAGTTTGTGGCACAACTTGACCAGAAGAAGGGATCGGTTGGTAGGACATGTTCTGAGGCATCAAGGTATCACCAATTTAATATTGGAGGGCAGCGTGGAGGGTAAAAATTGTAGGGGGAGACCAAGAGATGAATACACTAAGCAGATTCAGAAGGATGTAGGTTGCAGTAGGTACTGGGAGATGAAGAAGCTTGCACAGGATAGAGTAGCATGGACAGCTGAATCAAACCAGTCTCAGGACTGAAGACCACAACAACAACAGTCAGTGCATTCAATTTTATCGGTTTGTCCTTTCTTCTGTTACAGTGCCTTTATTCAGTTCCACTGATCCATATAGACCATCTGATAATTATCTTAAGAAAACAACAAATGGAATAACATCATAGAAAAAACTTGGAAGTGGGCCTGATACTCAATTGTGTTATGATTAACACAATGTATACACAACAAAATGGAAAGAAAATAGCACAAATTAACAATTAAGTAACAGAAACAATTAATGAATAGTTGTATTCTGGTTCGTTATAGAGAACATCTGTATGGTCAGCAAGAGAAATGAACGGAGTAATGAAAACACCGTGGAATGCTTCTGGTAGACCAAACACAGTTTTCAAAACTAAGTCTGTGATTTGTGTAAAAAACAAAATTTAGCATTATCAGTCTTGAATTAGGTCAGAGAGAAATAGACTTTTAATGCAAAAGCTTTCAAAAATTGGGGTTTGTAATCAAGAGCATATCCAGCACCTGAGGTAATAGGGAAGGGAGAAGGAGACAGAGAGAGGGGGTGGGGGGAGACTCATGTTTAGTTTTTGAGGTGAATAAAAAAATAGTTTTAAATTTCATAACAAGTTGCTCTAGGTAACTTACTATTGAGGTTTTTTTTCCCCTGTGCCTTACTGGGTATGCCTTTGATTGTATGAAAACAGATTGGATGAAGGTGGGACTTGTTAGGCAATTGGATGGTAAATGAGACGAGAGAGAGTAAACACACCAAAAAAGTTCTTTGTTAGATTCTGAGATTGTTGAAAACATTGAGGCAATGACAAAATGGAATGTGGGTACATGACATTAAAAGAACATGCAGATGATAATGCAGGAAGAGACTTGAAAGATGTCTTTATCCAGCACAGGTGTCAAATGGCTGATAATGATAATGATGATGATAATGACAAAGAAAAAGGTGATGGTGATGGTGATGATGATGATGATGAAATTGCAATGCCACTAGCTGGCTTTTTACATTGCTGAGATCAGAAGGCTTGTCTTTTACTTAGTAAATGCATTTGCACTGATAAATACAGGGGATATACAATGGAGAGAAAAGCTTCACTGTGATGGGGGACTGGAATTCAATAGTAGAAAAAGGAAGAGAAGGAAAAAAAGTTGGGAGAATATGGATTGGAATGAAAGAAGAAGCCACTAGGTAGAATATTGCACACACCATGTCTAATCATCACTAACATTTGATTTAAGAAATTGCAAAAAGGTGGAAAATTAAGGTGGTGGGATCTGGATAAGATGAAAGAACCAGAGGTTGTTGAGAGTTTCAAAGGGAGCATTAGGCAACGACTGACTGAAACAGGGGAAAGGAATACAGTATAAGACAAATGGGTAGCTTTGAGAGATGAAACAGTGAACACAGCAAGGGGATCAAATAGGTAAAAAGACAAGGCATAGTACAAATCATTAGATATCACAATAGATATTGAATTTAATTTATAAAAGGAGAAAATATAAAAATGCAAACAAATGAAGCAGGGAAAAGGGAATACAAATGTTTAAAAAATGAGACTGATAGAAAGTCCAAAATGGCTAAACAGAAGTAGCTAGACAACAAACATAAGTTTATTAGGAGCATGTATAACTAGGAGAAAGGTAGATACCGCCTAAAAGAAAATTAAACAGATCTTTGGAGAAAAGAGAAACAGTTGTATGAGTATCAGGAGCTGAGATGAAAAGCTACTACTAAATAAATAATGGAAAGCTGAAATGTGGAAGAATCATATAGAGGGACTATACAAGCGAAATTAACTTGAAGGCAATATTATAGAAGTGGAAGAGGAAGTAGACGAGGATGAGAAGGGAGATATGACGCAGCAAGAAGAATTTGATAGAGCACTAAAAGAATTAAGTCAAAATAAATCCCTTGGAGTACATATCCTTGGGAGTGCCAGCCACGACAAACCTATTCCAACTTATGCGCAACATGTATGAGACAAGCAAAATACCCTCAGACTTCAAGAAGAATTTAAGAATTCCAATTCCAAAGGAGACAAGTACTGACAGGTATGAAAATTACTGAACTATCAGTTTAATTAGCCATGATTACAAAAAAACTGACCCTAATTATTTACAAAAGAATGGAAAAATTGGTAGAAGTCAACCTTGGGGAAGATTAGTTTGGGTTCCAGAGAAATGTGGGAACACACAAAGCATACTGACCCTAAGACTTATCTCAGAAGACAGATTCCAGAAAGACAATCCTACCATTTGTGAACTTAGAGGAAGCTTCTGAGAATGATGACAAAAACACTCTGAAATTCTTGAGGTAGCAGAAGTAAATTACAGGGGTTGGAAGGTTACATATAAATTTTACAGGAACCATACAGCAGTTATAAGAGTCTATGGACATAAAAGGAAAGCAGTGGTTAAGAAGGGAGTGGTAACAGCATTGTAGCCTATCCCTGACGTTATTTAATCTGTACCTCGAGCAAGCAGTGAACAAAGAGAAAAAAATCAAAAAGGAATTTAAGTTCAGGGAGAAGAAACAAAAACTTTGAGGTTTGCCAATGACACTGTACTTCTGTCAGAGTCAGAATGGAACTGAAAGTGTCTTGAAAGAAAGGTATGAGATGAACAAGAAAAATCACACAACGGTAATAGAATACAGTCAAATTAAATCCAGCAATGCTGAGGGAGTTCAATCAGGAAACGAGACACTGAAAGTAGTATGTGAGCTTTGCTATTTGGGTACTAAACTACTGATGATGACCAAAGTAGAGAGGATATCAAATGTACACTGGCATTGACAAGAAAAGTGTTTCTGACGAAGAATAATTTGATAACATAGAATACAAATTTATCAACTGAAAGCCCAGGAGGGAAAAACAACAATATGGAAAGGATAGAGTGTTACTTACCACACAGAGGAGGCTATGAGTCACAGACAGGCACAATGAAAAAAATGGTAGAAGTATTTCAGGTTTTGGATGAAGTCCTTCTTAGAAAACACACACATATTCACACAAAAAAAAACTCACATACATGACCCCTGTCTCTGAGCATTAAGGTCCTACTGCAGCGGCATCTGTCGAGATCAGTAATTAAGCTGGGATGGATAGTGGGGGTAAGAAAGAAGCATGTGGAAAGGGGAGGGGGTGAGGGTAGTAGGGACAGAAGGATAGATGTGGGGAAGGGGGAAGGAGAAGCTAGTGCTGGCTGAGAGAGCATGCAGAGGCATGGTGTGATGGATAGTGCTGCTAGGGGCAACATCGGGAGGTTGTACTGGGGAGATGAAGTGAAATATGGCCAATAATAGTTCAGACAAGATCATAGAAGCTTTTACAGAAGAATGCTGAAGGTTAGGTGGGTATATCATGTAACTAATCAGGAAGCACTGAATAGAAATACAGAGAGAAAAGAAATTTATGACATAACTTGACTAAAAGAAGGGATCAGCTGACAGGACACATTTGAGACATCAAGGAATCATCAAATTAGTATTAGAGGGCTGTGCAAGGAGTAAAATTGTAGAGGAAGAACAAAAAGCAAATACAGTAAGCAGTTACAAATGAATGTAGATTGCAAGAGTTATCCAAAGATGAAGAGATTTGCACAGGATACAGTATTGTGAAGAGCTGCATCAAAACAGTCACTGGACTGATGACAACAATAACAATAATAATAACAACAACAACAACAGCAGCAGCATATAACAGATGATTAAGGTATGCCAGCTGCAAGAAACTGCTATACAAAAATCTCAAGAGACTGCACGTAAATAGAGAACTGACAGGTTAGGTGGGGTTACTGCTCTCAGTCCTAAAAGTGTTACGCTGTTCGGAGGGTTGAGACTGATCAAAGTGCTTGTCACTCAACATGAATACCAGCTGGCATGCTTGAAATCTGTCAGCAAAAGACAACCACTCACCTACAGCTGACTGGTGTGTGATGCACAGGAACATGCAACAAAAAAGATTATTTGCATTAGCTTTTGTGCTCTTGCCCTTTCTCTAGTGAAAATTACATGCATCCACACACACAACCACATAGACACACAAATGTGTACACCCACAGCTACAGCAAGACTAAGGCAGGTACTATAGAGGAGAAAGTATAGACATTTTAAGGAATAAGTAATGGACCAATGAGTTGTAGATATGTAAAGAATGACAGCAAAAAATATAAAACGGAATGGGATGGAAGAGATCTGGAACAGCAATGTATAACAGTAATAGAAATGGCTGGATGAAATCAAACGTAAAATTAAGGAAGCACAATCTCTGGCCTATGGCTGACTTATACGAGGTGCATAGAAACATCCAACAGAAAAGGATTATTTGCACCAGCTTTTGAGCTCTTGTTCTTTCTCGAGCAAAAGTACACACATTTGCCATGGCCGCAGATGGGTATGTTTGGATGACTGTGTGTGAATGCGTGTGCTTTCACTAGAGAAAGAATACACACTCAAAAGCTAGTGCAAGGTGCATGTTTCTATGCAGCACACATCAATCAGCTACAGGCGAATGGTTGCTTTTCCTTAATTTTATCTATTTTTCGACAAATTATAGATGTTATTAGTATCAGACTGGGGGCAAATTACTGTAGCAGTCTAAATGAGTTTTCCATAGTGGAAATATATTAGATATGTGTGGTGAAAGTCATATGCACTTTAATACATTAGCTAAATGGAGCAAGTCTGACCCTTCAAAATAAAACAGTATATTTTGATTAAGGGATTATTTTTGTTGTTCTTAGTTTAAGTCCCTTCCTGCTCTGGTTCTGAAAGATAAACAGCAAGTCACAAAAGTTTTTCTAGTGCACACTCATCCAACAATTAAACCGAGAGAATCTCCAGTAGATATGGCAAGACTATCACTGAATTTATTTTCCTGACTCACCGAGTTTTTAGTGACATTGGTGAACCTTTAACAGTCTTTTCATTGTGCCTGTCTGCGACTCAATGTGTCATCATTACAACAAATAGCAATCCATCCTTTTCTTAACATTATTAATAAGTGCTTAGATGAATTGCAGGACTTCATAATCACTCATCGTCATGCCCAACATGTGGACGCAAGTGAAGTAGCTGATACAGGATTGACTGTTAGGAGGTATTACACACAATGGTATAATCAACCTAACGCCCCATAACAACAGATAGATGAGTTAGGGACTGAGATGTTCACAGTTGTTAACACACAGTTTAATTTTCCTAAGATAAACCATAGTACCATGGTGTACCTCTATTTCAAATATACATCATATTATTAATTTATTTCATCAAACTGATTATGTTTCAAAGTTCTGTAAGTTTCAAAAACTTGATGATAACAAGTTTCTAAATATATCTCCACACACATGGAGACAGAGAAGAAAACAAAATTAGGATAGAATCTGAACATAGTATTTCGCGTTATCAGGAGAAAGAAAACTGGCGTTCTACAGATCGGAGCGTGGAATGTCAGATCCCTTAATCGGGCAGGTAGGTTAGAAAATTTAAATGGGAAATGGATAGGTTAAAGTTAGATATAGTGGGAATTAGTAAAGCTCGGTGGCAGGAGGAACAAGACTTTTGGTCATTATTATATTCTTCTTAAGGTCTGAGGGTATTTCGCCTGCCTCATACATCTTGCTCACCATATGGTAGAGTTTTGTCATGACTAACTCTCCCAAGGCTGTCAGTAGTTCTCATGGAATGTTGTCTACTCCCGGGGCCTTGTTTCGACTCAGATCTTTCAGTGCTCTGTCAAACGCTTCACGCAGTATCCTATTTCCCATTTCATCTTCATCTACATCCTCTTCCATTTCCATAATATTGTCCTAAAGTACATTGCCCTTGTATAGACCCTCTATATACTCCTTCCACCTTTTATTTATTTATTTATTTATTTATTTATTTATTGTTCCATGGGACCACATTAAGGAGAAGTCTCCATGGTCATGGAACGAGTCAATACATGAAATTATAACACGATTGTAGAAACAGATAAAATGAAATATAAGAAACATATTCAGGCGACACGTCATTAGTTTAAATAAAGAAAATCAAGAATGTAACACTGGAATTTGCTTAATTTTTTAGCTCTTCCAGGAGCTCCTCGACAGAATAGAAGAAGTGAGTCATGAGGAAACTCTTCAGTTTAGACTTAAAAGCGTTTGGGCTACTGCTAAGATTTTTGAGTTCTTGTGGTAGCTTATTGAAAATGAATGCAGCAGAATACTGCACTCCTTTCTGCACAAGAGTCAAGGAAGTGCATTCCACATGCAGATTTGATTTCTGCCTAGTATTAACTGAGTGAAAGCTGCTAACTCTTGGGAATAAGCTAATATTGCTAACAGCAAACGACATTAAAGAAAATATATACTGCGAGGGCAATGTCAGAATTCCCAGACTATTGAATAGGGGTCGACAAGAGGTTCTAGAACTTACACCACACATAGCTCGAACAGCCCGTTTTTGAGCCAAAAATACCCTTTTTGAATCAGAAGAATTATCCCAAAAAATAATACCATATGACATAAGCGTATGAAAATATGCGAAGTAGACTACTTTTCGTGTTGAAATGTCACTTATTTCAGATACTGTTCTAATGGTAAATAAAGCGGCATTTAGTTTCTGAACAAGATCCTGAACATGGGCTTTCCACAACAGCTTAATATCTATCCATATGCCTAGGAACTTGAACTGCTTTCCCTTCTTTACTTAGAACTGGGTTTCCATCTGAGCCCTTGATTTTCATACAAGTGGTTCTCTTGTCTCCAAAGGTCTCTTTAATTTTCCTGTAGGCAGTATCTATCTTACCCCTAGTGAGACAAGCCTCTACATCCTTACATTTGTCCTCTAGCCATCCCTGCTTAGCCATTTTGCACTTCCTGTTGATCTAGTTTTTGGGACGTTTGTATTCCTTTTTGCCTGCTTCATTTACTGCATTTTTATATTTTCTCCTTTCATCAATCAAATTCAATATTTCTTCTATTACCCACGGATTTCTACTAGACCTCATCTTTTTACCTACTTGATCCTCTGCTGCCTTCACTACTTCCTCCCTCAGAGCTACCCATTCTTCTTCTACTGTATTTCTTCCCCCCATTCCTGTCAATTGTTACCTTATGCTCTCCCTGAAATTCTGTACAACATCTGGTTTAGTCTTTATAGACAAATGGAAAATCTGGTAGAAGCCAACCTCAGGGAAGATCAGTTTGGATTCCATAGAAATATTGGAACATGTGAGGCAATACTGACCTTACGACTTATCTTAGGAGAAAGATTAAGGAAAGGCAAACCTACGTTTCTAGCATATGTAGACTTAGAGAAAGCTTTTGACAATGTTGACTGGAATACTCTCTTTCAAATTCTAAAGGTGGCAGGGGTAAAATACAGGGAGCGAAAGGCTATTTACAATTTGTACAGAAACCAGATGGCAGTTATAAGAGTCGAGGGGCATGAAAGGGAAGCAGTGGTTGGGAAGGGAGTGAGATAGGGTTGTAGCCTCTCCCCGATGCTATTCAATCTGTATATTGAGCAAGCAGTAAAGGAACCAAAAGGAAAATTCGGAGTAGACATTAAAATCCATGGAGAATAAATAAAAACTTTGAGGTTCACAAATGACATTGTAATTCTATCAGAGACAGCAAAGGACTTAGAAGAGCAGTTGAACGGAATGGACAGTGTCTTGGAAGGATGATATAAGATGAACATCAACAAAAGCAAAACGAGGATAATGGAATGTAGTCGAATTAAGTCGGGTGATGCTGAGGGAATTAGATTGGGAAATGAGACACTTAAAGTAGTACAGGAATTTTGCTATCTGGAGAGCAACATAACTGATGATGGTTGAAGTACAGAGGATATAAAATGTAGACTGGCAATCTACATCTACATCTACATTTACACTCCGCAAGCCACCCAACGGTGTGTGGCGGAGGGCACTTTACATGCCACTGTCATTACCTCCCTTTTCTGTTCCAGTCGCGTATGGTTCACGGGAAGAACGACTGTCTGAAAGCCTCCATGGGCGCTCGAATCTCTCTAATTTTACATTCGTGATCTCCTTGGGAGGTATAAGTAGGGGGAAGCAATATATTCGATACCCCATCCAGAAACGTACCCTCTTGAAACCTGGCGAGCAAGCTACACCGCAATGTAGAGCGCCTCTCTAGCAGAGTCAGCCACCTGAGTTTGCTAAACATCTCTGTAACGCTATCACGGTTACCAAATAACCCTGTGACGAAACGCGCCGCTCTTCTTTGGATCTTCTCTATCTCCTCCGTCAACCCGATCTGGTACGGATCCCACACTGATGAGCAATACTCAAGTATAGGTCGAACGATTGTTTTGTAAGCCACCTCCTTTGTTGATGGACTACATTTTCTAAGGACTCTCCCAATGAATCTCAACCTGGTACCTGCCTTACCAACAATTAATTTTATATGATCATTCCACTTCAAATCGTTCTGCACACATACTCCCAGATATTTTACAGAAGTAACTGCTGCCAGTGTTTGTTCCGCTATCAAGTAATCATACAATAAAGGATCCTTCTTTCTATGTATTCGCAATACAATACATTTGTCTATGGTAAGGGTCACTTGCCACTCCTTGCACCAAGTGCCTATCCGCTGCAGATCTTCCTGCATTTCACTACAATTTTCTAATGCTGCAACTTCTCTGTATACTACAGCATCATCTGCGAAAAGCCGCATGGAACTTCCGACACTATCTACTAGGTCATTTATACATATTGTGAAAAGCAATGGTCCCATAACACTCCCCTGTGGCACGCCAGAGGTTACTTTAACGTCTGCAGACGTCTCTCCATTGATAACAACATGCCGTGTTCTGTTTGCTAAAAACTTTTCAATCCAGCCACACAGCTGGTCTGATATTCCGTAGGCTCTTACTTTGTTTATCAGGCGACAGTGCGGAACTGTATCGAATGCTTTCCGGAAGTCAAGGAAAATAGCATCTACCTGGGAGCCTGTATCTAATATTTTCTGGATCTCATGAACAAATAAAGCAAGTTGGGTCTCACACGATCGCTGTTTCCAGAATCCATGTTGATTCCTACAGAGTAGGTTCTGGGTTTCCAAAAACAAAATGATACTCCGAGCAAAAAACATGTTCTAAAATTCTACAACAGATCAACGTCAGAGATATAGGTCTATAGTTTTGCGCATCTGCTCGACGACCCTTCTTGAAGACTGGGACTACCTGTGCTCTTTTCCAATCATTTGGAACCTTCCGTTCCTCTAGAGACTTGCGGTACACGGCTGTTAGAACGGGGGAAAGTTCTTTAGCATACTCTGTGTAGAATCGAATTGGTATCCTGTCAGGTCCAGTGGACTTTTCTCTGTCGAGTGATTCCAGTTGCTTTTCTATTCCTTGGACACTTATTTCGATGTCAGCCATTTTTTCGTTTGTGCGAGGATTTAGAGAAGGAACTGCAGTGCGGTCTTCCTCTGTGAAACAGCTTTGGAAAAAGGTGTTTAGTATTTCAGCTTTACGCGTGTCATTCTCTGTTTCAATGCCATCATCATCCCGGAGTGTCCGGATATGCTGTTTCGAGCCACTTACTGATTTAACGTAAGACCAGAACTTCCTAGGATTTTATGTCATGTCAGTACATAGAATTTTACTTCGAATTCACTGAACGCTTCACGCATAGCCCTCCTTACGCTAACTTTGACATAGTTTAGCTTCTGTTTGTCTGAGAGGTCTTGGCTGCGTTTAAACTTGGTGTGAAGCTCTTTTTGCTTTCGCAGTAGTTTCCTAACTTTGTTGTTGAACCGCGGTGGGTTTTTCCCATCCCTCACAGTTTTACTCGGCAGGTACCTGTCTAAAACGCATTTTACGATTGCCTTGAACTTTTTCCATAAACACTCAACATTGTCAGTGTCGGAACAGAAATTTTCGTTTTGATCTGTTAGGTAGTCTGAAATCTGCCTTCTATTACTCTTGCTAAACAGATAAACCTACCTCCCTTTTTTTATGTTCCTATTAACTTCCATATTCAGGGATGCTGCAACGGCCTTATGATCACTGATTCCCTGTTCTGCACTTACAGAGTCGAAAAGTTCAGGTCTGTTTGTTATCAGTAGGTCCAAGATGTTATCTCCATGGCTCGGTTCTCTGTTTAGTTGCTCGAGGTAATTTTCGGATAGTGCACTCAGTATAATGTCACTCGATGCTCTGTCCTACCACCCGTCCTAAACATCTGAGTGTCCCAGTCTATATCTGGTAAATTGAAATCTCCACCTAAGACTATAACATGCTGAGAAAATTTATGTGAAATGTATTCCAAATTTTCTCTCAGTTGTTCTGCCACTAATGCTGCTGAGTCGGGAGGCCGGTAAAAGGAGCCAATTATTAACCTAGCTCGGTTGTTGAGTGTAACCTCCACCCATAATAATTCACAGGAACTGTCCACTTCTACTTCACTACAGGATAAACTACTACTAACAGCGACAAACATGCCACCACTGGTTGCATGCAATCTATCCTTTCTAAACACCGTCTGTGCCTTTGTAAAAATTTCTGCAGAATTTATCTCTGGCTTCAGCCAGCTTTCTGTACCTATAACGATTTCAGCTTCAGTGCTTTCTATCAGCGCTTGAAGTTCCGGTACTTTACCAAAGCAGCTTCCACAGTTTACAATTACAATACCAATTGCTGCTTGGTCCCCGCATGTCCTGACTTTGCCCCGCACCCTTTGAGGCTGTTGCCCTTTCTGTACTTGCCTGAGGCCATCTAACCTAAAAAACCGCCCAGTCCACACCACACAACCCCTGCTACCCGTGTAGCCGCTTGCTGAGTGTAGTGGACTCCTGACCTATCCAGCGGAACCCGAAACCACACCACCCTATGGCGCAAGTCAAGGAATCTGCAGCCCACACGGTTGCAGAACCGTCTCAGCCTCTGATTCAGACCCTCCACTCGGCTCTGTACCAAAGGTCCGCAGTCAGTCCTGTCGACGATGCTGCAGATGGTGAGCTCTGCTATCATCCCGCTAGTGAGACTGGCAGTCTTCACCAAATCAGATAGCCGCCAGAAGCCACAGAGGATTTCCTCCGATCCACAGCGACACACATCATTTGTGCCGACATGAGCGACCACCTGCAGATAGGTGCACCCTGTACCCTTCATGGCATCTGGAAGGACCCTTTCCACATCTGGAATGACTCCCCCCAGTATGCACACGGAGTGCACATTGGTTTTCTTCCCCTCTCTTGCTGCCAGTAACAAATACTTATAAAATGAATGCTTGGTTCAAACAATTCTCCATTTGCCCTCATAAACATGAGTACAACACTATCTGAACTGAAATTTTATGGCAAGGAAAGTGTTTCTGAAGAAGAGAAATTTGTTAACTTCGAGTATAGATTTAAGTGTCAGGAAGTCATTTCTGAAAATATTTGTATGGAGTGTAGCCATGTATGGAAGTGGAACATGGACGATAAATAGTTCGGACAAGAAGAGAATAGAACCATTCGAAATGTGGTGCTACAGAAGAATGCTGAAGATAGATAGGTAGATCACATAACTAATGAGGAGGTACTGAATAGAATTGAGGAGAAAAGGAGTTTGTGGCACAACTTGACAAGAAGAAGGGACCAGTTGGTAGGACATGTTCTGAGGCATCAAGGGATCACAAATTTAGTATTGGAGGGCGGCGTGGAGGGTAAAAATCATAGAGGGAGAACAAGAGATGAATACACTAAGCAGATTCAGAAGGATGTAGGTTGCAGTAAGCACTGGGAGATGAAGAAGCTTGCACAGGATAGAGTAGCATGGAGAGCTGCATCAAACCAGTCTCAGGACTGAAGACCACAACAACAACAACATTTCGCAGTTCACTGTCAAACACAAAGGCTTTTATTTACCAGTAACATATACCTATAAAATGAATACTTGGTTCAAACAATTCTCCATTTGCCCTCATAAACATGAGTACAACACTATCTGAACTTAAATTTTATGGATGTACCATTAACTAAACATGCAACTTTGATCTGGTAGTTAGTTACAGTAGCCATTACATTATAAAGGCTGACATTTTTATGCACACATCTTTACTAACCCTCCTTTCAAATATTTACTGTTAAAAGACAATGTAATTAGAAACAGAGATGTTATGTTAAAGGACCAGTGGAAGAACAAACATTGTATTCAGTGATATGGCTTATTACAAATTATGCTGTTATTGCAAATAAGAAAGTTTGTATAACCAGTGCTAGCAGTAAGTAAAATATTTAGTAAGTCTGCTCTGAAGGCTGCCACAAAAGCAAAGGGAAAATCCAAACCTCATTTTAAATGTGGAGTGGTAAAAACGCAGGTCTTTGGTAGGTGAAAGAAACAATGCACCTTTGGATGACTCAGCACTGCATGTATATAATTCCCGTTCTACAATTCACTTACTCATAATACTTTCCAACAGTTAATTTCCAGCATTTACAAACAAGTGCTTCTCTTATAAGTTACTGGTCTGACCTGTTGATGCAAGTGGATATTTCTTTCAACACTTTTAGACATGAAACTGCTCAAACTTTATCAAACATGAAACATAATTTTTTGATGATGTGAAATACACTAAGGGCAACTACCGTGTTGGGCACTTAACCTAATTATTCTTTAAATACTAATCTGTTTTTATGATCTACTCTTAATAATAAAATCGTCCTACACAGTCTTACCTTTCGAACTGAAGTAAAAGGAACCCATCTGTCTGGCAAAAGTTTTCTGCATATTGGCTGACATCTGTCTTCTTATTCCATTCCATGTGCAGAAGGGTCGGCTGAGTCCTAAAGTAGGATCCGAGGTCCAACAAACTGGATGGTGTAATATCTTCACTCACCAACTGATTCCTGATACAGCCCAGTGCTGTGTCGAAACACTGTAGCTGGCACCTTTCATTGGCAACTACAACTAACATACCATCAGGGTGCCAAGATACTGTTGTGGATATCTAGAACAATATAGTATATACATAATCAATTAAAAATATGGTGCATAATATAAAAAAACTCAAAGATGAAAACCACACTCAAACAGCCCTTGCTAAGATAGGTCTGCAGTGTCTACCACATATCTTTTAGTTTTTAAATTACATAAATAAAGAAGATCACTGAGGTTTGATACAGGAATAAATGTGCACTGTAACACGCTACACTGGCTACATGCTTTCTTCCGCCATGATTTTTATTGTGTAGTATCAACAGGCTTCAAATCATTTACCAATTACAGATGACTGTAGGTAAATAATAAACTGTAGTGTTTGACAATGTTATGAGTTTTTTAAAAAAAAAAGGTAAAATTAAAAACACCTTCAGCTGTCTATATTTTGAATGTAATTTATTTATGGAACCAGTTTCAGCACTTCACTATGCCATATTTAGGTCCCCTGACCAACATGTAGGAGGAATCCAGTCTTACTTACAGTGAAATGTCAACACTGGTCACATTAATAATGAGACATAACTTATTAGTAAACACTTTTAACAATTAGAAACATTTGCACATGCATTAAATATATCCTTTCCCTTGCTAGAATTACTGTAAGTCAAATATGTAATACATGTATGCAAATACATAAAATTCACTTGAAATACAATAAAGGCCCCTTCCCTGTTCCCATTCCAGCACTAGACACCCGTCTTTCCACCGTCACATGCGGTCTTTTTACTTCTCCCATTTTCCGCTACACGTCCCCCCACCTCCCGGCCTCTCCCCAGCCCTCAGTCTAACCTGCAGTACTTCACTGTCCACCACCCCTACCCTACTATACCTCCCCCTCCCTGCCCCAGTCTCCTTCTTACCCCCACCCAATCGCCACTCCCATCATGCAGTGGTGCTACGACTGCAGTCGTACGTGCAACTTGGTTTTTTGTGTGTGTGTGTGTGTGTGTGTGTGTGTGTGTGTGTGTGTGTGTCATCTATTGCTGACAAAAGCCTTACTTTCCTGAAACTTTATTTGTCAGTCTTTTTGTTGTGCCTATCTTGAGCAAGCAGTAAAGGAAACAAAAGAAAAATTCGGAGTAGGAATTAAAATCCAAGGAGAAGAAATAAAAACTTTGAAGTTCGCCGATGACGTAATTCTGTCACAGACAGCAAAGGACTTGGAAGAGCAGTTGAACGGAATGGACAGTGTCTTGAAAGGAGGATATAAGATGAACATCAACAAAGGCAAAACGAGAATAATGGAATGTAGTCAAATTAAGTCAGGTGATGCTGAGGGAATTAGATTAGGAAATGAGACACTTAAAGTAGTAAATGAGTTTTGCTATTTGGGGAGCCAAATAACTCACGATGTTCGAAGTAGAGAGGATATAAAATGTAGACTGGCAATGGCAAGGAAAGTGTTTCTGAAGAAGAGAAATTTGTTAACATTGAGTATAGATTTAAGTGTCAGGATGTCGTTTCTGAAAGTATTTGTATGGAGTGTAGCCATGTATGGAAGTGAAAAATGGATGATAAATAGTTTGGACAAGAAGAGAATAGAAGCTTTTGAAATGTGGTGCTACAGAAGAATGCTGAAGATTAGATGGGTAGATCACATAACTAATGAGGAGGTATTGAATAGAATTGGGAGGAAGAGTTGTGGCACAACTTGACAAGAAGAAGGGACCAGCTGGTAGGACACGTTCTGAGGCATCAAGGGATCACAAATTTAGCACTGGAGGGCAGCGTGGAGGGTAAAAATCGTAGAGGGAGACCAAGAGATGAATACACTAAGCAGATTCAGAAGGATGTAGGTTGCAGTAAGTACTGGGAGATGAAGAAGCTTGCACAGGATAGAGTAGCATGGAGAGCTGCATCAAACCAGTCTCAGGACTGAAGACCACAACAACAACAACAACATTTACTGCATTTTTGTATTTTCTCCTTTCATCAGTTAAATTCAGTATCTCTTCCTTTACCCAAGGATTTCAATTAGCCCTTGTCTTTTTACCTACCTGATCCTCTGCTGCCTTCGTATTTCATCTCTCAAAGCTACCCATCCTTCTTCGAATGTATTTCTTTCCCCCATTCTTGTCAATCGTTCCCTAATGCTCTCCCTGAAACTCTCTAAAACCTCTGGTTCTGTCAGTTTATCTAGGTCCCATCTCCTTAAATTCCTACCTTTTTGCAGGTTCTTCAGTTTTAATCTACAGTTCATAGCCAATAGATTGTGGTCAGAGTCTACATCTGCCCCTGGAAATGTCTTACATGTTAAAGTCTGGTCCCTAAATCTCTGTCTTACCCTTATATAATCTATCTGAAACCTTCCAGTATCTCCAGGCTTCTTCTATGTACACAATCTTCTTTCATGATTCTTGAACCAAGTGTTAGCTATGATTAAGTTATGCTCTGTACAAAATTCTACCAGGTGGCTTCCTCTTTCATTCCTTACCCCCATTCCATATTCACCTACTATGTTTCCTTCTCTTCCTTTTCCTACTATCGAATTCCAGTCACCCATGACTATTAAATTATCGTCTCCCTTCACGACCTGAATAATTTATTTTATCTCATCATACATTTCATCAATCTCTTCATCATCTGCGGAGCTAGTTGGCATATAAACTTGTACTACTGTGGTAGGTGTGGGCTTCGTATCTATTTGGCCACAATAATGCGTTCACTATGCTGTTTGTAGTAGTTTACCTGCATTCCTATTTTTTTTATTCAATATTAAACCTACTCCTGAATTACCCCTATTTGATTTGTATTTATAACCCTGTAGTCACCTGACCAGAAGTCTTGTTCCTCCTGCCACCGAACTTCACTAATTCCCACTATATCTAACTTTAACCTATCCATTTCCCTTTTTTAAATTTTCTAACCTACCTGCCCGATTACGGGATCTGACATTCCACGCTCCGACCTGTAGAATGTCAATTTCCTTTCTCCTGATAACAACGTCCTCCTGAGTAGTCCCCGCCCAGAGATCCAAATGGGGGACTATTTTACGAGCGGAATATTTTACCCAAGATGACGCCATCATCATTTAACCATTCAGTAAAGCTGCATGCCCTCGGGAAAAATTACAGCTGTAGTTTCCCCTTGCTTTCACCCATTCGCAGTATCAGCACAGCAAGGCCGCTTTGGTTAGTGTTACAAGGCCAGATCAGTCAATCATCCGGACTGTTGCCCCTTCAACTACTGAAAAGGCTGCTGCCCCTCTTCAGGAACCACACATTTGTCTGGCCTCTCAACAGATACCCCTCCATTGTCGTTGCACTATGGTACAGCTATCTGTATTGCTGAGGCACACAAGCCTCCCCACCAACGGCAAGGTCCATGGTTCATGGGGAGAACAAGATGTGTATACATGCCCAAAGCAGCAAAATTGTTAACAGTGATACCCAGCATTTTGGATAGGTTTAATGATAAAGAATTGCTTGAAATGTCACATGTGCATTGTTAGTTCACTGAATTCATTGAAAGAGTGGCACTATGACACTACACTCAGCTGGTACCAAAGCGACAGGAGCCATGTCATATGACTTTTGAGTCTGTACATAGGTGCCTAAGAGAGAGCAGACCCTTCATTGTTAAAATGGGAGACACTAGTCGAGCAATATATGGCAGTATTCACGATACTTAATCTACAATAATCACCACCATTAGAGTTGATAATTTCCCACAGTGGATATAACACTCACAAATGCTGCCTTTACTGTATGTGTAACTCCTCTTCCCTCATCAAACAGCACCAGGGAGCCATCAATACAGCCAAGCAAAAGCTTCTCTTCATCCGGACTGAAACTGTGGCAGCAAACTTGAGTCTGTAGAGGAACAGAAGTAACTGCTGTTCGCTGTAAACGTGATTTACTTATCTCGTACGTGCAGCTCTCCACTGTCACTTCTCCCTAAGAATGAATGGACATTTATTATTGTTGAAGGCTTGTTAATATGACTGCAGGAAATAGAACATAAAGATAAGACAACAGTAAGACTCACTTTTCTTGACACCTTCTGCTCTACTGAATGAATAACATTTGGCTGTATACAGCTGAAAGATACACTGACTGGATCAAATTCTGTTCTATAGTAGCACAGCAGCTCAAATTTTGTCCTAAAAATAAAAAATGTTTTTATAAAATTAAACACAACACGCACAGAATAAAATAAAAAACATTGCTTACATAAGCATAAGGTTAAGTGAAGTTGTTCTGACTTTTCTGTGAGACAAACTATAAAAGACAACATAATGAAAACTTCACGAACACCATGAAAAGTTTGAGCTTTCATCAGGTAACTGCAAATGAAATTTGACGACCAAACTTACTGTTAAGAATACCCTGTAATATACTCAAAAGGAAAAGGGCAAAAATTTAAAGTAAGATGGTCACAAAAGAAACCAGCCAAAGTTGGCTTTATGCAGCATATCCTGTGCAAAATGGTTACTTAATAAATAACACTGGAATTAAAATCACACTCCATCTTCTTCTTATTGTAGAACTTCTGATAGTCAGTTGTCTAAATCAGCAGTCTGTCAACATGCCAGGATGATTCACAAAAAAATAACATGTTTTAGGAGCACAGGAGATTGATCTGATAGTAAAAAATATCCAAAAAGTACTGAGCCTGGTACCTCAAGGCAGCAGGGTGTCTTTCAGTGAACGGTGAAGCGTAGATGATATTTAAAGTAGTAACAAAGAGCTTTACCGCCTCAACATTCTGCCAACATTCAGCTCTGAGGATGGCCATTACTGATACGACACTGAAAGTACTCCGCATATTTTCCCTTCCTTCGTACCCACTCCTTAACACAATGCATCACAGTCTTCATCCTTTATACTTAATAATGTACCACCAATGATTGAAAAATTAGACATTTAATTTTTATTAAAAGGCATGGCTGTCAAACTTTATTGAAAGTTTCTTCCTTCTCAAGACAAAAAAAAGGGGGAAAATGTAAGAACAATAAAAGAAAAACAATGCAGAGCGCAGTGACTGAAGCAAAACTGTGAAAGGAGCATAGACACATAATGACTTACCCAGTGACCATATACACATGAACATTTGCTCTGTCCTGATCTTTAACGACTGGACTCCACGGATAAACTTCATCACGAGTGCACCGCCACCAAATAAGTATCTGCAATTCAGAACAGATATAAGCTAAATCATTCCATTAATTGTATGGCTTTGATTATCTTAACATCAAAGTTCTGAGAGTAGATTAAACACACAGCAATTTTTGTGGTGGCGCACAAATTTCAAGAAATTACACTAAATGGCAGAATTCAGTAAACTAATCAAATAATAAACAGATAATTTGAAAAATCCTGTACAAAAACGCTGAGCCAATATTTTTGTTGCCAATATGTTTCTTCCACCAACAGCCATTTGAATTAATGCTGCTAGAAAGCTTTACTTAGGAAACCCAAATTCGAAGCAATTATAGTTTTGATCCAGAAGCATCATCAGGCTATTCTCAAATAACATAGCAGATCACATACTTACTTTTGAGGCCAAAAGGGTGAAATGAACACATTCTCTTCATTCACCTGTCTGACACACTGTATATCCCGATGTTTGGAAATTTTCTCTATACAATTTAATGCACATAATTTCCTTATTTCCTGTTTCTGACTCAAATATGCTGGTCTCAGCAACATAATGGAAAGGACATATTCACATTACACATCAATAGATGATTCAAATCTCCCCTACCCATTATCCCTTAACAATAATCATTCAGACAGAATTATACTTCTGATTGGTAGATCAGCAACAAGAGCAATCAGTGCTGGGTATAAGAGTATGTACATATAAGAAAGTGTGTGTGTACACTAACAGCAGAACTGTATGAATTTTGTGTTCCAATTCTGTTAATCAAATGTACTTATTTACGTCATGTCATGTTCGCTAACAGCAGAACTGTATGAATTTTGTGTTCCAATTCTGTTAATCAAATGTACTTATTTACGTCATGTCATACATATATTATAATTAAAGAATGGAAAGTCTGGGATGAAATGAAAACAATATTATGGAAATGACAGATTACTGCTAAACATTTTAATTTTGGCCAAAAGGCCTTCTTACGAAATAGAAAAACCTCACACACCCACACAAGCACAACTGAAACACATATGATCACTGTCTCTGGCCACTGTGACCATATCCATAATCTTATAATTATCTTATTATATTATCTCATATAATTATAGTGTGGAAATGAAAATCCCAGTGATTCTTACTTATGTTCAGATGAACAATGAGAAGACTTAGGTCTAACAATAATTATTAATTCTTTATGATGATTTATCTAACTCAAATGACAGCTCATTATATAAATTAATTTTTTCAATGCAAGCTTTATTGATTTTATGACAATTTATGTGTTGATCAGACTCCTACAATGGTTTAAATCACAGCCATAACAGACAGAAAGAGCCTAAGTGGACATATATTGATAATATACTAATGCCAGTTGTTAAGTTATTTCACATATTTGTTTGAGGGACAAATATCAGATTTACTTGCAGAAAAACAAGTCATTCAAGGACTTAGCACAAGTACTGTAGTACGTGGCTGTTGGGATAGATTCTATTTTGACCCGAAGACACTAGAGTAGAACATCAATTACATATTATATATGGTCTTTTTTGCAAGTAATCTTTGTATATACTTATTAAACAACACCCACTGTCTTAATGTGATTTCATATGTTTAATGTAATGTGATCCGTGCCTTTCCTAATTTCAAATTTTCTTCTGGGTTTAAAATATTAATCGACTGAGTGGAATACATTAGACCTCTTTTGAGAGAAATTGTGAACTTTAAACAATCACAATGGACACATCTGTCCTTTGTTTGGATTTACATTCATTTCTCATTCTCCTATTTAAATGATACTTTCAAATAAGGTCTATGCTTTCAATTAAGAGGAGGGGGGGCGTATTACCCTAGAGAACGAGTTGAGCTTACTATCTGTGGAATTTCATTTCAGTTTTTGTCCTTTTGTGTAGGGCACTTACTTTGGGTCTTATCATTGTTTTTAATAGAATACGTCACTGTTGTAGTAGGCCAATATCACAATCCTGGAAAGCAAAAGTGAAGAGGAAATGTCTGTGGAAACCAGGGAAGTAAGAGTGAAGAAGTTCCAAATTAGGATTGATCAAGAGTCAAGAGATTGGCTGGACAAGTGACATCAAGGGGAAATATTGGTTTTTGTTAATCAAGAAACATGAAGAAATCATTAACTAAATGTTCTCTTATTCTTTAAACTGATTATAACATTTTCATTTAATAATTAGAAAATTTCTCCACTGTATGTTTAAACATATTTATACTCTTTTAAAATTTTTGAGAACAGTAGGCCTATTCTAATCCAAAATAATCATTCTCGAATTTCACTGTATAATTCCATGAGAAATAGCTTATTCTTGAGAATTTTTGCATGCTTACAGAGCTATGTATTTGAAAATTTTCTTAAGTCTGTGGTACAAGTGTTGTGAATAACTTGTTTTGTAGCAAATCAGCATTTAGGAGACACAGTTACTGCCAAAGAATAGATCACCCCAAATTTAAGTGTATATCAAAACAAATAAATTAACATTTTTGAGAATTTTCAGAAGTTATTGTTGTCCCGTGCATAACCTAATTCGCAGTAAATCCACGTTTGTGATTAATTACTGTAACAGACATTGTAACTTACACATTAAGTTACATCTGGTTTTCCCTGCAAGAGGAGTGTTTATTATTATCATTAACTGTAAATTAACCCTTATTTGTGAGTTTGTTAATGACTATAACTAACCTCAAAAAGTTTTAGGAAACTAGTAATTTTTATCACAGGTTTAGCTGTTGCCTTAACAGAAATCTCAACTTGTGTGTTTGCCTCAATGTTTATAGGGAATTAGTAATTTTTAGCTCAAAGGATTAAAATATAGTCAGTAGGCTTATTTTAATGTTATTTGTTCACTGCCATAATGCAGCCATACTGTGAATACTGTTCTCAAACACAGGTTGATTTGGTTGGTGTTCAAAAGCGTCTGGAAATCACCGTGTCTACTGTCAAATGAATGGCACCTGCTGCAAATCAGCTCACCGGTACCTGTGGTACTAGTATCTAATATACTTCAAGTACTATCCTCTCCTGTGGACACTGTCTCCTCTATATGAAGTACAGGATCTTTCATTACTCATCCACTTGATCGTGAGTGGCATGTCAGTTGTAGATTCATGCGTACTTTATAGGGTAGATAAGGAACAGAGAGAACTAAGGGTGTTTACTGATCCCCCTAACCAACAACCCTCCTCAAACCTACTGACTGCATCCAGCTGCCCTACACTGCCCCCACCACATCCCTGCACACTCCCACAAGCAGTGTTACACCCTTCCCCAACCCTACCCTACTATTTCTCCCCCTCCCCACCCTAGTCTCCTCCATACCCCAACAACCACAGAGTTCTTCTACTATCATTCGCAGATGCTTGCAGTCTGGTCCCACTGGCCAAAGACAACACTGGTCATGTGTGTGAGCTGCACTTGTGTGAATACTGTGAGTATTTTACTTTAGAAGAAGGCCTTTTGGTCGAAAGCTCAAATGCATAGCAGTCTTTATGTTGTGCCTGTCTGCGACTCAACATGTCCTCTATAAGGTGTGTAGCAATCTATCATCTTCATAATAATGTCTTTAATGATCACATATGGTCAGTCATTATTTATAGGTAGAATAAGGGGGAAATACAATCAGTACCAACCAGGACAAGCAGAGGTTACTGAACATACAGTGAGAAAGGTGGCATGAACGGTCACAGGTTTCTTTGACCTACAGGAAGTGTCACAGAGATGATGAGACAACTGAACTGGCAGACTCTTGAAGATAGATGGAAACTATCCCAAGAAATTCTACTGACAAACTTTCACACACCGGCTTTAAAAGATGACTCTAGGAATATACTAGAACCACCTACGTATCACTCCCATAGGGATCGTGAGGATCAGATTAGCTTAATAATAGCATATAATCATTCTTCCCACACGTCATACACGAGGAGGAGGGGGAGGATGAGATAAGTGTTTAACGTCCCGTCGACAACGAGGTCATTAGAGACGGAGCGCAAGCTCGGGTGAGGGAAGGATGGGGAAGGAAATCGGCCGTGCCCTTTCAAAGGAACCATCCCGGCATTTGCCTGAAGCGATTTAGGGAAATCACGGAAAACCTAAATCAGGATGGCCGAAGACGGGATTGAACCGTCGTCCTCCCGAATGCGAGTCCAGTGTGCTAACCACTGTGCCACCTCGCTAGGTGACATCATACACGAATGATTTGCGAAAAAGCCATAATAACTGGTAAGTGGGACATACCCTCTTCCATGCACTTCACAGAGTATAGATGTAGATGTAAACATAGAACTCCTCTCTTCACACAACTGACATCTGCAATCAAAGTAAGTATCTCTCTACAATATTTATTCTATGACAAGTCATGGTAATCAACATTCTCCCTATAGGAATGCTTTAAGAAACGGCAAGACTCAGCCACCTTGTGGTACTGTTTAGTCAGGAGAACTAGTATTGATGAATGCAGCACAATCATCTGTCTCTACAAACCTGACCCTGTTTAACAGTGACTTCTTCAAGTGTGAGGACTTTCAGTGCAGTGCAGCTACGGCTACATACTCTACTCACCTTCTCTTTCTGTATTTCACAGTTATGCTTTAATGACTGTTACAGTATAATATTGTATTTTCATTATTTGATGTGTTACAAGCCATTTTTGTGAGACAAAACAGCCAAAAGCAATTAAGCATGCATTCTGTAATAAGGAGTGCCAATAAAGCTCTATATAGTCTATAAATGAACATCGTGTTTCCAAGTAGAGAAGGAATTAGTGAATTTCATCAAAATACAAGAGGTATTACAGAAAAAGTTTGTGAACTGCTTATAGATGGTGACTCTGAAATTATTGGTATATCGGAGCACCACTTAAATAATTTGACAATTTAGAGGCTTCCTTTACCAGGATACAGATTAGCTGGCTGTTTTTCAAGGAGTTCCTTGTGGGGTGGGGAAGTGGCTATGTACGTTAAAAACAGTATTCTATTTGAGCCCATAGACATATCATGACACAGCACTGAATAGATATTTGAATGTCGTGCAGGGGCAGTTGAATTTAGTGAAACTAAACTTCTAATCATTGTTGTTTATAGGTCCCCTAACTCTGACTTCAGAGCATTTCTGCTCAAGCTACAGAGGGTTCTTGATTCACTTTGTAGAAAGTATCTGAAATTAGTTATATGTAGTGACTTCAATACAAATTTTGAATATGATGGTGCAAGGAAAAGGATGTTGGTAGATCTCCTAAATTCATGTGATCTGATGCAGACTGTGTTTTTTCCAACTAGGGTGCAAGGGAATAGTAGCACAGCCATAGACAATATTTTTATTCATTCTTCACTACTAAATGGGCCTTCTGTTAGTAAAAGGATGAATAGCCTTTCAGACCATGATGCACAAATGTTACCACTAAAAGGCTTTTCTACTCTAACAAATGTCACATATAATTACAAACTATGTAGGGAAGTTAATCCAATAGCAGTAGACGTTTTTTAAACCTTGTCAAGGAACAAGAGTGGCAGGATGTTTACAATGCTGATACTACAAATGATAAATATAATGCTTTCCTTAAAACATTTCTCATGCTCTTTGAGCGCTGCTTTCCATTGTAGTTGTTGTTGTGGTCTTCAGCCCTGAGACTGGTTTGATGAAGCTCTCCACCCTACTCTATCCTGTGCAAGCTTCTTCATCTCCCAGTACCTACTGCAACCTACATCCTTCTGAATCTGCTTAGTGTATTCATCTCTTGGTATCCCTCTACGATTTTTACCCTCCACACTGCCCTCCAATACAAAATTGGTGATCCCTTGATGCCTCAGAACATGTCCTACCAACCGATCCCTTCTTCTGGTCAAGTTGTGCCTTTCGCTCCCTGTATTTTACCCCTGCCACCTTTATAATTTGAAAGAGAGTATTCCAGTCAACATTGTCAAAAGCTTTCTCTAAGTCTACAAATGCTAGAAACGTAGGTTTGCCTTTCCTTAATCTTTCTTCTAAGATAAGTCGTAAGGTCAGTATTGCCTCACGTGTTCCAGTATTTCTACGGAATCCAAACTGATCTTCCCCGAGGTCGGCTTCTACTAGTTTTTCCATTCGTCTGTAAAGAATTCGTGTTAGTATTTTGCAGCTGTGGCTTATTAAACTGACTGTTCGGTAATTTTCACATCTGTCAACACCTGCTTTCTTTGGGATTGGAATTATTATATTCTTCTTGAAGTCTGAGGTTATTTCGCCTGTTTCATACATCTTGCTCACCAGATGGTAGAGTTTTGTCAGGACTGGCTCTCCCAAGGCCGTCAGTAGTTCCAATGGAATGTTGTCTACTCCGGGGGCCTTGTTTCGACTCAGGTCTTTCAGAGCTCTGTCAAACTCTTCACGCAGTATTGTATCTCCCATTTCATCTTCATCTACATCCTCTTCCATTTCCATAATATTGTCCTCAAGTACATCGCCCTTGTATAGACCCTCTATATACTCCTTCCACCTTTCTGCTTTCCCTTCTTTGCTTAGAACTGGGTTTCCATCTGAGCTCTTGATGTTCAAACAAGTGGTTCTCTTATCTCCAAAGGTCTCTTTAATTTTCCTGTAGGCAGTATCTATCTTACCCCTAGTGAGATAAGCCTCTACATCCTTACATTTGTCCTTTACCCATCCCTGCTTAGCCATTTTGCACTTCCTGTCGATCTCATTTTTGAGACGTTTGTATTCCTTTTTGCCTGCTTCATTTACTGCATTTTTATATTTTCTCCTTTCATCAATTAAATTCAATATTTCTTCTATTACCCAAGGATTTCTACTAGCCCTCGTCTTTTTACCTACTTGATCCTCTGCTGCCTTCACTACTTCATCTCTCAAAGCTACCCATTCTTCTTCTACTGTATTTCTTTCCCCCATTCCTGTCAATTGTTCCCTTATGCTCTCCCTGAAACTCTGTACAACCTCTGATTCTTTCAGTTTATCCAGGTCCCATCTCCTTAAGTTCCCACCTTTTTGCAGTTTCTTCTCCTGATTACGACATCCTCTTGAGTAGTCCCCGCCCGGAGATCCGAATGAGGGACTATTTTACCTCCGGAATATTTTACCCAAGAGGACGCCACCATCATTTAATCATACAGTAAAGCTGCATGCCCTCGGGAAAAATTATGGCCGTAGTTTCCCCTTGCTTTCAGCCGTTCGCAGTACCAGCACAGCAAGGCCGTTTTGGTTATTGTTACAAGGCCAGATCAGTCAATCATCCAGACTATTGCCCTTGCAACTACTGAAAAGGCTGCTGCCCCTCTTCAGGAACCACACGTTTGTCTGGCCTCTCAACAGATACCCCTCCGTTGTGGTTGCACCTACGGTACGGCTATCTGTATCGCTGAGGCACCCAAGCCTCCCCACCAACGGCAAGGTCCATGGTTCATAACATTCTAAATGGGGTACTAGAGTAATAAGCAGCCCAGGTGGCTGACTAGTGGGATAAGGATATCATGTAGAACAAAGTGGGAATTATACCAAAATGTTTGGAGTACTCACAATCAAGTTACAGTAGCCCCATTACAAACAGTATTCTAAGGTGCTTAAAATGTTATTAGGAAAGAAAAAATGATGTTGTATGCAAATAGAATAGCTAATTCACAGGATAAAATTAGAACCATATGGTCAGCTGCAAAGGAAGTGTCTAGTCAGCAGTACAAGGTTGACGATATAAAGTCAGTTCGTACTAAAAATATTTCTGTTACCGATAAATCAGATATATGTGCAGTATCTAACAATCATTTTCTGAGCATTGCTGGTGAATTAAATAAAAATTTAGTTTCTACAGGGAATCAAATAACTTTCTTGGCAAATGTCTTTCCGAGATTGATGTCTGAAATACCCCCCTGTGACACAGACAAGGTGGAGATTGAGTCATTAATTAAATCACTGAAGACTAAGGACTCTCATTGATATAATGGAGTGCCTAGCAGAATATAAAAGTACTGTGCTGCCCATGTTAGCCCTGTATTTAGCCATATTTGTAATTTTTCCTTTAGGAATGGTCAGTTCCCTGAACAATTCAAGTACTCAGTAGTAAAGCCACTTTATAAAAAGGGAGAAAGGGGTAATTTAGACAATTTTAGGCATATTTCTATGCCATCAGTGTTTGCTAAAGTTATTGAAAAGGCTGTGCATGTAAGGATAACTGAGCATTTTATATCACGATTTGCTATCAAATGTACAGGTCAGCTTTAGAAATCGTTTAACACCTGAAAATGCTATATTCTCTTTTCTCTATAAGGTACTGGATGGGTTAAACAAAAGGTTTCGAATGCTACCCATAGTTTTTGATTTAACTAAGGCGTTTGATTGTGTTGATCACAAAATATTGCTCTAGAAGTTGGACCATTACAGAATACGGCGAGTAGCTCACAATTGATTCACCTCTTATTTTAGCAACACACAGCAAAAGGTCATTATCCACAATGTTGAGAATGACTGTGATAAGAGGTCTGAGTGAGTACAGTCAAGTGGGGGATTCCTCAGGGATCAGTGTTGGGACCACTCCTGTTCCTTATTTATATAAATGGTATGACCTCTAATATTACGGGTAACTAAAATATTTTTGTTTGCAGATGACACTCGCTTGGTAGTAAGGGATGTTGTGTACAACATTGGTTCAGTTTCAAATAGTGCAGTTCATGACCTAAGTTCATGGCTTGTAGTAAATAAACAAGCACTAAATCACAGTAACACTCAGTTTTTACAATTTCTAACACACAATTCAATAAAACCTGATGTTTTAATTTCACAGAATAGTCATATGATTAGTGAAACTGAACAGTTCAAATTTCTTGGTGTTTAGATAGATAGTAAACTGTCATGGAAAGCCCACATTCAGGATCTTGCTCAAAGACTTAATGCTGTCATTTTTGCTATTCGAGAACGGTATGTGAAGTGAGTGATCGTTCAACATGAAAATTAGTCTACCTTGGTTATTTTCATTTGCTCATGTCGTATGGTATTACATTTTGGGGTAACTCTTCCCATTCTAAAAGGATATTTTGGCACAGAAATAGTAGCATATAAGATTTGAAGTGGTGCTGGCCCAATATAATATATATAACATTATGATATCAAGGTCATATACACATCCAACTTCTTAAAAACACTTGCACTGAAACAGAACACTACTACAACTCTTACACAGGGCTGTGAAATCCAGTGGAAATTATTCTAATATCTAGTGGTGTGTTTCTGTTTATTGTAATATGTCTGAAATTAACATTTATTATTAATTTTGACTGCTATTACAAATACATTTCCTGGTTTTTACATCATTTATGACACAAGTAAGGGAAGAGCTGTCCACATCAGAAGATTCCGATTTATTGTAATTTTTAATAAATCCAGGTCCTTGAGTCCTTTATTTATTTTTCATTTACACATCAAGTTCCGTATGACCAAATTGAGGAGCAAATATCCAAGGTCATGAAATGTGTCAGTACATGAAATTACAACATAAAAGTAATAACAGATAAAAATAAAATGTTTATGAACAAGCAAGAAATTTCTGAACATTTAAAGCAAGTTGCCAATCTTTGCATCACATTGAAATCTTATCAAGATCTGACTGAATATTTATGCAGCCTCTTTCAGATAGTACTTCATTACAGATAACTGCATCATCTGCAAAAAGTCTGAGGTTAATATTAATATTGCCTGCAAGGTCATTACTATACAACATGAACAGCAAAATTCCAACACAATTTCCTGAGACACAACTACAATTGCTTGTATATCTGACAATGGCTCTCTATCCAAGATAACATGCTGCATCCTCCCTACCAAGAGGTCATCAATCCAGTCATAAATTTCATTTGATACCCCATATAACTGTACTTTTGACAATAAGTGTAGGCGTGGTACTGAGTCAAATGCTTTTCAGGTATCAAGAAATACTGCGTCTATCTGACTGCCTTGTTCCGAAGCTTTCAAGTATGTCATGTCAGTTGGGTTTCACTGATCGATGTCATTGGGATAAGAAAATATCTGCACTACTACACTGTCATATACATGTGAAATATACAATGTAATACAGGAGGCACAGTTAAAATTAGCACCCCTCCCCTCTGAATGTGAATGCAGTTTTCAACTTCTGAAATGGAGGAAACAGCTACAACAATGGACAGTTTTATGCAATAATCAATTTTAACATTCTTCTGCCAGAATTTCAGTTTATTTCATCAGTGAAGTTAGATGCTTCTCTTAGCAGTCTGCAAAATGGCTTTCTCAATAGAAGAAATAATTGAAATTGTGCAAGCATATGTGGGAACAGACAAAGGAAACTCACAAAATATTCAGGGTCAAGTATCCGCAAAGAGAGAAACACAGAGCCTGTATAAAAATTGGTGCACTTGCAGTCAATACAAAATATAGAATGACAAAGATTTCCAAAGATTTCCTTCAGTTCACACACCAGACGTTATTGCAGACATTCACCAAAGAATTTTCAGAGCCCAAAGAACTCTGAGACATGTAAATTGGCCCAACAGGTGCATGTAAATAGGAGGAGTTGCCAGTGGATATTTAAAAGTCTTTATTTGAAGTCATATTGTGTGACAGTTGTGCAGTAATTATGGAAGGATGAACAGTCAGGAATGTGGAGATTAATGCACATGGCTTTTGAATAACATCAATCATGGTTTGTTAGATTCTTTCAACTACATCTTGAGTGATAAAGCATGGTTTCAACTTTCCAGTCATGGGAATTAAAAGAACACGTGGTACTGGGCAATAGCAAAGAAATTTTCATCAAACAGAAGAAGCTCTATGCAAGAATTTTGCATAGCCCGAGAGAACCTATTTTTCCGATGGGATGAGAAAGCTGGAGGATCACTGGACCAAGCGTATATAACTCAAAGCAGACTATGTTAAGAAGTAAGGTGAGTTGCTTATTTCGATGCAAAGTTCAACAGGTTTCTTTCGTGCTGGTTACTTAATCACATAATGTCACTACTACAAACAAAGGGTGCAAGCAACCAACTAACACCCATTTTTTTTAATGAGTTTTAGAGCATTTCATAACAGTAAGAAGTGATGAGCAACCAAGATAATCATAATTCCTTCTTGAAGAATATGCAAACTTACCATGTCTCCATTAACATTTGATGACAATTTTCTCTCCAAGCGCCGGCCAGATGGTCCAGCCAACTCCAGATTTTGTACTTTTGGTTCCAAACGACTAATTTTTTCTGATACATTGCAGTTTGTTAGTGGTTTCACAAAGTAAACAAGTGTTACCTGGTTATCATTGTATGAAAAAATTAAATGCGTTTTTGTGAAAATAGCTGAAAAATAAAATAAAACATATAACAATTAATTCTCTTCTGTGGAAAAGTAACTGCAATTGGCTTTTATTATACACATATGCAATGTTGATAAAGTGAGTTATCATATTCATGAAACATGAGCATAAATTCAAAAAGTAGCCTACACTACTTGGAAGACTCTGTATACTTTGGCCTACACAAAACTTATACTATTAATACCAGAAATTTAAATGTTAGTAATGTTGTAATATACATAGCTTCAATTAGGAAGTGGGAGCTTTCATGAAAAAAGCTGACACATTTTTATGCTGTTGATCAGACAGAAAGATATAATGACATAAATGTGATTGTTTTAATCTGAATTTCTTAAAGGAGTATTTCAGAATTAACTTTTTGTCTCAGTCACACAGTTCCCTACTCAACTGGCTAGTGATAATAGTATTGTGACTAGGCAACAAATTCATACAACCATCTGAAATTAAATGTACCTATGTCTTTCCCGTGAAAACCTGATAGCTCATGATCTACAGCCAGATATATTACATAAATTAGTATAATGCATGGTTCCAAAATAAAACAAATCATCAAAGGTGACAAATAACAGGGCAATTTGAAGAATATACGGTATATTTCTGAGTCCTTAATGATAAATTTCAAGGTGTCTAATTGCATTCACATGATATGGAAGCTTGTTTTGGGAGAAGGTGACAGGACAAAAGGAAGGGAAACTGTTCAATAGAGGATGTGGGGGCAGTGTTTATCAGAAGTTGATGTCAGAAGGATTACAGCAGTGAAGGATGAGTTGAAAGGATAACTCCCAATTACATAGTTCAGAAAACCTAGTGCTAAAGGGAAGTATCAGACGAGGGCATAAAATAATAAATGGATCCTTTTGTAAGCTGCCACACTCATCTCCTAATGTAACCAAAAATTTTAGAGAAAACCTCAGTTCACTTGTATGTAAGTTACCCAAACATACTGTATTCATTGGTGGAGACTTTCAGTCAACAATTAATTGGGAAAATTACAGTTTTCTTAGTGGTGTGAGTGATAACACATCCTGAAAAACATTACTAATGCCTCCTCTGAAAACTCCCTAGAACAGATAGTTAGGAATCCTACTCATGACAGAAATATATTAGATGTAATGGCAAGAAATAGACCTGACCGCTTTGAGAATGCCCACATGGAAAGCGATATCAGTGACCATGATGCAGCTGTGGCAACAATGATTACGAAAGTACAAAGGACAACTAGACCAAGCAGAAAGATATATATGTTCAGGAAACTAGATAAAAAATCAGTAGCGCCACATCTAAATGAGGAACTGAAACTTTCAGCACAGTGCACGAGTATCTAGACGAACTATGGCTGAAGTTTAAAAGAATAGTAGACCATGCACAGGATAGATATGAACTTGGTAAAACATTCCATAACAGGAGGAAATCTCCATGGTACTCAATCACTGTAAAGAAACTTCTGAAGGAACAGAGATTACTGCGTAACAGGTGTAAAACGAAGCGTAGGACTGTAGACAGAGAGATGCTGAATGAAATACGTTTGGCTGTCAAGGGAGCAATGGGTGATGCCTCCAATGACTACTGTAGCAGAACGTTGTCAAATGATCTTTCACAGAACCCAAAGAAATTCTGGTCATATGTAAAGGCTGTTAGTGGCACCAAAGTTATTGTCCAGTCGCTAGCAAATGATAGAGATTAGTAAAGCAAAAGCTGAAATGTTTAAACAATTTTCAAATGTTCCTTTACAAAGGAAAAACCAAAAAATCTGCCCCAATTTAATCCTCATACCGTTGAAAAGATGAATGAAATAATTATTACTGTCAGTGGTGTTGAGAAACAATTGAAATCATTAAAACTGAATGAAGCTCCAGGGCCCGATGAAATCCCTGTCAGACTCTATACTGAATTTGCGACTGAGTTAGCCACCCTTCTATCTATAATGTATCGTAGATCACTCAAACAAAATAACCATGTCCAGTTCTTGAAAAAAAGCACAGGTCTCACCTGTCTACAAGAAGGTCAGTTGACACAAAAAATGAACTTCATGACCTTCTCAGAGCCAACCAGCATGGATTCAAAAAACACTGATCATGTAAAACCCAACTTGCACTTTTCTCACATATCATACCAAAAGCTTTGGATCAAGGAAATCTGGTAGATGCAGTATTTCTTGATTTCCAAAAAGCATTTGACTCAGTACCACATCTATGCTTATTGTCACTATCAAATGAAATTTGAGACTGGATTGAGGTCCTCTTTCTAAGGAGCATGCAGCACATTTTCTGGCATGGAGAGCCATCATCAGATGTAGAAGTAACTTCACATGTGCACTAGGGAAGTTTGTTGGGACCCCTGCCATTTATAATATACACGAATGACCTTGGAGACAATAGTAACTTCAGACTTTTTGCAGATTGTGCTGTTATCTATAATGAAGTACTATCTGAAAGAAGCTGCACAATATTCAGTCAGGTCTTGATAAGTTTTCAAAAGATGCAAAGATTGGTTACTTGTTCAGAGATGTAAAACTGTGCAGTTCACAAAACAAAAAAACTTAGTATCCTGTGACTATAAAATCAATGAGTCACTATTGGGAACGATCAACTCATACATATACCTGGAAATAACACTTTGGAGGAATGTGAAATGGAATGATCAAATAGACTCAGTCGTGCATAAAGCTGGTGGTAGACTCTGGTTTATTGGTAGAATACTGGGGAAGTTAAATCAGTCTACAAAGGAGATTGCTTACAAACCACTTGTGAGTGGTTCTAGAATGTTGCTCAAATGTGTAGGGGCTGTACCACATAGGACTTACAGGGGATACTGAATATATACAGAGATGGGCAGCACAAATGGTCACAGGTTTGTTTGGTCCATTGGAGAGTGTCGCAGAGATACTGAAGGAAATGAACTGGAAGACTCTTGAAGACAGGCATAAACTACCCCAAGAGAGTTTCAAGAACCGGCTTTAAGTGATGACCCTAGGAATATACTACAATCGCCTAAATGTCACTTACATAGAGATAATGAGGATAAGGTTAGAATAATTACTGTATGTACAGAAGCAAATCATTCTTCCCACGCTCAATATGTGAACAGAACCTAATAACAGGTACAATGGGACATACCCTCTCCCATGCACTTTATGGTTGTTTGCAGGTCTAGACGTAGATCCTGGTAGTGCAAGTTGTGAAGCAGCCACTGGACTTGAGAATGTTGAGTTCAGTAGTGTGTTGTGTCACTGGGTGGTCACCTTTAATTTTGGCCACAGTTCAGCGGTGGTCATTCATTCAGATGGAGAGCTGGGTGGTTGTTATACCAATATAAAAAAATTGAGCAGTGACTGCAGAACAGTTGGTACACGATGTGGCTGCTTCCACAGGTGGCCTTGCAACCTGCTGCTGCCCCCCCAAGTGGCAACTATCCACCCTCAACTCTCTTCCTGCTTGATTTAAATTTAAAAATAACAAGAGCTGTTGATTAGACACCAAAAGATACAGCACCCCCCCCCCTCTCCCCCTTTGAAAAATGTCTCATGGTGGGGGTACATTACAATCAGTTTCCTTATACAAGTTGCCGAATATACTATTAACTATCAGTGTTAATAACCAAAAATTATGATTTACCATCTCCCCATGAACCATGTACTCCCTCTCCCCACCACCATGACTGATATGGAAAGTGTACAAGCAATACGTATTACCAATTTTGACTTATGGCAGTGAGACACGGACTTTGATACAGAAACGTCTTCAAAAACTTAATGTTGTTCAGCAAGCAATGAGGAGATGCATGCCGAGAATTAGAGAGAGAGTAAAACATAAAATCAGTTCATGGACAGATAATAGTGGAAGACTATGACTGCAATGTAATAGCAACAGTTATACAATTTGATTGCCACCCCCACACAACATTTACTGCAAGTAAGCATTAGGTCTACAATCCTATTTCATTTTTTAAAATTGCTACTACTGTCACAGTTACTCACCACACTACAATAGTTTGCATAACTTAAACTACACAACATAAACAATATGCAAAACTTACCATCAGCAATATACTCAGAAAGAAGTTTTCCAACAAGATACTTGTCAAATGAAATTTTTAGTATGTCACCAGTAAAAATGTTTACACATATTTTAGCAATAAGCCCAGAACTGAAAATCAGTTGCAAGAGACTGTTGTCCCTCCAGTGACAATAGATCACTTTATGCTGAACCAAATGTTCCTGTAATAAAGTAAACTATGTACTTCACAAAATGTTTAAAATGGATATACAACTTAGTATTTTTTCCATAGTTACCTCTAAATCTTTAATTGACTCTCTTAACTTGTTTGGTCTTTTATTTCGGACCACGCATGTGATCCCTCTTTGTTCCGCAAATGAACGCTTCCCTTCATTGTAGGGCGAATCTGACACGTCCTTTTTTTCTAAATACCTGAAACAATTTTCGAGCTATATATTTATTGTATGTATATGGTTAGCGACGAAGATGAAATGACGTTGAATCAATAACTACCTGAAAGCACCGAAGTCTGTGTCTTTAATAACTATTTCATCTTTCAGGGTCCAGAATCGAGCTTGACTTAACAACGTTAACATCCTTCATCGGGACATACATACAAAGGTCCAGTTACTGCTATATACATTCTGACAATGATTTAGCACAAATAAATGCTGAGTTTACTTTATCATCCATTATTAACTATTACTGTGAAACAGCTTGTACACTCAAACACAACACATAACAATCCATCGCATGGCCAACTATGTAAACATAAACATTAGCATCTACGTCATTATTGTCACTTGAAAGGCATAACATCTGTGATCTTCGGATAAATAACAGCATCTGCGATTAGTGTTCGGCGATGCTATGAAATATCGACATTCTTGGCATTTCTAATTGTATGTAGGCATCTTCCAGCTTAGTAGTTGCCAGGGAAAAACACCCACATTTGTAAATATGTCACAATAAAGCCCTATCATGTTCGAAATGGTTTCAGAGACGCGTAGCCTAATGACAGGATATTAAACACTTGACAAATTATTTTAGTGTTATTGTTAATATGTTGTTTTTACACCCTTATTGAAACATAGCTCCAAATAAGTGAGACATAAACAGTTTGAAATCAACTTTAAACAGTCATTCAAGGAAAGCAAAATGATAACTCTGTCACAAAATTAAACAAGAAAAATTAGGATGACCACACATGCACACTTTCTCCTTAAATAGAAAGAGAGAGGTGTTTGAAATTTAACTAGAAACTTGTGACTCGAGAAATCCATGTCTTTACCATTACTGGACCCATAACCGAAAAAAGTTGTTCTTTAAATGAAACACCAGTACTTTATTTTTCATCTTTCGTTTACTTATTCAACTGCATGACTGTTGCTGACAGTGCGAAACGAAAGAGTTCATTGAAAAGTGAGCTATGAAAGACGGCCGTTCTATATGTGAAAATATTCAGCATAAGAAGCCCAATGGTACGCCAAATTGAAAAACAAAAGCTGAACAGCGGAAAACACAGATAGATATAGAAATGTTATCCTCAAAAGGACAGAAAGTACTCAATATTACTTCATCGACTTCATGAAAGGTAAACAGAATTAGAAGGCTGTCACTAACTCTTTATGTAATGTCATAGACTTTTCGGCAATTCGTCGTCATCTCGTTGAGATCATGTATGCTGCCAGTGGTCTGCTTCTTCGCTATGGGAAGATGCGGACCACTGGCAGAGCACCTGATCGGAACGAGATCGCAGCTCTCAAAACTTTCAAATTACTGTTGTTTAAATATACGTAAATTAAAATGCGTTTCCTTCGGTACAAAAGGAATATTATTTAAATATGCTAAAAGGGGAACCACCGAATTAGTGTGGTCGAATTGGCATGGTTATAGATCTAAGTTGGTTGTGTTAGTGGAGTTAATAAATTAATTCTTCATTTGCTCCTTTTCATATCTACGATCTCTTTCTGTCATGAGTAACATGTAAAGTTAGTTCATAAATGTAATAAATTCTCTTAATGACAACTTTTGTAATGTGCTGATAATTTACACGACTGCCTTTTACAAAAATCTTAAGCCAAGTGCAGTCTCAAATACACACAGAAGATTTTGCTATGGAGCAGAAGGTATTGTCAACTACATATTATTTCAGTTTGTGTTCCAAGTTAATTTTATAATCTATAACATTCTTCACATCACTGGGTGAATGGTCAAAGAATTTTATAGTTGAGTACCTCAATTTCTTCTATATTTACATCAATACTCCACAAACCATCTGATGGTGTGTAAACATAGGGTACTTCGGGTACCACTAAATGATCCCTCTACCCTGGCCCACTCACGAATGGCGCGTGGGAAGAATGATTCTCGGTAAGCCTCTGTATCATTTATAATTTCTGGTGTTTATTGTGGTCATTTGGCAAGATGTATGTGAAAGGATGTAGTAAATTATGTTGTCCGACGGTTTTCCGGAAAGTACCTTCTCGAAATTTCAATAGTAAACCTCTCTGTGATACACAACGCCTCTCTTGTAGTGTCTGCCACTGGAGTTTGTTGAGCATCTGTGTAACGCTCTCGTGCCGACTAAACGACCCTGTTACGAAACGTGCCGTTGATCATTGAATCTTATCTGCCTCTTCTATTAATCCATCCTGCTAAGGGTGCCAGACTAATGGACAATACTCAGGAATCGGCCGAATAAGCGGCTTTTAACCACTTCCTTTGTGCATGAGTTACATTTCCTTAAGATTCTTCCTATGAGTCTGTTGTCTGCTTTTTCTACTGTGTGTGCTACACTGTCACCCCACTTAAGGTCGCTCTGGTAGTTATGCCTAGATATTTTACAGTATACATTGTTTCCAGCAATTTGTTGTCAATAGTGTAGTTGTACAGTAGTGGATATCTTTTCCTATTTATGAGCAATTTGATACATTTATTTAGGTTCAGGGTCAACTGCCAGAAACTTCACCATTCATCAGACCTCCGCAGATAATTCTACAAGTCGATACTGTTTTCTGTCTTTGCTACTTTCTTATAGACAACCACATCATCGGTGAACAGCCTTAAAGAGCTTCGAATGCTTTCTACTACAGCATTTATACACATTGTAAACAGTACCACTACTATCCTACTTCCTTGGGTACACTGAAATCACCTTTACATCTGCAGATTTTATTCCGTTAAGAGAGACATTTTGAGTTCTATCTGCAAGGAAGTCCTCAATCAATTACCAAAATTTGGTCTGATACTCAGTAAGCTCGTTTTTTTCTTTTTTTGTTTCAACTGACAGCAGTGCAAGATGGTGTCAAATGCCTTCCTAAAGTCAAGTAACATGGCATTCAACCTGAGCGTTGTTGTCTACAGCGATATGGATCTCATGGAAAAACAGAGCGATCTGAGTATCGCAAAATCTCTGTCTGTAGAATCCATATTGATTTTTATAGAGGAGATTTTCGTTCCTCAGAAACGTCATAATTCTTGAGCATTAAACATGTTCCATAATTCTACAAAAAACTGACATCATGATGTAGGCCTGCAGTTATGTACATCTGCCCTACGACCGTTATTGACAACAGGAATGACATGCGCTTTTTTCCAGCAGCTAGGCACGGTTCATGGTTCCATTAAACTAAAACAAACTACTAATAGAATGGGGGCAAGTTCTTTCGCATAGTCTTTGTAGAATCTTACAGGTATCTCATCTGGTTCTAATGCCTTTTAACTACTAAGCGACTGTAGTTGCATTTCTATTCTGTGGCTGGTTATCTCACTACCTGTCATTTCAACGTTCGTATGATGATTGAGAGGAGAGACTGTATTACGATTTTCCGCGGTGAAACAATTTCGTAAGACTGAACTCAGTATTTAAGCGTTCTCACTCCTTTGTCTTCTGTTTCGGTCTCTGTATGGTCACTGAGTGACTGAACAGATGATTTTGCCTCCCTCACTGATTTTATGTACGACCAAACCTGTTAGGGTTCTCAGCCAGATCGGTTGACGAAATTTTACTTTCAAAGTCATTGAATGCGTCTCTCATTGCTCTCCCTATTCTCAGTTTAGCTCTGTTCAGCTGCTGTTTGTCTGAATCTCTTGAATTTGTGATGAAGCTCTCTTTGATTATATAGCAGATTTCTAACACAGTTATTAAACCACAGTGGGACTTTCCCATCCCTTAAGACGTTGCTCAGAACGTGTTTGTCGAAGGCTTATTGAATTATGCTTTTGAATTTTTTCGTTTGTGCTTCTCATCATCGTCATCAGCACTGAATATCTGTAGTTGAGCACTCAGATACCTGTCAATTTGTATCTGGTCACTTTCAGTAAGCAAAAATATTTTCCTTCCTTCCTTAACATTCATAGTAACACCTGTACTTAAAGTTGCTATCACAGTCTTATGATAACTTATACCTTCCTCTAGGTCAGTTGATACGACATTTGCAGTTCTGTTCGTAACTAGGAAGTCCAAGCATTTTCTTCTCGAGTTGGTTTTCTAATTATATGCTTGAAGTATTTTTAGGATGAGACGTTCAAAATAACGTCATCTAATCCCAGTCTCTGGTACCAATTTTGACAGAATGACTCTCCCAATCTATACCTTGCAAGTTGAAGGCACCTCCTATTACAATTGTATGATGAGGAAAGTTATTAACAATCTTCTGTGTCACACTAGGCTAAGTGATGGAGAGTGTAAGTTATTTCCTCTCTGAGTATTAATTTATGAATGCCACTATTGTATTCCATCAGTGATTACTTGTTGACTATTAACATCATAAGGGACTAAATGTACTGTTTTAAGAACTATCTACAAGAGGTTCTAAAATGGTCACCACATATTAATTTCTTAAACCCTTACATGCAATTAACACTTTCTTCAGTGAAAAGTTGTGCCATTTGCATTATTGAGTGAGAAAAGAAAAAGTAAGTAAACTTTTTGAAATTGTTCATCTCCAGAAGCTGCTATTATCGTTAATGTGAATGTTGCAGGACTTACAGATTTAATAACATCTGCAAAATGTGACTTCCATTTCAGACTGGTATCAATAAAAAAGCACCACTTTCGAATATTCTGTTTAATTTAATAATTTTGCTTGATTGGTTATTTTTAATGTTGTGGTCAAGCCTAGTAAAATACAGAAGTACATTTATTCTGTTGTATCTAAGTTCAGTGATGGTCCATTTGGAGAAAACCAGTTAATAATTTAAAAGGAAATGTTATTTACATTTCCAGTTGTTGAAGTTTCTTTATTAGCTTTGGTTATAATACTTGTGTCATCAGCAAACAGAATTATGGAATTTTGGCTTCTTGGAAAAGATAACAGACTAGTTATACACTGGGTGGCTTAAGGGAAATGGAGCTTTCTAGATTGGCTAGTACACCACAGTCAGTAGTAGGAAGGATATAGCACATACATAAGTCACTTTGGGACTGTCCTCCATCTTAATAGCAATGGAACAAAGGGTGCACATTTGCGTATGAAAATGTTGTCCTAAATGCTGAGTCGATTACTGCAACATGCTGGATACTTCGTCGCTATTTTAATTGTCCAGCTCGAAGTTGCGAAACAATCCTATGATGGGCTGCAGCTTTTAAAACAACAGAAAATATTCTTAGGAAAAAACTGCCAGCTCCTGACAAAAATGCTAGGATATCGCCATTCTGAGAGAGACAATCATCAGTGGTCCAGGTAGTTCAGCCATCAACATGTTCACTGTTTAAGCATGAACTATGAGTCGGTAAGGTTTGGGTTTAAATTCCACCTATATAAAATGCTGCTGGTTCATTATCTCAAAGACAGGGATTTTACAACCAGAAGACTTCGCTGTAAGTGATCTTTGAAGATGCAGTAGTACTTGTTAGTGATGAAGTGCATTTTCACTTGAATGATTTATTTAACAGAGCTATTGTTTTTGGGCCCCTGAAGTGGCTTGTGTAGCTCATGAGATACCTCATCACTCTCCACATGTGACTGTGTGATGTGCTGCAGTTGCTGTCGGTGTAATCAAGACTTTTTTTCAGGACAGTGTAACAGTGAAAGTGAACTCTGACTGTACGATACACAAGCTAATACGTCCTTTATGGCAGAACTGTGTAGATGATGGATAACCACTAGGAGTGTTGATTTTCAACAGGATAGTACAACACTGCACCCTGTTAATGAATCCATGGCAGTTGTAAGGAATATTTTCCTTGGACATTTTATTTCTCTTTTTGCTGCTGTGCCAGATTTCTCCGATTGCGACTTTTAATTGTGGGAGCATTTGAAGGAAAGTGTTTTTGTTACCAAAGTGTGAAGTTTAATGTTTTTGAAAGCGGCCATGGTTTGTTTGATAAACACCTGTTGGCGCAAGTTGTGAATAAGTACTGGCATAGAGCTGAAAATTATACTCAGGATAACGGCCGCCATATGAAAACATTCTTTTCGATGGGCCCATATAAATTAAGTAGTGGATGTGAACGTCTCATTTTGTGTAAATAAAAATGCTTTTTCTTAAAAAAATCTACCTTTCACTGTTCATTTGAAAACTGTTTTTAGTTTTTTTATGATACCTCTGTCGTGGCTCTCACTAACGGCTTCTGGGACAGTTTAATAAAGGAAGCCATTGAATTATAAATTACCGCAAACACCCTGAATAGAGATGGTGGCTTGCAGCTCAGCGCTGCGTGGGATCCAGCGATCGCGCGGTTGAAGAGGGCACATCGAACGCCGATTCAAAACATGCCCATGTATGGCAACATCACAGACGGCAGCTAGCGTATTTAAGGGCGCACCAACAGCCCACTGGCAGTCATAACACTTCACAATGGCCAAGGAGTGCTTGACCAAAAGCTCGTGTAGTGTTAAGCAATTGATGCGGTTGGAAAGCCGAGAACATTTTATTCAATGTTATCGCTGCGAGACTCTGCATTCATACAGCTCGCTTTTTTGTACCCCCAACGCCATCACAAGCATTCTTCCCATGGCATGAAGCGAAAAAGTGCCGTTCTACATCAAACCCAAAATCTTCTTTATGAAAGGAGATGTTGATAATTTTTCTTTTTGTTTTATATTTACTTGCTACCCCATCCGAAAAGTAAATCAGTTTTTTGTGGAAGGGTGGTGCTGTTTAATGTAGTTTGTTAGATTTAGTTGAAAAATGTGCACTGCTGTAGTGTTGTGTTCAAGGTTGTCACTTATGACACAAAAGCTGTGGCTTATTAGTTTATCTTCATCTCTATAATAGAATACAAATGGATGAACTGTGGCCTGTTTGTTTACCCAGTAGTGCTCTTGTACTTCATCTTGAACAACAAAGGAATAATTTTCCGAAAAGTCGGCAAGAACTAAGCACTGATTAGCTGCCAAGGTTTCCTTTTTGTCTTTCAAAAATTTATTTTGAGCCTTTGCAATAAAATGATGCATTTTCAGATTTTCAAGATTGGCCACCAACATTTCAAAAAACGCTTCTCGTGATTTTATCAGTGTCACCAATTCAGTTCTGTCTTGTGTCACCCATTGTTTTTATTTTATATTGTCAGGCATCAAATCGTCTTCTTTGTATTATTCAAACATGTCAAGTAAGGCTTGTTTGCCTAGACAATCTTTATATTTTCCCTTGATCATACAATTGTAACTGTCAATATCGCATACCATAACTTCCAAAAGGTCTTTATAGTTAACTCTAAGACTGGCCCCATCTATCATCAACTTTATGTTCTGATGATACAAACAAACACAAACATTATGGGTGCCAGATGCCCCTGCAACAATACACCATCTTGGTCTCAACTCGCAAAACTTTGATCTTCCAATTTTAATGTCAGGATTTTCTTTTTTAAATTCAGTGAATAGTTCTTTAAACTACACAATATTAACATTTTCGTCTCTGAATCTTAGAACCAATTTCTTTCACAGAAACACGGTCTTTTTTGCCAGACATCAAATGGCTGTTATTGTCATCATCGTAATATTTAATATCTTTATTGATTGTGTTTTGAAATTAGGTGTACTTTTCTTTTGTAATGCTGGTAAAATTCCCTATTCTTTTACTAATTGCCTTGTTAACTTAACAAGACGTTCTGACACATTAAATTAGTCATTAACTTTTGGTCGACTCCAAGAATTCGGCAGTAAACTGATAATCTTAATTTTATCCTCTTTCTTTGAACTACTGCATCTAGTTTCTAGTTTTTCTATCAAATCATCATATTCGGTTGGTGGAGTTTTAGAACTTCCATCTGTTTTAGTACAAGTTGTATTTTGAAATGAAACTTCCAAGTTCTTTTTGACTGTAGCTGCCACTTCCTCTATTTTTGTATTCAAGACACTCGTTCTTTTATCTTGACTTAGTTTTCTAATTTTACTAGCAGGTGATATATCCAGGATTTCACAAGCTATTATCTACTTTTTTAATGGTTGCTGGTAAGTCACAAATTTCTGTATCTGAGGTTTCACTATCCTTTCTCTTGTCAATTACAAATGTCTTAGAGTAACATGCTGGACACAACGATTTTCCTGATATGAGATTGTCAAAAGGGCTTTTATTTTTAGAAAAATGATCAAATGTTATTTCTCGCAGACCTTTTGTTATACGTTTCTTGTTTCTCAAAAGTGTACATGCAAAACTGACCAAAAAGGTGACGAAATTTTTTAAGTATTTCATTTCATGGTGTTTACATGTTGATTTGACCTCTGGGCCGACTCATAAGCAAAACAACACTTTCTCTTCTTCACTGTAATCTTCGATTAAAGTAATGTATTTAGGATACACTCCATACACACTTTTATGACATGCTTCATTAATAATAACACCAATAGAACACTGAGACACCATTTTTCAACTGCACACTTCAAGAACTTCGAGCTAAATAAATGTGAGTAGACAATTGTTGGTGTAAGGGGGAAGACAAAAATCAGACTTGTACAGGCATGCAGATGCAATTGTTAGCATGCTGAAACAATTATCACAGCATTGTTTCGACAAATAATCATTAGCTGGTGTAATGTGGTGTGTTAAATTATGCAATTGGTGTACTATATTTGATTAGCGTACCAGATATCGCAGATGTTAAAAAACGCATTTTTGACTAATGTATGTAATCTTTTTTCCAGAACTTTCAATTGAATCTAAAAGTTGAAATTTATACTGAAGTTTGATATCATAAAGGTCTATTATCTGTGAAATTTTCAGATTTTCGTCTGTTTCCCTGACAAAGATATTGCAGGCCACGAAATGGAAAAATTTTAAAAATCCATTTTTAAAAATATTGTATTTTTTAAGTGTAAGCTGCTCACCATTGATACTCTGTATAAAGTAACTATACTATACAGTGTAATAGCAGAAAAAATATTAAAGCTGAGAAATTAATCTTTCTTTGGAAAACTACTGTTCAAAAATTGAGTTTCTTTAATTTGTGGCTGATAACTTTGAACTATTAAAAATATATTAAAGAATACATTCAGCTAGTGATAATGATGTTAATTTGTAGCCCAGAGTGTGTTGGACTAAATGCATTTTATCTGAAAGGCTTAGGACAAGCCACTACCGAATAATTGTAAAAAATGTAGATGTTTGCAAATACGAAAAAACACATGTGGCCTGGAACAAATATGGCCTCCATTTCAAAATAATGAACAATAATTTTTTTTAAAAAAATTGTGACTACTAAACATTGGGGAATTCACCCAGCAAATATAAAATTTTTCTGAGATGGTCAAGCAACCAGTTATTTTTTTCTTGGACCACTTGGTATGTATTGACCCTATTTTGTTTGTTTTAGAAACCTGTGTAATTCTACATCTACATCTGTAGTCTGCAAAGCATCGTGAGGTGCATGGTCCTCGAAGTTCGTCGATATACTTTTTACACTCGAAATGTGATACACATTGATGATGTGGTCATTAGTACAGCGTAAAACTATATCTTCAGGATAAGGAATAATCACTACAAGCTTGCCACAGGGATCGATATTTGATCTGATTTCGGTCTTGCCATACAGGGTGATCTAGTGGATGTACTAAAAACAGTTTTCAAATGAACAGTGGAAGGTAGATTTTTTTTAAGAAACAACATTTTTATTTACACAAAATAAGACATTTACATCCACTACTTAATTTACATGGGCCCATCGAAAAGAATGCATTCACATGGTGGCCATTATTCTGAATATAATTTTCAGCTCTATGCCAGTACTTATTCACAACTTGTGCCAACAGGCGTTTGTCAAACAAACCCAACTCTTCTTTAATGGCAGCTTTCAAAAATATTAAACTTCACACTTTGCTAACAAAAACACTTTCCTTCAAATGCTCCCACAAGAAAAAGTCGCAAGCGCAGAAATCTGACACACCAGCAAAAAGAGAAATAAAATGTCCAAGGAAATACATTCAGCTAAGTGATAATGATGTTAATTTGTAGCTCAGAGTGTGTTGAACTAAATGCAATTTATCTGAAAGGCTTAGGACAATCCACTACTGAATAATTGTAAAAAATGTAGATGCTTGCAAATACGAAAAAACGCATGTGGCCTGGAACAAATATGGCCATCATTTCAAAATAATGTACAGTAATTTTTAAAAAAAATTATTTTGTGACTACTCAACATTGGGGAATTCACCCAGCAAATATAAAATTTTTCTGAGATGGTCAAGCAACCAGTGCTGGACCACTTGGTATGGATTGACCCAGTAGGGATAGAAACGCATATCCAAGAAAGTCATTTAACTATGCTGCACAGCCACGAAGTTTGAAGGTCTTATTCTTCCCACTAGCTATTCATCCAGCAGCAAATGTGGGCTCATACATCGACGATCGACGCCTCTGCCGCTATTGTGCTTAATGATCTCTTGAGTGTTGTTATGACAAACAGACACAGGCACACTCAATGCCATCTAACATCCAGCATCCAGTCAGTTTAGGTCACGGTCCTTTAATGCACAAACTAACATTTGTGTTACGGAAATAACTGCATGATATGTATGAGGTGTGTAACAATGTTATTGGTAAATATGGTACTCACTGCATGTACCAAACTGTTGTATGTGTGTAGAAGTCAGTCAGACATTGATGTGTACATCTTAGATGTTAAGGTGACATTTCCGAATTTTTTGCTTATGAGTTCAGATTTTGTGGAAAAAATTTAACCAAAAGTTGTAATTTCAAACAATTTTGGTGTCATTACATCCTTGGCTGCTACTTCAGTGCCATCTATCTAGTAGATAATCGTCTTTTGCTACTTATGATCAATTTTACAGTGTGTAGATATTCAGTCTTATTATTCAGATTTAAGAGTTACTAAATTCATATTATTGCATATTTAACTGTGACCTTCAGCTGGAATAATCAAGGTACACATATGTTTACATTGTGAAGGTTGTGCATAAAATTTTGATATGTAGTTTAGTGTCCTAGAATTTTCTGCTCATTTTTCTTTCTTCTTAAACACATTGTCTGGTGATGACTTGGTAATCAGTCAGAACCAGTAATGATGCCATTTGTGCGACACGAGGGTGAAATGTGCAAATGGTCAGAAACAGTCTGAAACACATGTCATAGTGTTGCAGGGTATGTTGTGCTGAACAATAACAGTTCAGAAAAAAATTCGATACATTGTGTCATATTCAAGTTAAATATCGTTGAAGTTAGCCAATAAGGACATTGCACACACAAAATCAAATGGCCCACCAGATAAAATTAGTGTCAGTTGTTTCTACAGTTTAGATGACAGAGCATGAGACTGTTCAGCCATGACTCGGGGTGGATCCTTATTACTGCTCCATGTTCAATTTTTGTATCACTGTCTTGTTCAGTTTTAGGAAACCAAACGAAGAACATGTTTGGCCACTCGAATTTGCATGTGTAATGGCCTGATGGGCTAATTCTGAAACAGCACAACACAACGAATTTTTTTCTTAGCAATTATTTCTCAACACAACTTACCATGCAACAACCTTACATGCTTTTCAGACTGTTTCTAACCACCCTGTGTAATAATTTTTATGTGTAGAAAAGAGTTACCTTGCCCTCAAGCATAGACAGGACCATCACCCTGTTCCTTGTGTAGTGGTACATGTTGCTATAAAGCATAGCAACATGTCTCACTTTCCATTTACTACACTGATGGAAGGTGTTAGTGTGAAAAACGTGATTTTAGTTAGTAGTAGCGTGAAGACCATCTATTGTGCCTGGGACTGTTGGAATTTATGTGCATGTATGAGAAAGAAACATATGGGCACAGTGCAGAAAGCGACCACAGGTTGTGATTTGGAACTGCCAGTGAGAAGTCACTTGTACTTTGCAGTTGTGTTCGGGTTCTTCGAACTCCAAAGGAAATAGGGATTAGATGACAGTGGTTGAACACTAAAGAATTAATTAATTTTGTCATATAGGCTCTATGCCATGCTTTCTCGAGTTATGGTTTTTGTCAAGCACTGAAGCATCATGTATGAACATATTGTCTGAAAATCTACGTTAATTATCAGTTTTTGTGAGTTGAGAACTTATCTGAATATAGCATAATTACAGAAACCGAGTTTTGTGATTTCGTAGTGAGTTGTTTAAATGCTGAAGCCCTCTTATTGCCCTCGCCCCTCTGCAATCAGAAAAGAAGTCAGCAGTCAAATACGTGACACTGCATAGCAGGACCACAACATCAATACAAAACAAGACAGCGACTGAGAAATTCGGAAAAGAAGGTAACGTTTATTACATGGAACGAGTAAAAATATGGCATCTTGCAATATATCGATCACTTAAAATCAATCCACATCAAGAAAAACACCTCACTTGATGGAAAACCTGATTGCCTGGCAACAAATTGTGATTATGACCGAAAAGATATCCAAGTCCAACTACAGATATGCGTGGATGTGTGTAGCTAAAATCCACAAGAAATTTGAACTCACCGAAAATATGAAAAATCCTCCTCTCATTGTAATAATCAACGCTAATGGGAGCAGGCATAGCCTGCAGGGGAAACAGCAACTGATGAAATTTAGTTTGTAGGACAGCCACAATTCGCAACCAGTACTTTTTTATTTACTAGTTTAGCTCAGCTTAACAAAAGCATCACCGAAAACTGTTTAATTTATAAAGTGTTACAATAGAAATTTTAAAGTGCCATAAAAGATCATATCCAGTTTATAATATGACAATTTGTGATCAGAGAAGTTGGGTGATTATATTGCTGCTGTCTGAGGTTAAGCTGACTGTATAAAAACTTTATCTCTGAGACTGACAATAAAATCAGCCATCTACGTTGAACGTATATGACACATTATGATATTGCAATGCCTGTGTTATTACGATCCATGCATGCATGTGTGAAGGAACAAGCACTGTGGCAACTACAGCCGTTTGAAATCCATTACATGTATTCCCGTTTGCAAATATGGACAACAATCAGCTGTATTATTGAATGACGACCATGAAAATTTGTTCTGGACTAGGACTCGACCCGAATTTCCCTCTTTTTGCAAACGGTCTCCTTGCCATTACACTATCCAAGCATGACTAACAGCCAGACCAAAACTGCCAGTGTCATCAACCATGTCTTAACAATCTGTACTCATATTTCTGTTATGTATATCCCCATACAGGAGAGACATTTTACTGAAAGTCACTTGCCCTGCGTCGGCAGATAAATACGACATTGCTGTGTCTGTGTTATTAAGGAATTAAAATGTAATGTTCCTTCAGACATGCATGCATGGTGACCTGAAGTTATACTCAATGACTCACCACACGATGACCGTAGGAGTAATAACACAGTGTGTCTCCAAAACTTGGAAGAATGAGGCCTCTCACTAGGTCACCACCATACTCACTGATGATAGTCATGTAGGGTGGCGCACAACTGCGATTCATGGCTGAACACAATGCAACGCCATTCATCTCCAGTTCATGCTTTCCAGTAGTGGCACCAGTCAAAACACAGTTGTTCTTGTTTGGGAGTTAATCACAGTCTACACGTGTAATGATAATTACTAGTCAGACTACTGCTAGACTCGAACGAATGGCATGGGATGACACAGAATGTTGCATGGAGTCCATTACGTGTTCTCGGATGACAGATGCTAATGGCGAGGAGTTATAATGTGCTTTGTGCACAATATGGCGGTTACACTTGTTGTTGTAGTGGTCTTCAGTCCTGAGACTGGTTTGATGCAACTCTCCATGCTACTCTATCCTGTGCAAGCTTCTTCATCTCCCAGTACCTACTGCAGCCTACATCCTTATGAATCTGCTCAGTGTATTCATCTCTTGGTCTCCCTCTACGATTTTTACCCTCCACGCTGCCCTCCAATACTAAATTGGTGATCCCTCGATGCCTCAGGACATGTCCTACCAACCGCTCCCTTCTTCTTGTCAAGTTGTGCCACAAACTCCTCTTCTCCCCAATGCTATTCAATACTTCCTCATTAGTTATGTGATCTACCCATCTAATCTTCAGCATTCTTCTGTAGCACCACATTTCGAAAGCTTCTATTCTCTTTTTGTTCAAACTATTTATTGACCGTGTTTCACTTCCATACATGGCTACACTCCATACAAATACTTTCAGAAACGACTTCCTGACATTTAAATCTATATTCCATGTTAAAAAATTTTTCTTCCTCTGAAACGCTTTCCTTGCCATTGCCAGTCTACATTTTATATCCTCCCTACTTCGACCATCATCAGTTATTTTGCTCCCCAAATAGCAAAACTCCTTTACTACTTTAAGTGTCTCATTTCCTAATCTAATTCCCTCAGCATCACCCGACTTAATACGACTACATTCCATTATCCTCGTTTTGCTTTTGTTGATGTTCATCTTATATCCTCCTTTCAAGACACTATCCATTCCGTTCAGCAGTTCTTCCAAGTCCTTTGCTGTCTCTGTCAGAATTACAATGTCATCGGCGAACCTCAAAGTTTTTATTTCTTCTCCATGGTTTTTAATGCCTACTCCGAACTTTTCTATTGTTTCCTTTATTGCTTGCTCAATATACAGATTGAATAGCATCGGGGAGAGGCTACCCCTATCTCACTCCCTTCTCAACCAATGCTTCCCTTTCATGTCCCTCGACTCTTATAACTGCCATCTGCTTTCTGTACAAATTGTAAAAAGCCTTTCGCTCCCTGTATTTTACCCCTGCCACCTTCAGAATTTGAAAGAGAGTATTCCAGTCAACATTGTCAAAAGCTTTCTCTAAGTCTACAAATGCTAGAAACGAAGGTTTGTCTTTCCTTAATCTAGCTTCTAAGATAAGTCGTAGGGTCAGTATTGCCTCTCGTGTTCCAACATTTCTGCGGAATCTAAACTGATCTTCCCCGAGGTCGGCTTCTACCAGTTTTTCCATTCGTCTGTAAAGAATTCGCATTAGTATTTTGCAGCTGTGACTTATTAAACTGATAGTTCGGTAATTTTCACATCTGTCAGTACCTGCTCTCTTTGGGATTGGAATTATTATATTCTTCTTGAAGTCTGAGGGTATTTCGCCTGTCTCATACATCTTGCTCACCAGATGGTAGAGTTTTGTCAGGACTGGCTCTCCAAAGGCCGTCAGTAGTTCTAATAGAATGTTGTCTACTCTGGGGGCCCTGTTTCGACTCAGGTCTTTCAGTGCTCTGTCAAACTCTTCACACAGTATCGTATCTCCCATTTCATCTTCATCTACATCCTCTTCCATTTCCATAATATTGTCCTCAAGTACATCGCCCTTTTATAGACCCTCTATATACTCCTTCCACCTTTCTGCTTTCCCTTCTTTGCTTAGAACTGGGTTTCCATCTCAGCTCTTGATATTCATACAAGAGGTTCTCTTTTCTCCAAAGGTCTCTTTAATTTTCCTGTAGGCAGAATCTATCTTCCCCCTAGTGAGATAAGCCTCTACATCCCTACATTTGTCCTCTAGCCATTCCTGCTTAGCCATTTTGCACTTCCTGTCGATATCATTTTTGAGACGTTTGTATTCCTTTTTGCCTGCTTCATTTACTGCATTTTTATATTTTCTCCTTTCATCAATCAAATTCAATATTTCTTCTGTTACCCAAGGATTTCTACCAGCCCTCTTCTTTTTACCTATTTGATCGTCTGCTGCCTTCACTATTTCATCCCTTAAAGCTACCCATTCTTCTTCTACTGTATTTCTTTCCCCCATTCCTGTTAATTGTTCCCTTATGCTCTCCCTGAAACTCTGTACAACTTCTGGTTCTTTCATCTTATCCAGGTCCCATCTTCTTAAATTCCCACCTTTTCCCAGTTTCTTCAGTTTTAATCTTATGATGGTCAAACTTGGTCGACTGGAACCCTGCTGACTACTATCCCTGCCCTCAGGTTTCCATACAGTCCAACATCAAGCCACTGCCACATCTAAATGCCACACAGATCTTGGTATTGCACCATTTGACCAACCGCCCGAATAGAGATAATAAAGCCCATTTGAAACTCTGATAAAAATGTCTCACACGTGTATGCAGCATCTCCATGTCCTTCGACAGCTGACACCGGTAATGTATCTTATATGCCCTACCATGCATGGTGATTACACTAAGCATGAATATCACTAATGCACTCCAGTGGCTGTTCTACCTGTCACATAGACTTGCAGCTCTAATCATTTACATACCTGCCAGTGTTGTGTAGGTGTACAAAGTTGCCTTCAGATCCAACCATTTTTTCTACCTGCTCCACTTTTTACATCAGGTGTTACATGCTTACTTCCCTTCTGCTAGTCAGATCACATACAAGTTGTTGTATCCTGTCTCTTTCAGTGTCATTAATTTTTTTCTAAGCACATGTTGTGTTAGGACTATGGCATACCACAACCAAATATTCGTTTCTAATTTTCAGTTTCTATTTTAGGAATTATTTTGCTCGTCTCATCAGGAGATGTATTTCCTGACAGATCCCTGTTATATTCTTCTTTTTGTTTTCGTTCTGGCCCTGTGAGGACCATGTTAACCCGTGTCAACTTCGTTTCTTCTGGTCTTTCTAATTGTTCAGTTTTCTTTCATTCTCACACTTTGCAATCTTCTGCTCTCTTGGATCCATCATGGCTTTTTTCTGGGTCTAGTTCTGTGCTCGAAATCTGTTAAAGCCTGAATTTGTGATTAAAAAGTATTTTATTTGTTATACAAGGAAATAATGAACCTGATAGACAAACATCTCGTATTCATATGGTACTCTGAGGAATATACATAGAAGTACATCAGTAGCTCTTAATAACGATTCAGTGGAAAGTGGCCAGTTAGGTGCCTAATACATGTTGCTGTTCAGTAACTTGTCAAAGTTTGGCCATAAAATGTCTGTTGCTTGCTTTCTATTTCAAACGTCTATGCAATGTACATCTCCATGCAGAAACAGTAATTATGCGTTTTTTTGTCACTTTTGCAACTAACTCAATGAGGTTCACAGCTCTGTCGCCACGTACCCCCACCATTATCTTCCTCATGCCATCAAGAAATTACACAAACCAGTGATTCAGTTTCCACCACCGAACTCGTTAGACTCAACACAACGTAAGACAGAAAATGATTTCTACACTACCAAAATCTTATGTGCCTTGTACAGTGATACGACCTCTTTTTCCTTTCTCTTCTGTATTACTTGTTGTATGGGTCGCTTTTCAGCTTGAGAGCACAAACTGTGGGCAGTGAAACTGAGATGACCAGCACTTGTTTGTGATGAGATTGTGCTCTCTTCCTAATGCAATGATCTTCAAATACATCTAAAGTATGAGAGTGGTATTGGTACTGATGCTATCAGCACAGTCTAATGAATACAGTCGCAACACTCTCTGGTGCAAAAGTTGTTACCACAAGACAACTGAAGCATTACTAGCACTCCAAGTGGTTGGGTTGGGTTGGGTTGTTTTGGGGAAGGAGACCAGACAGCGAGGTCATCGGTCTCATCGGATTAGGGAAGGAAGTCGGCCGTGCCCTTTCAAAGGAACCATCCCGGCATTTGCCTGGAGCGACTCCAAGTGGTGAGAAAGCGGATAATTACCTGCGTCGTAATGAAAACGTTTGTTCTTAATTATTTTTCTACTTAATTAAAGATATAGTTGTTATTTTTCACATTCCATGCATTATTCTCGTGAAGTAAAGGTAAAAGCAGTGAAATATCATTGATTTAACGACATAAACTATAACTTATTCATGAAGAAATGCTTTCGAATATCTGTATAATTGCAGCTTATACTACTGAGTGCAAGACAGTATAAACACATATTTCATGCTTCTGAAGCGTATATTTCTGTTGTTTTGTGTTCTTATCATGATGTGGCCTTTCCTTGACATGTACAAACTTTTTATGGAGTCTAATGATTCGCCCATTTTTTCACTTTACTCGATTTCGTAATTCATGAATATTCTTGTAAAAATAATTGCTTTTTCTTTGAAAGCGAATATGTTGAAGATTCTTGCCTGTTGTGGTTCAGATGTAGCCACTACTATGGGACTGTTTTTTTTGGTGTTGAGAAACAGTTTTATTTCCTTTGACTTGTTATTATCATGTCTGTGTGGCTTTTCTTTCAGGTACGGTGTGGTGGCTTATTTTGTACGTTAAATAATGTAGGTATTACATTCCAGGCAGGTTTTCTATGTTTCACATTCACTGATTTGGTTGAAAGTGCTGCAAACAAAACTTCACGGTGCTGGGTGAATATACGATGCCTTTCTGCAGAAGGTCACGTTTTTTGGTATCGATCAGCAGCATTTTGTTATTAAAAGAGTACGACATCCTTCAGTAAATATTTGTACGTTACAAGAGAATCAGAAATAAACCGTCATGTAAAGTGCTGTTTCAAACTTCCCAGGATCCTTAGAAAACTAAAGAATGAAAAGTGTGTTGCCATTTTTAGGTATGTCGATTTTTATTGCACTACATAGGTCCCTATTTTATAAAGCATGTTAAAAATCAATATCAATGACAGTATGCGCACTCATGCGATATTGCACTCGGAAGTGTCGCTTGCTGGCCGTTTGGCGCTCTGCTGTCCCTGTGGGTAAGAAAAAACAGATGGAGTGTAGCAACTGTTATGTTAGACTGTGCTATCAGTTTCATTGCTCAGTTGGAAGCCACTATAAAAGTTAAATTCTCAATGGGAGTGCAAAAAATTAAGTGTTAATATAATTCATTTATTATAAGAAAACCAAAGAAAGCATCTCTTAGTTTTTGGCGATTAATCATTTTCAACTATTTCCTATGGGATAGCCTAGAAATTACACGTGAGTCTGTATGCAGCTAATGTGTGTAGTTGGCTCTGCAGGCAAGAGAGTCTTTTCTCCTCCACACATGCAATTTGTGTTATGCTCAGGCGCTGTTGACAGGCTGCAGCCCAGCGATCTAACCCTGCAGAGTGAAGCCCGAGATGCTGCCAGCCCAGGTAGAGCAGAACCTGGTAACACCAAAACCAGACTTAGCTTAACACACTATGCAAGCTAACTTCTCTGAGACGAGTTAGAAGAGGCTGTTAGCGTATGATGCATGTCTCTGAGTGTGGGGTAGGGGTGTCCTATAAATACCACAGGGTGGAAATCCTAATTCGCCACCGCCACAGCAAGTGTCAGTGTTGACAGGACCTCAGCCATCTTACAGAGAGCTACATACCTCATTCCAAAATGCAGCTGCTGTGAATGCACACATACCCTAGGCACTGCATACAGGATGAAAACAGGAAACTAAATTATGTCTACTGCAGAGTTTCCCACTCTGCTATATCGTACAAATGTTCAAAACGACGTTAAAGAAACGGAACATACTGACCACTAGCTGAAAGCGTTGACGATCGCGCTTGGAAACTTTCTCCAATATCGGAGATGCGGCGTCAGAGAATGTTTCAAATTCATCACACTATCACAAACATTAGGCCCAGCTACAGCACAGTGCTAGGAACCTAACGATCTTCGGACATCATAGTTATCCACACCAGTAGAAACCATGGAGCATAGTTACAGAGCATAATAACTAACCTCCTACTCGTCAGTGCTGCTGGATGGCGAGTTCTACATCTACACTGTGCAAGCTATTTTATAGCTTATGGAGGAGTTCTTTATATAACACTGCCATTTCTCCACCTCTCCTCCCCCTTATTCCCCAGTCCAGTTCAAGTCGAGAATGTGTTGGTAAGCCCCCGTATGACCTCTATCTCCCTACACAAAGATAAAATGACTCCTATACAAAACAGGGACAACACAGCAGAGAAGCTGTAGCCCTTTTTATGACAGTTGAGTACTACACCAAAACCCTCGCTGATGGGAGTCCTCAATACATGACATGACCTTGTGGGCGACACTGCGACAAACAAACGAATGACTACTACACGACTTCCCGAAAACAAAGAAAATAAGTGGAATTCCACTTACGACATAAACTTTCATCACCTATGGAGGCAACTCACTACCTGATCTTGTGTCATTGAGTTCATGCTTAACATATTATGTGAACAAGGTAGTGTTAGGTCATAGCATTACAAGAGACCACCTCCTCATCATATTGAAGGACAGCTACTGCCGCTGCAAACTAAGTTGACACTCAGTGCACTGTCTGGTGGCAGCGATAGTAAATGGGAAACGCCCTTATCGTCGCTACAAGCAGCCACCAGGCCTAGTGTCAGTTTATTTTGTGCGAACAGTATTCGAGCTCCGTCACCAAATCAGACTCCCAGAACCATAAATCACTAGTTTGCAGCTGACTGGACGAAATATCAAACAATAATTGACAACAAATTCATTGCTCCCCTGACTACAGTTGACCATAAAGACATAAACCTCATAAATGACGTAACAGGAGAGATGCGTAGAACTGCTACTGATGTAGACATATAATGATGATCCAACGTTATGATCACTGGTCACTGAGTGACAGAAAGCCAGCTGGTGGTCTTCTGGGAGTGTGAGGTGGTAAGGAAAATACGTAAGCAGAGCAGAAAAGAATGGGGTATCATTCTGGAGACAAGAGAGCCTCAAAATGGAGAGATACATTGACATAACTGATTTTGACAGAAGGGCAGACTCTGGGAACGAGCGAACAGAAACAGCAAAGTTTGGTGGTTACAGGCGATCATCACCAGTGTGTTGCAAACATGCTTCGTGAACTAAAATGGGGATACTTGAAGGGAATGGGCCGTTCTTTCTGCGGAATATTGCGAAAATTTAGAGAACCGGCATTTGAAGCTGATTCCAGACTGATTTTTCTGCTGCCAGTTACGTATTGAGTAAGGACCACAAAGATAAGATAAAAGAAACTCGGGGGTGTATGAGGCATATAGACAGACGTTTTCCCCTCTCTCTATTTGCGAGTGGAGCAGGAAAGGCAGACAATGATTAGTTATGCACAATGCGGTAGCTTGCAGATTATGTATGTAGATGTAGATGAAGATGTAAATGTTGGACATCCACGTGTCATCAAAGAATGTGTTGATCAGAGGCTTATTCCCTCCGTAAAGCAGTTTAGGTGACGGTCTGCAGCAAATCTAACGTCAGAGTAAAGTCGAGGTACAGGCACAAGTGTTTCAGAGCGAACCATGCAGACCACATTTTTGAACTTGAGGCTCCACAGTGGTCAACCATCATCAGTTCACTTGTTCACTTGACGACATATTTAGTTAGGCCTGCAGTGTGCACAAGGTCAACTAGGTTGCTGCACTGATCAGATGAAACGTGTCGCCTGGTCGGCTGCTCCACGTTTCTTGTTAGACCAGAACAATGGTTGTATCCAGATACGCCATTACTCAGGTGAAACAGCTGCTCTGGTATCCCTTGATGTTCAAACTTGATGTCTTTCCCGATGACGATGACATCTTCCAACAGAATAAATATCCATATTGCAAGTTGAGAATCGTGCTACAGTGTAATTTGAGAAGTATGACAGCGAACGCACCTTCATATCTTGGCCACCACATTCGAGAGATCTGAATCCAACTGAAGATACCTGGGACGCTATCGGGCGCCAGCCCCACGTCCACAAACGGTCAGACCGTAATTTACGGGAATTTACTTGACCTATGCGTCGTCATCTGGTGTCACATATCTTCAGAAACCTTCCAATGACTTCTCGATTGCATGTCATGTAGAATCCTTTGTATATAGCGTTCTAACAGGACCCAAAACCTCATTAAGCAAGTGATTATAATGATTCGGCTCCTCAATGCATATACTAAAACCATTAACAACTGGAAACTCTGTCTTCTTCCGTCCCCCTCCCCCCTTTGATGCACTGCTAGTTACAATCTAAACACGCCTCTTGTTGGTAATTAGTGAATGCTATGGTTGCATTGTCTGCACGATTCCACTTAGTGTGCCAAACACAGTTTGAACACAGTCTGTAAGGATATGTGCTATTGCTCACCAAGGGTTTAGACTTCAGAAGTATAGCTGCCATGAATGTTCCAAAAATATTCCAGTGAGGTAGGAAGGGAACCTCTATCTTATAACAGGCAACAACTATTCCCTGTAATGGTATTTATTGGAATCACTTTTGCACATGTTGGGTCATTATTAAGCACAAGCCTAATCTCAGGTATAGCCTGTTCAAACAAGGGAACCTGGTATTAAATTCCTCAAATAACATAAAATATAAAAGATCAATGCCAGCGTCTGTGGTCGAGCGGTTCTAGGCGCTTCAGTCCAGAACCGCGCTGCTGCTACATTTGCAGGTTCGAATCCTGCCTCGGGCATGGATGTGTGTGATGTTCTTAGGTTAGTTAGGTTTAAGTAGTTATACGTCTAGGGAACTGATGACCTCAGATGTTAAGTCCCACAGTGCTTAGAGCCATTTGAACCATTTAAAAGCTCAATAATATCACAAAATTCAGAATAGTTAATTATTTTTACTGAGAGAGAGAGACTCCCTGGTGGAAGACTATCCTAATGTCGAGCTGAACAATGTTACAGGCTCTAACAAATTTTATTCTTTCCCCACTAATGTTAACCAAACGTGGCCATCGAGCACATGAAGGAAACACATTAATTTCAGGGAATAATACAAGGGGGACAAGTCTTCCTACTTTGAGCTTCGTATCACTGGAGCAAAAACTGGCTTCTGACATGACATTTACAATTCTTGGCATGCAGCGATCTTTACCTTGTGTTGCACAGCATTGCTGGCTTAGTTGCAGCTGTAGGTCCTCGGATCTGTAAATCTCTCCTAGTCGGCTTTTAATGGCTAAAGATACGCGCAAAGCTGGCGCGCCGTGTGTTACTCTGTCGTCGCTATTCTTGGAAGTATTTCATATATTGGCTCTCTTCGTTCTCCACTAAGGAGATTTACGAAAAAAATTCAGCCAACTCTTGACTGAATTTTGAAACAGGGTGATCAAAGTGTTCACACCAATATATCTCCTTTCTCTGTCGTCACGTCAAAGAGGGAAGCCCTCCGACCACACTTGACAACATCTCAAGGGAAAGTGCCTGTCCTACTGGGCAATTTCGTGTCTCCTCAGCCTAGCTTCCCTTCCTTCTACAGTAGGGTTGGACACTGGATGGAACAGCCAATGGCAGTCGCTCTTTCATTTCTAGTAGCCATGGCTGCCCAATTAGCAAATGGCTTAATAAGTACAGTGGTGTATAATTGGCTGGCTTTCAAGTGAACAACCAGGTCTCTTAACCCATCTTTAACACTCCAGCATCCACAAGAGAGGTTAGTTACGTCCTCACGCGCCGCTCACGTGATATAGTGCACTTCCCCCAGTTCTCTACTGTGACCGTCACCTGTGCTTGACCTTGACTAGGCTGCGTATCTGCAGGCCATTGTGTCGTGTCGTGGCTAACTCAAACTGGCTTCCCCTCCAGTGGTGCTTCCACCCTGTTTTTACCTAACTTAAACATGCAAATTTACATAAGGGAGTTATTCTCATAACTCTCGATGTCACGTGTATTAAATCTCAAACAAGTGAAACATACACACAAAAAAACCATCCATATTGCAAAACCAGTGCCTTGCAACACTATAAATGACATGTAAAACTCAGGCACTCGACATGTAAAGTGTCCAAAATCCCAATGTCTTACAACAAGAGAAACAAATAGACTTCACACCAAAATTCAACACACTAACAACTGATACACCAACAAGCCTGTATGGAATAGACTGAACTTTAAGATAAGCGCGGAAGTCTCAAAGAATCGCCAAACCTGGAGGTTAGATGACTGAAGAAATATTAACTGCAGACAGGAATGCAACTTCTGGACCAAGTTGTGACAGAACATCATACAAGAATATAAACTGTAAGCCATTTTCCAGCTACAAATGACACAGAAACAGCTGAAGCATTTCGACACATGCTAGTGTAGATCACTAGGTTGTAATAAGAGAGCATATTTGAAAACCAATTATGACAGTTTCTTGAAGAGCTCAGGTAAGTATGCTGAGACCCTCGCAGCTCATGTTGTATGTTAATGACCTAGCAGTCAGTATTATAAGAGGCGTTCAATAAGCAATGTAACACATTTTTTCTGAAAGCGGGTTGGTTTTATTCAGAATTCCAGTACATCATATTGTTTTCCATTCTTTTGGCTACAAACCCTATTTTTCAACATCTCTGTTCAGTGTGATGGCCTTACACCACCTCACTGGGAGGACATGTACGCCCACTTGACACCACTCTAATTGTTGACGTCAGAGGCAATGTCTTGCTGTGTCAATAACCTCCCTATCACTCACATACTGCTTCCCATGGAGTGCAGCCTCCATTTGGCCAAACAGGACGTCCTTTATTGCTCTTTATCGTCTTCTGTAAGTTGGCGAGGAAACCAGTGGGCACACACCTTTGATTACGTCAGCCAGTGGACAAGTGTGTCAATACTACCAATAGAGACATTCAGTTGTGCGGCCTTGTGTTTGATTGTAATCCATCAATCACTTTGAATGAGAGTATGCACACATTCCAACATTTTAGATGTCACATTTGTGCAGCCAGCCATCATGCTGAAGATCGAATAGGTTCACATGACCTTGGTGTGATGGTGACAGACCACTCGCCCAACAACTCAATATGTTTTGTTCACTGTCAGGTCTCTGTTGACGATTACAAGAGCCTGTGAATATCTGTGATGGTCTTGTTTTCCGCCAGACGAAACTCAATAACTGTTCTCTGGTTGAAACGCACCTCCATTACAAAAGCCATTTTGAAGGCTGCGCATAGCTTGGACGCCTATGGGATCTTTATGAAAGTATAGGGACTGATGCGGGAAATTTCCATAATGTCTTGCAACAAATTACACATTTTTTCAACCGAAATTGGCCAAGAAAAAATATATGTTGCATTAATTACTAAACACCCCTCATAACAGCAAACTCGTACTTTTTGAATATGATACTGTTACATATAATGAAGCACTGCCAGAAAAAAGCAGCGCAACTGTCCTCTCTTGCAGAAATGATAATCCTGCAAGGTACGCAGGAGAATTTTTGCGAAGTTAGGAGGGTAGGAGAGAGGTATTGATGGAAATCAGGAAGGGCTTGTCATCAGTCGTGCTTGTATAGCTCAGAGACAGTTTCAATAGTCATAAATGTAAAATTATGCACTTCACAAAAGCTATTGTTATAATTCCAACAGGGCGCTGTTGGAGTCAGCCAACTCATAGAAAGATCAGAATGTAAAAGTTTATGGAGATATCAAATGAAATTATCACATAGACTCAGTTTTAGGTAATGCTTACTTTGGTTTGTTGGTAGGATGTTGGTAAAATGGAGTCAGTGTACAAAGACAATTGCTTACAAATCACTTCTGTGACCAGTCCCAGAATATTGGTCACTCAAACCAGATGTAACTAATACGGGGTACTGAAAATAATGTAAATGATTAATTCGTTTCCAAAGTTCGATATTTTCCAAAATATTATGTGAAAATATGACTGATGCCTGAATACGATTCCCAAAGTTTGTGTCATGCCCACCAGCTGACACAACAAGTGCAGTGATTTGACAAAATGGCAATAAAACAAGAAAGAGAACATTTTCGACTCCAGACTGATATTCAGTGACTCAGCAACTTTCCATTTATGTGCAAATGTTGATCGTCACAATATGAGGCTAGGGAGCACAGAAAATCCTCTTTGTCAGCGACTTGCGCGTCTTTGTGATGGAGTTGAGATGAAATGATTGGGAGAAAACAAACACATAGTGCTCAAGCGAAGAAAATACCTGACACAGCCAGGAATCGAACTTTTTTTAACCAATACATATTTTATTTAGAGTTAATAACGAGCATACAGTTTACAAAGTTACAAACTATATGTTAGTTTTCATTATTCTTTCAATATTTCCCTCACTTAATGTCTTTTGTTCTCTTTTCCACTTGTAAACCAGTAAAATACGAGGGCAGTTCAATAAGTAATGCAACACATTTTTTTTCTCGGCCAATTTTGGTTGAAAAAACCGGAAATTTCTTGTGGAATATTTTCAAACATTCCCGCTTCGTCTCGTATAGTTTCATTGACTTCCGACAGGTGGCAGCGCTGTACGGAGCTGTTAAAATGTCGTCTGTAACGGATGTGCGTTGCAAACAACGGGCAGTGATCGAGTTTCTTTTGGCGGAAAACCAGGGCATCTCAGATATTCATAGGCGCTTGCAGAATGTCTACGGTGATCTGGCAGTGGACAAAAGCACGGTGAGTCGTTGGGCAAAGCGTGTGTCATCATCGCCGCAAGGTCAAGCAAGACTGTCTGATCTCCCGCGTGCGGGCCGGCCGTGCACAGCTGTGACTCCTGCAATGGCGGAGCGTGCGAACACACTCGTCCGAGATGATCGACGGATCGCCATCAAACAACTCAGTGCTCAACTTGACATCTCTGTTGGTAGTGCTGTCACAATTGTTCACCAGTTGGGATATTCAAAGGTTTGTTCCCGCTGGGTCCCTCGTTGTCTAACCGAACACCATAAAGAGCAAAGGAGAACCATCTGTGCGGAATTGCTTGCTCGTCATGTGGCTGAGGGTGACAATTTCTTGTCAAAGATTGTTACAGGCGATGAAACATGGGTTCATCACTTCGAACCTGAAACAAAACGGCAATCAATGGAGTGGCGCCACACCCACTCCCCTACCAAGAAAAAGTTTAAAGCCATCCCTCAGCCGGTAAAGTCATCGTTACAGTCTTCTGGGACGCTGAAGGGGTTATTCTGTTCGATGTCCTTCCCCATGGTCAAACGATCAACTCTGAAGTGTATTGTGCTACTCTTCAGAAATTGAAGAAACGACTTCAGCGTGTTCGTAGGCACAAAAATCTGAACGAACTTCTCCTTCTTCATGACAACGCAAGACCTCACACAAGTCTTCGCACCCGAGAGGAGCTCACAAAACTTCAGTGGACTGTTCTTCCTCATGCACCCTACAGCCCCGATCTCGCACCGTTGGATTTCCATATGTTTTGCCCAATGAAGGACGCAATCCGTGGGAGGCACTACGCGGATGGTGAAGAAGTTATTGATGCAGTACGATGTTGGCTCCGACATCGACCAGTGGAATGGTACCGTGCAGGCATACAGGCCCTCATTTCAAGGTGGCGTAAGGCCGTAGCATTGAATGGAGATTACGTTGAAAAATAGTGTTGTGTAGCTAAAAGATTGGGGAATAACCTGATGTATTTCAATGCTGAATAAAACAACTCCTGTTTCAGAAAAAAAAAATGTGTTGCATTACTTATTGAACTGCCCTCGTACATTATTTTTGAGTTCCAATTTTAATAGTCGTTTTTCCATATATTCTGGACCCAGTCAAGACTTGACTGACAATCAGACAACCAATGGACAAGCATTTAGGATGAATAGATAGATAAATAAGTGTAGGTAACTGACGTTTTATGCTTTGCATTAAACTACATGATGGATTTCTTCCATTCACTATAAGCTAAATTATACAACCATTTTAACCATCATATGCTATGCATTTAAAGAAGAAGGTAGACACATAATATGTCAAACGTACATGTTGTTGTTGTTGTGGTCTTCAGTCCTGAGACTGGTTAGATGAAGCTCTCCATGCTACTCTATCATGTGCAAGCTTCTTCGTCTCCCAGTACCTACAGCAACCTACATCCTTCTGAATCTGCTTAGTGTATTCATCTCTTGGTCTCCGTCTACGATTTTTACCCTCCACGCTGCCCTCCAATACTAAATTGGTGATCCCTTGATGCCTAAGAACATGTTCTACCAACCCATCCCTTCTTCTAGTCAAGTTGTGCCACAAACTTCTCTTCTCCCCAATCCTATTCAATACTTCCTCATTAGTTATGTGGTCTACCCATCAAATCTTCAGCATTCTTCTGTAGCACCACATTTCGAAAGCTTCTATCCTCTTCTTGTCCAAAGTAGTCATCGTCCATGTTTCACATCCATACATGGCTACGCTCCATACAAATACTTTCAGAAACGACTTCCTGATACTTAAATCTATACTCGATGTTAACAAATTTCTCTTCTTCAGGAACGCTCTCCTTGCCATTGCCAGTCTACATTTTATCTCTTCTCTACTTTAACCATCATCAGTTATTTTTCTCCCCAAATAGCAAAACACCTTTACTACTTTAAGTGTCTCATTTCCTAATCTAATTCCCTCAGCATCACCCAACTTAATTCGACTACATTCCATTATCCTCGTTTTGCTTTTGTTGATGTTCATCTTATATCCTCCTTTCAAGACACTGTCCATTCCGTTCAACTGCTCTTCCAAGTCCTTTGCTGTCTCTGTCAGAATTACAATGTCATCGGCGAACCTCAAAGTTTTTATTTCTTCTCCATGGTTTTTAATGCCTACTCCGAACTTTTCTTTTGTTTCCTTTATTGCTTGCTCAATATACAGATTGAATAGCATCGGGGAGAGGCTACAACCCTGTCTCACTCCCTTCTCAACCAATGCTTCCCTTTCATGTCCCTCGACTCCTATAACTGCCATCTGCTTTCTGTACAAATTGTAAAAAGCCTTTCGCTCCCTGTATTTTACCCCTGCCACCTTCAGAATTTGAAAGAGAGTATTCCTGTCAACATTATCAAAAGCTTTCTCTAAGTCTACAAATGCTAGAAATGTAGGTTTGCCTTTCCTTAATCTAGCTTTTAAGATAAGTCGTAGGGTCAGTATTGCCTCAAGTGTTCCAACATTTCTACGGAATCCAAACTGATCTTCCCCAAGGTCGGCTTCTACCAGTTTTTCCCTTCGTCTGTAAAGAATTCGCGTTAGTATTTTGCATCTGTGACTTGTTAAACTGATAGTTCGGTAATTTTCACATCTGTCAACACCTGCTTTCTTAGGGGATTGGAATTATTATATTCTTCTTGAAGTCTGAGGGTATTTCGCCTGTTTCATACATCTTGCTCACCAGATGGTAGAGTTTTGTCAGGACTGGCTCTCCCAAGGCCATCAGTAGTTCTAATAGAATGTTCTCTACTCCCGGGGCCTTTGTTCGACTCAGGTCTTTCAGTGCTCTGTCAAACTCTTCACGCAGTATCGTGTCTCCCATTTCATCTTCATCTACATCCTCTTCCATTTCCATAATATTGTCCTCAAGTACATCGCCCTTTTATAGACCCTCTATATACTCCTTCCACCTTTCTGCTTTCCCTTCTTTGCTTAGAACTGGGTTTCCATCTGAGCTCTTGATATTCATACAAGAGGTTCTCTTTTCTCCAAAGGTCTCTTTAATTTTCCTGTAGGCAGAATCTACCTTCCCCCTAGTGAGATAAGCCTCTACATCCTTACATTTGTCCTCTAGCCATTCCTGCTTAGCCATTTTGCACTTCCTGTCGATATCATTTTTGAGACGTTTGTATTCCTTTTTGCCTGCTTCATTTACTGAATTTTTATATTTTCTCCTTTCGTCTATTAAATTCAATATTTCTTTTGTTACCCAAGGATTTCTACCAGCCCTCTTCTTTTTACCTACTTGATCCTCTGCTGCCTTCACTACTTCATCTCTCAAAGCTACCCATTCTTCTTCTACTGTATTTCTTTCCCCCCATTCCTGTCAATTGTTCCCTTATGCTCTCCCTGAAACTCTGTACAACCTCTGGTTTAGTCAGTTTATCCAGGTCCCATCTCCTTAAATTCCCACCTTTTTGCAGTTTCTTCAGTTTTAATCTACAGTTTAAAACCAATAGATTGTGGTCAGAGTCCACATCTGCCCCTGGAAATGTCTTACAATTTAAAACCTGGTTCCTAAATCTCTGTCTTACCATTATATAGCTATGATTAAGTTGTGCTCTGTGTAAAATTCTTCCAGGCGGCTTCCTTTTTCATTTCTTAGCTCCAATCCATATTCACCTACTATATTTCCTTCTCTCCCTTTTCCTACTACCGCAATCCAGTCACCCATGATTATTAAATTTTCGTCTCCCTTCACTATATGAATAATTTCTTTTATTTCATCATACATTTCTTCAATTTCTTCGTCATCTGCAGAGATAGTTGGCATATAAACTTGTACTACTGTAGTAGGCGTGGGTTTCGAGTCTATCTTGGCTACAATAATGCGTTCACTGTGCAGTTTGTAGTAGCTTACCCGCACTCCTATTTTTTTATTCATTATTAAACCGACTCCTGCATTACCCCTTTTTGATTTTGTATTTATAACCCTGTATTCGCCTGACCAAAAGTCTTGTTCCTCCTGGCAGAGAACTTCACTAATTCCTACTATATCTAACTTTAACCTATCCATTTCCCTTTTTAAATTTTCTAACCTACCTACTCGATTAAGGGATCTCACATTCCACACTGTGATCCGTAGAACGCCAATTTTCTTTCTCCTGAGAACGACGTCCTCCTGAGTAGTCCCCACCCGGAGATTCAAATGGGGGACTATTTTACCTCCGGAATATTTAACGCAAGAGAACGCCATCATCAGTTAACCAGACATTGAAGCTGCATGCCCTTGGGAAATAATAAACAAAAACAGAACAACAATACAGAGGACACAGTTGTATGCAGTGTGGTGTGATAAGTGTGAAGACATATTTGGTTTATAGGTAAGATTTAAACAAACAGATTTCAAATGCAGCAAGGAGTCGCATATAAATGATATAAAAGCTAACACAATAGTTAGTCTTTGTGTATGTTGCAGGCACATTAATGGTACATGGATGCACAATAGTAAATAGCACTTTTCACTTTTCTTACAGCAAAATAAACACTTTTACTGTGTATGTAACGAAAATGGAGGAGAGAGAGAGAGCAGGTCAGAAAGAGACAGAGACAGGAAACACTTTCTCACTTAATCACTTGATTCACTGCACTTTTCTTTTATTGTTGCCTTTGACAAGAAGATGTGTATAGATAGGGAGTGATATTACTGCTGGTCACACGGCAGGGATGGTTGTCCGCAGGTTGCAGAAGTTTTCTTGGTATCTTCTGTGCTGCCTGGCTTTCTCGTGTTCCTCCCAGAGGTCCATCAGGAAGTCCAGTAGGTCCGTTTGTTTTTTGACTGTGATGGCTAGATCTGTCACTGTGAGGATCAATAATGTTATCAATCGTTTTGGACATGGAAATGGTTTAGTATCTGAAGCGGCAAGAGCGCAACTCTGTGTTCTGTTTATTTGTGTTAGCATTTGCTTACGTGTTCCTCATATTTTTCATCTATTTTTGCACGATAAGTGATGTTTTGCTATTGCATGTTTCGTATTAGTCTGTTGCTGTGAGGATCATTTGTGCCAGCGTTTAGTTTGCTGGTCCATTCTGTTAATAATTTGGTATGAAGTCTGTTTGACATACTTTGGTAGAGCAGTTTTGGAAACGTATGTCCTTTTTGCAACCAATTATAGACAGGAAATGTGGTTTCGATTTCGTTCTTTGCAAGTGTCATGTTTACAGCCCTATATATTTGCTGTAATGTCCTTTGTTTGGGCTTAGCCACGATGGTAAATGTGTAATTTTTGTTGAGGTAGTGGTGCCTGATGAGTCGCAGTCTGCATGGGATTTGGTTGGCTCCAACTGGCACTTCCTCCAATAGAGGTCTGAATTTTTTCAGCATTGTGGCAATGAGGCTCCCTGTGTGTCGTCTTGAATGGCGAGCGGCCGTCATAACAGCAGTGCTGCACATTTTGTTTTTATGTCAACAAGTCTAGTCCGACTTCTCCCAGCAGTAAGAACATTGCTTGCACTACCTTGACGATTTCCCTTCACTGTTACTGCTGTGATGCTGAGGATTTGCGCCATGTGGCTTTGAGGTTCGCCGATGACATTGTAATTCTGACAGACCAGGCTTCGTTTTTTTTATTTTTTTATGAACTCTATTTTCTGATAAATATTTAATTTTCTTCGACAATAATAGAAGCCAAACGAATGTTGGCGCGCATCCTAGTGAGACGCCATAGGGTGTATAATACATCTCTCCAGATGTATGTGGCCATTTTTAGAGAACAAGGCTGTATAAAAATGCCGACTACATTTGCGTAATCGATCAGCTGGTTCTAGGTTTATGTTCATAATCGTCTTTAGCACTCTTTCTGTATTGTTTATTTTGTTGTTTTTGTGCCTGACGCTTCTTTGAACGTTTTCAGTATCGCTTCTGTCTTCTTTATGTCTTGTTGGTCTTCGATGAAAATTCCCATATCAGCAGTGTAAGCTGTACAGGCTACAGTCTTGTATCCTGCGGGGAAATCTTTGACGCTGCTCTAGAGCTTTTGCAGCAGCAGGCCATGTGCTACTATGAATAGAGCCATTGATAGCGGACAGCCTTGCCTCAGTGATCAGTTTGACATCTTTCGATGCCTATCCTGTCAGCTGATGTTTTGGAATAGATGTTGTTCAGTACTTTATCTACAACCCCGTTGAATTTCTTTCCAAAGCTGAATCTTGTGAAATTTTTCATCAGATAGCAGTGGCCAATCCTGTCTAAAGCCTTATGGAAATCCACAGATATTATGGCAGCGGCGGTTCTGGTGATTGCTGCATGTGCTTTGGTATTTCTATAGGCGCAGGTGACCTCGAAAATCATTCTGCCTGGTACTGCACAAATCTACCACAGCTAATTGCTTCCCATCGCCATTTTGATGCTGTGTGCGGCCTAGTTCACTATCGACTTGTAGTCATCAGTGAAGAGCATGATTGCTCACAACTCTTCAATGTGGCAGGCACCTTTCTTTTTAGGGATAACGATCACTGTCCCTTGCATATGTGCAGATGAAATTTCTGCCTCAGTGAATATCTCTTTGATTATTTGCATGAGTTGTCACCCTATTATGTCCAGCAGGTAAGAAATAGATTGTGGGACTAACCATTAGATGATCTGTAGGGTGGAGGCTCTTCCCTCATCTTCACTTTTCAAGAATAAAGAAAACGATTATCAGGCTCCTGTATATTGTTTGTTCTTAGTATTTCACATTTTAAACTTTTTATTCACCCTATGTCTACACTCTGCCTACTATTTAGTGAAAGTGGCTACCAACTGTGTCTTCAGTATTTATGTGACTCAGTTTGTGGATTCATTCCGTGGAGTCTACTGGTAGTGTTCACTGTTGATTTTATCTTTCAGTAACATAATATTCTTACCTCTAATGTGAGTGATAATTTTGTTACTCATCATTTTGTACTGCATCTGATGTTTTGTAATTTCATTGGTTACAGACTGAAAACATGTATACACTTATTGAAGTGGATGTCAGTCAAATTTGCTGGTGTGACAAAATACTGTCAGATTTGAATCACTAAAAGCTATGAGGCTAATAATGTATAAACAATGGTCTGTGCGTATCATGTATGTAAGTGTTTGTCTGTGTGGTCATTTCACTGTGCAGCACAAGCAGATGATTGATCATATTAGCTTTGTGTAGAACGTGGAAACATATTCAGCTAGGACATTGATTTGAGTGTCATGGTGGAGGGCTTGCAGAACAGTACTAGGACCCAAAATGAGTCCATAAAACTATCTACAGCAATATAGGAAAAATCAGTATTAAATTGAAAACTACAATATTAGCAAAGATCTCATCTCATGTGAAATTTAAATATGTTCTTAGTTATAGAAACGCAAGTAAGAGGAAAGTTTTGGTCAAAAGTAATACAAAAAAACTAAGAAGTCCAGAGCTGAGCAAATGTAATATTTATGGCAACGTCGAAAAGGAAATGAAAGAAAATGGCGCAAAGCATTATGGAGCTGGATCATCTAGCATACAGCAGCCAGTAACATTTCATATGTCTAAAGATCATGTGCGGTGTTACTGGAAGGCAATACAAGAAAAAGGAATAACATAGACATATGTGGCAACATTACAGCGCCAGGTATGTATTGCAAACCACCAAATACTGTTCTGTTGTCAACTGATGCAACATGCAATAAACTTGTGATTTATCTATTCTGCACCTGTTATACTACTCTGCATAAACATTATATTCAAAAGACTGACAATTAAGTTACAGATTTGTAAAAATCACTTGTTATGATTTTATCGTGACATTTTAATGAAAAATTAACAGTGCAGATCTAAACTATGTTCACATAATTTTTTTCTACATGTTTCAGATTAAAACCTGCAATCTGACAAAATAATTTCAGTTTCTCCCAATACAAGTAATCAGTGAATAAATAAAATATATAATGATTACACTTGACAGAAGGTCAACATGACTTCAATTCTTAGTCAAGTAATGGACGTTGAAACTAAGGTTACGAGATACTGTAGGTTATGAACATTAACATGCAGGGTTATGTTTATGTTCATAACACACAATTCTGTAAATAATTCTTCTTTGTGTTCACTTTATTTTTCTTTGAAATCAAATGATATTTTGAAATGCACAGAGTAAGAGGACTAGGTCTCGATTGTTTTGTTTTAGTGTGCGGCATTTTGTCTTATAACAACCAGAATTTTCCAAATTTAAGATATTGTGTTTTGTGATTAAATGTACAACAGGACCAACAAATGGTGGGTTGGACGTCATCTAAACCCATGTGATAGCAGACAGAAGGAACAGTAATATCCCAAACAGTGGTACAAAAATAGAAGCCAAAAACTGGACTGAAAAGCATAATATGTGGTTTCTGTAGGCTGAAGCACAATTTACAATCATGGGGATACAAACTGAAACAACCAAATTCAATTACTTGTTATCACAATTAGAGCCCCGATTTGTCAAAAATGTATGGGATCTCATGAATCGTTACAAAAGCAACAAATATTCGTTAGCTAAAGAAAGACTGTTAATTATTTTTAAGGAAAGTAAAGATCATCAAATTAAGAAACTCGCCAGCGAATTAGAAATTGGTGATATGAAAAACAATCGTTACTTCGTAAAATGAAAGATTATAGAAGAATGAACGTTTCAGATAAAATTTTAAAGACTCTCTGGCTAGACAAACTTTCTGATAGCTTCCGAAATGTCTTAATAATTTCTGGAGAAGGTGGACAAACAAGCGCAAATGGCTGATCCGCTGATGGAAATGCGAAGCTCTCAGGAACTTCAATCATTTTCTATGGAAAGATTCCAAGTGGCATGTGATTTTTCTGTATCAGTGAAAGATATTCTGGTTACAATCAATGAGCTTAAAACTGAAGTTCAAAAATCTATATCTATGGAGCGACAACATCAATCGCAATGAAATTCTCGTGGCAGAGGCTGCAACAATCTGAAATACAATTGTTCAGGAAAGTACTGCTGTTTTCATTTTCATTATGGCTCAAACTGCAGACCTGAGAAGTGTGTCCAGCCTTTCCATCGTAAAGATGAAGGAAACTCCGATCAACAGACACAGTAGCTGCTGAGCGTTCTACTGCAATAGTTATCTCAGGCCATCAATATCGATTGTTTGTTAGAGACAAAACATCAGGATCATGTTTCCTGGTTGACAGCAAAGCTGATCATTCCATTATACCAGCAAGTCCCATGGATACAGTTAAAGAGACAGACTACATATTTTATGCTGCAAATGGATCTGAGATTAAAACTTGTGGATTAAAGTCATTGAATCTTGATTTTGGTTTAAAATGCAGTTTTGCGTTTGTGATATTTTATCTTCTATAAAGTGGAAGTTTCCAAACAATATTTTCGAATTTAAAACATTGTGCTTTGTGATTAGTTAATTCGTTCTGTTGTATAATTAGTCCTAAAACAAAATACTTTAAATTCGAAAACATTATTTGGAAACTTTCATTTGCACAAGACAAAATATCACACACTCAAACAAAACAACTGATACCTAGACTTCCTACTCTAAACATGTCAAAATGTCATTTGTATTCAAAGAAAAACAAAGTCAGCTTGGAGAAGAATTATTTACAGAACTATAGGTTATGAACATACATATAATACTACATCACCCTCCCCCTCAGTACCTAAGTCAATTACTTGTACTTTTCAGGGAACTTTACAACATTACTAAATTAGGTAACTTTCTTTCATGAGACTCATGGAGGTGTGGGTAGCTCAGTCACAGGTGAAGTGCTCTATAGGTTTTCCTACAGTTCACTGGTGTCTGATTTCACAAGGATGTAGGCAGGTTTCAGTCTGTCAAGTAAGATCTTTGTTGGCGCATCCTTAATTTTTAAAGTGAAATATTTTATTTTTCGCTCCCAGATTTCGTAGAGGCCTTTTTAGGGAGGCACTAGTTTGTCTTTAACTATGTCATTCCTCATATTACGCAGATCTTTACTAATGAGTGGTGTGTGTTTTATCTTCTGGAAACGTTCTGACGGGTGTCGTTTATTCGTATGTTGGTGTATCTACTTCTTGTATGTTTTCTGATCTTACAATGAAATCACCAGGCCATGTTAGAGTTTCGCCATACAGCAACTCAGCACCTGTTGAGTTATTTTCTTCTATCACACAGCAACGCAGTCCTAGGAGAATTGTAGGAATCATGTCACTACATTTATTTTTACCATGTGCTCTGATGGCTGCATTCAATGTTCAACGGAATCTATTTTCCCATTTGATTGTGTATGGTATACTTAATTTAGAACCACAAATATTAGCTAAAGTGCGGAACAGCTCTGATTGGAACTGCGCTCCTTGGTCAATCAGTATTTGGTTACGTGCACCAAATCTAGTATTCCAGGAAGTGTAAAATGCTTGTCCCACTGTTTCTGCTCGAACATCATATAATGGAATGACTTCTGTCCGGTTACTTATCTGATCGAAGTGCCTTAAACAGTATATGAATTCATAAGAGGGAGGCAGTGGGCCAATAAGATCGATATGTACCAACTTAAATCGTCCATATGTATTTGGAAACTGGCCAATAGCATATTTAGTATGTCCAGTCATTTTATCCTTTCGGCATGCTATACCTGATTTCGCCTATGTTTTGATAACTTGTTTGATGTCTGACCAAATAAACCTACATGTGACTAATTTCACAGAAGACTTAACACCAGAGTGTGTCATACTATGGTAATTCTGAAAAAACTGAATAACTATGTAGCTGAGGAATATAAGGACGAATGTTACTTGTTAATACACCATACCAAAATAATCTCGTACCAGGAGTTTTCTGCTATTTAAAATTCAATGAGGCATGTGGACTAGAGCAAAGTTTCTCAAGTTCTTCGTCACTGGCATTGCTATCTTCTCATAATCAATTGACACTACTTCTTCCCGCTTGGATAGGTTGTTAACCACAGTGCTTTCCTTTCCTGAAATGACTCTGATATCTGTCGTAAATTGTGATTTGAATTGTAGGTGAGGCAATTGCATAGGATTTGCCTTAACATTTTGTTCATTAAAGGCATGTGTCAAAGAAGCATGATCAGTATATACTGTAAATGAACGCCGTTCAACGAGGTATTTAAACTACCTTATTGCCATGCATACACCGGAAATTCCCTACGATATGTTGAATGTTTCTTCTGACATGTTGAAAACTCATAGGGGTAGAAGACAGTTCGTTTCTATATGCCTTCTTCTTTCTGTTGAATCATGCAACAGATGCATAACCTAAAGCATCTACAAATAATGCAAGTACATTGTTTTTATACAGGAGTGTTAAAGGGGATGCAGTTGTAAAGTCCATTATGCACTTCTCGAACTGTATTATTGTGTTCTCTGTTCACTGAATGCACCTTTTGTCCTTTTTCTTGGTAATCTTCAAGCAATCATTTATATTAGCTTGATGGTCTGTGGCATGTTCCAAATGCCTTCGGTAAAAATTCGGTATCCTATGAAAATTACAGATTTTTTGTCACACTTCCTGGAAGTTTCAAATTAGTTATCACTTGTACTCATTTTGGGTTTGGTCTGATACCTTTTGGAATCACATGACCCAATTTCTTAAACTCAAAACACAGTTTTTTCCAACATTAATCCTTAAACTGCAGTTGCTGAATCGTTCAAACATGACAGTTAAATGTTGAGTGGGTGTTTTTTGGAGAGCTAGATGCTGTCAGTTTATCATCTAAATAAGGAAAAAACTAATTTTAATCTCTCAAAACTTCATTAATAAATCACTGATAGGTACTGGATGCATTCCTGAGGTCAAACAGCATGAAACTGAATCCAAAGGATGTGATCACAGCACTCTTTTCGTTATCACTTTCAGATAATGGAATTTGATGATATACTTTGATGAGACAGACTTCAGAGAATATTTATTTGCCTGTAAGGATGGAATTCAGATCATTTGTGTGAGGAACTGGGTAGTGGTCAGGAATGGTCTGGTCATTAAAATGTCAGTCAGCTCCACGGATGACTATTTGGCCTTTGTATCATATGTAGAGGACCAGTCCTGGAGAATTTAATGAGAAGAATTATATTGTGATTCTCTAGGAACTGGAATTCATATTTAGACAAATTTACTCTATGCTTTTGAGTACTCTGATAGGCTATAGCTCATTGCAATATAACGTTTAACATTATATTTAATTTTTCCCAGTGTAAGTTCAGGTTTCTTCAGGTCACAAAGATCTTTAAGTAGTCCAGTGCATTTACATTAGCATGAAATGAATTAATGGAAGTGGACGAATCAACTCTATACTGTAGTGCAGCCACTTGTAACTGTGTATTACTATCAAAGTAATTTCCTTTTTTGGTCTGTTAATAAGCCAAACTGATGAACAAAGTCTGCAGTGATTATTACCCTTTGTTTTGTTGGTTACAATGAAAAGCCACTCAAAACTACATTTTTAATCAAAGTCAAGATTCAGTAACATAACCTTACAGGTATCATCCCTGACAGAAAAAAGTCAGAGTATGGTATCGGAATTAAGGAATTAACAAAGATAAAGTGTACTAATAGCCAAAACAAACTTCACAATGGATGATCTTGACTAGTTATGTATGGTAAACTGCTGATAAGTGAAATAACATTTCAAAACACCAACATTGCCAGCAGAAATATATACATAGAAACATATCAAATTGTACGATATTGCAGTACCTGTGTTATGTTGAATTACAATGCAATATTCCTTTGGATGTGATGCATACCTGAAGGAACAGGCACTGTGGCGACTACAGTCATTATGAAATACATTATATGCATTTTCAGTTGCAAATACGGACAATCAATGGAATAATAAATAATATTTATGAGGGAATACATAGAGCCTAATACATTACATTCTTTGTCATAAATAACAAATAACATCACAAACAATTGTATTTTTCTCATATAGAGCTGGCCTTATCACACATGGCTTTCAGATTCTTTTTTTTATCTTTTTGTATTTATGATATATGAAGTTCAGAACCCACATATCTGTCTTCCAAAGCTGATCAAAGCAACTCTCAAAGATTCTCCAGAAAGTCGACTTTGAAGTATTCTAGCGACTTTAATACTTCAAAGTTATATCAGTTTCTTGACAGCCAGTGTGGTTCTGAGGTAGACTACTTGCTTGCTATGTGGATGGCCCGAGTTCAAATGCTGGTGGCTTCAAATTCTTATGCAAAGGTACATATTCTACAAGTATTTTTGAGACATGTATAACACAAAAAGACGGGGCAAAATCAGTAACACTGGAGATTGGTTTGGGTCTAGTTTTGGTCATCACTTTTTTCATTTTTTCCATTGAGTTATTTAAATATAAAATTCATCAAATATACTCTAATTAACACATACATAATTAGCATTTTTATGAAAAATGAACATCTTCTTACTTCTAATTGCATGTTGCTCACAAAAATCCAGATTTTATTGCAAATGAAAATTCTTAATTACCTATTCACGAGTCTTTTATAGAAGTTATTAATAAAGACTGTTTAAATTTTTAAAAAGCATTAAAATATTTTATTCGTCTTTATGTATTTTACTCTTCACAGAAATTCTCATAGAACACGCACCTATGTTAAAAAGTTTACCACAGCCATGAATCAGACCCATACCACCTCCAATTAAAGACGATCACAAAACTTGAAAGTCGAGATTCTCGAGAACGTTTGAGAGTTTACGTAACTACTTTGTGTGATTGATGTTTGAGTTCTGTACTTCATGTAAAATCTGTTGGCTCTGAGCACTATGGAACTTAACTTCTAAGGTCATCAGTCCCTGTAAAATCTGATATATATATATATATATATATATATATATATATAAAAGCTTGTTTAATGAAAACTGCAACATTAACTTGTGTTTTTATACATAGTGTAAGCATTAACCCTAGTTCGTTAGTTAGTTACATGTGCCGTAGATCATTTAATCGATTATTTCATCTAAATGCTGCTGAACGAGTTAGTTTACAGGATATTTATACATGGTTATTGTTAACATTGATGAACACATTATAATTTTTAGTCCTACTCATGCAGCTACATGTCCTTTTTTATAGGCTACAAGTTTTTAAGAAGAAATATGTTAGTGGAATAGAGAGATATGTCCAGGAGAAACGATTTTAAATTATATTTAAATCTAACTGTGCTATCTGTCAGACATTTTATGTTATGGGGCATATTATCAAAAATTTTTGATGCTGCATATTGAACTCCTTTCTGAGCCACTAAAAACTTTAACAATAGATAATAAAGGTCATTTTCCCTCTAGTGTTGTAGATATAGACATAACTGTTCTTCTGAAAATATGATCGATTATTTATGAGGAATTTCAGTAGCAAATATACGTACTGTGCCCAGTCTCTTGAAGTGGTACCTACATGATGTCCATAAGTGAACATCAAGTATTATTCTTACTGTATGTTTTTGTGTAATCAATACTTTCTTTCTAGAGTGGATGTAGACAAAATAAGTCAGGAGATTGATACTTTTGTTTCCAAGATTAGCAATTATACGAAGAGCAAAAGTAGATGGCTTAATTGTCTGAGGAGCTCAGTAACATACTTCCTCCATTAGAGTTTTCATCAATATGTACACCCAAAAAATTGGAGCATACTACCCTATTCTCTGACTCATGTTCATGTAATACATGAGTTATTGGTATGAATCTGTTTGTTGTACAGAACTGAATGTTCTGGGGAGTCGTTTTTCACAGAACCATTTAATAATTGTTTGGAAAATATTATTTACCAATTCTTCTGTTCAGTTATTGTAGAACCTAAAACATTTTTCGCTTTCAGATATCTGACCTCTCGTATGGGAGAATATTCAGTATAAAAATTTCTAAATCTTTTTGAAACATTTGCAGTGTGTCACGAAGTCTCTATAATTTTGCTAAGAAGACTCAGAAGCACTAAATCCATTAGTATAACATTAGAGAGTGCGATGAAAATAAGTTAACTTCCGATGTTAGCAGACAACTATAAAAGTTCTTTCCCTCCTTCACGCCTTCCAATGTCAATGTGAAAACTTTCTTTCCGTGGAACGGTGACGGCGACTACCTGTTCCATTGCGTCCTGTTCCGCGCCATTGGCAGCCTGCTTGAATGCCACGGTTTTTGTGGATTGTTTTGGCGGAAAATTCCTTTCCCTTCCCTCAAGTGTGAATTGGTCTTTAGGATTTCTTTCTGTAGGATGAGTAAACAGAATTTTTTTAGTGACGTTTGCACTTCTGTCATCGGTTTGTATCACGTTGTAGAGCAAGGAACAGAACCTGCTTCCATGAGCGCGAGGTAGCGTTATTGAATATCTGTTTCTGAATTGTGGCAGTGTAAGATTTTTATTTTATCTTCTTTATCTTAGCTTATATTAAGACTGAATTTATCTGATTGATACCATGACTAATTGTAGGGAGGGAACTTCATGTTTACTACAGTAAAGAATAATTAAAATAAAATGAAATTCCTTCCGTGGTTCAAAAATAGAGCCAGATGATAAACCTGTTAATCTCAAAAATGAGTACGGTACTGCTGGCGTTCGGCAGAAGTAGTCGATTTGGTTGTGGCGACAGACTAATCTGTAGTATTACCTGCGGTCGTGTTCTGTTTGAAAGGTACTAATAATTTGGTAGTAAGTTGGCAAAGCCAACGAATGTGAATCCTAAATGAATGTTGCGTTAACGGAGTGACCTGTAGTGTACCCTAAAGATTACATTCGCGACCTTTTTAATTGATCGATTTCATCCGAACGCTCGTTGTACCAAAGTCACCTATGCAGTGTTGACTTAAAAATGACAAGAGGGTGGAATATCTTTGGTGTGCAGTGTCAGTTTGTTGTGGTGGGAGGTTTTCCTGGAAGCGGCGTGTCAGAGGGGGGAAGAGTAGAATTGTGGTTACGTTTGAAATATTTCAAGTGGACGTAATTGTTACTGAAAGTGAAGTTTTTAAGAGGAATATGAGTTTTTCTTCGTTGTTCGCTCTTTTTGTAGCCTGCATTGTGTTTAATGTGCAAGTTATTGACGGTTTTCCAGAACAAGGAAAATGGGTTTTGAACTTGTATGATGTGAGTAATTTTTTATTGAATTCACGACTTATTTAATTTAACACTAGTCACAGATGTTTGGAATGTGTAGAGACTTGATGTTGAAATTTGCAAATAAGTTACAGGTTTATAGGTTGCCCGGATTACGTGTGTTATTTGGTCCGCAGTGATTTGCATCATATCTAATCTTCGTGACTCAGGTGCATGATGTATCCGCGAGATCTATCTCCGGAGAAAAAATTACCGACAGGGCAATATTTTCAGCATCATCGAGCCACTGTTCATGTTTTCCATCACTTGCGCAACTGTTGCCACCGTAATCTCCCAGCTTACATTATGTCGTGTAATCTGTCACGTTTCGGCCTGTGTCAACAATTAAGCTCTAATTTTATAGTAGCGAATTATGTGTATTGATCCTAGTCACGAAAGCATGACACGCATCCAGCTTTTCCTGTCACGGTGAATCACAGTGAAATTATTTTTGCGACGAATATTTATGACAGATTGCAAAGCCAGATATCCTGTCGTGCTACATGTGCTGCAGTTAATCATGTTCCGTGGGACAAAGAAGACTGTGAAATTTTAATGCTCTTAAAAGGAAACTTCCCTATCAAACCTCCCTCTTCCAGTATCACCAGTCTTTAATGTTGATGCCAGTATTTCAACACCATGAAAATCGAATGTTTTCAGTTTTATGAGTAGCTTGATAGGAGCTAGTAATTTCTGTGGTGATTTATTCCCTGTGGAATCATATTACTCATTTCTCATTTGTAAGGAAAATGTAGGCTACAGTAAAATGGAACTAACACTTGTAGGTAAAGTAAAGTTTCACATGTGGCTGTGGATGTAGACACAAATGGGAACCAACAAGATCGTCAACTGGCAAAAGAATGGTATAGATGAGACAAATTAACACATCTACTGATTTGTTAGACATCTAATAAAGGTTTTAATGTCACATGAAGCACAGCACAGGACAGAGTGAATGGGAAATAAACAATACTTCGGTAATAGAGTTATTTTCAATTTTTTTCTTGCTGGATATTGTTTGACCTGCTGTTGGCTGTGTTAGTTAAATAGTTGATAACTCAACAACAGTTAATTTTTGCTGTGATATTTGATGTGTCAGTTTAACCTCTAGAAGAAACGTGTTAATTAATCCATGTTATCAGGCATTTGACATCCACTGCTGGGGATAGACACCCTCAATTTCATTTTCATTAGTCACAAATAAGTCTTTGAAGGTGCTTTTTTGCCTGATCTATTTGTTTTCCTGTCTCTCCTAGCACTTTCTTTCCATTATATTCTTAGCAGCCCTCAGTTTTCACATTGAAAATATGGATTTTACTGTCATAAGTCAAAACTAGTAAAAGTAGCGATTGTATACCTTATGTTTCAAATCTCAAGATTAATTTGGAGAACTATTTAGTTTCTTGAAACACTGCAGGCTATTTTTATTTTCTGCTTCTTTCTTTTGCTGTCCAATTAGTCATCATCTTTAACGACCTTAAATTCTAAAACACATTAAGTATTTGCAAGACTTCAATGTCAAGTTATAGAATTTCCTTTTTGATGTTGTGATTTGTATTAATTATTGTATTATTTTGGGCCTACTTTCAAATTCGCATTTCATACTTTTGTTATTTGAAGTTCATTTACATTAGTCAAACAGCACAACGTCAACAGGATGAATGAAGGTGGTGGTTCAGATGTCACCCATTACCACACATTCCTGTATTCTCTCAGTTTAAGGATTTGTGAACTGCCCGTAGGACTGCTGGGAGTAAATTTATTGGTATAGAATTTCCTTGCTTTGTTTCTCTTGAAATTGTGAATTTTTTACTTACAAGGCATGGCACTGAGCAGTATTTGCTTATTCACTGAGTATGGTAATATGGAGCAGGGAGTGCTCCGCTGTTGGGTGATGACACCCAAGTATCCATATCTCTACCTTCAAAAGTAAGCCGTGAAAATGAGTCCTTAGAAGAGCTACCTTGGCACTGTGCAGTGAAGTTGCTGTTTTTGAGTATAATGATAGCATGCAGGGAACAGCAAATCACGTTACTAAGAGTATTCCTTAGAGACTTTGGAAGCATCCAATCTGAGGTCAGCAGAAGTCATAAGTGGTGCACAGTGATTGTGTTTAGGCAGATGTTCCAAGTTACATTGCAAAATAGTCCTAGACAAGAAACTTTCCATCTTTCACAAGGCAAATAATCCATCAACCATTTCATACTAGCTGCAAGAGTATGAGAGTCAGTGAGGAGACTTAGTGTTAAAAGGCATTTAAATGGAGCAATGACTAATGAAGATTGACAGTCTCATAAACAAGCCAACGCAATTCTCAGATAGTTAAGTCACACAGATCAGCATTTAATGTGAGCCTCTAGACTACGTACAGTCATCATCAGATGATTTGTGTGTGATGGCCTTTGAAATTCAGTTTGGAAGGTTTGCTGTTGTAGAACCACCTCTTTGCTATGTGGGAATCGTAACATGTCTTACTTTTGGCTCCCTATAAATGCCATTGATTAATGAGATACTGTATGAAAAATTGAGCCAAATAAATGCTACAGACATCACCTCATGTGTGTTTAATTAAATTGTGTGAATGAGAGAACTCAAGCTCGTGTATATCCCCTTTGTTGAGGCCAAAGTAATAGTAATACACAAACATTGCTCAACAGTATACAGCTCTCATCAGCTGCATCAGAAGTCATTCCTTTCACTGTCAGCTACAGCTTGATACAAGTCCTTTAATCCAGTGAGCTTATAAGCCTTTTCCAGTTTGGACAGCCTGCCATCCGTCCCCCCACCTCCGGAGACAACAGTGCAGGAGGCCTTCATACACAAACTATAGCTAGCATGAGTATTTTTTTATATTGGAAAGGCATTATGATGCTATATGATTATTTTGTAATGCTTCCTAGTCAATCGACACATTTCGTAGCAAAATGGTGATGTGTTCCTTAGCCAGTGCTCTCAAGAGAATGGTGTAATGGTGTTACTCAAGGAGTGTGCAATATGGAAATGACAGATTGCTACTCATCACATAGAGGAGGTTTCGAGTTGCAGACAGAGACAAAGAAAATGGATACTAGAAATAATTTTTCAGGCAAAGTCCTTCCTCAGAAGTAGAACTCTCACACAACAACAACAAAATTCTCTCGTGCATAGCTACTGCCTCTGGACACTAAGGCCCAAGCGCTAAACATCTTTCGTGCTTTTGATGATCTCTTAAGTATGGGAAGCACTTAAGTTTCTCATCAGATAAGTAGCCTACAAATCTGACTAATTATTAGAAATGGCAATGTTGATTTACCCGGAGTTACAATTCCTCAAGAATAAAAATATGATTTACACATTTCTAAGGGGAAAACTTAATTTGTGGTTTCTTCCCACCAACTACAGAGGAATCACCCTGCTATGCCACTGTGGAAAAATCTATGAAAAGATCCTGGAGAAGAGAATAAGAAGCAGTATTGAAAGTAGACTGCAAGAGGAGCAGTATGGTTTCAGACCGGGAAGATCAACAACGGACCTCATATTTGCGGTAAGGCAACTGCAGGAAAGGCACTATGAATACGGGAAGGACTTAATCATGGCCTTTTTAGATATTGAGAAGGCGTATGACAGTATCTGTAGGGACAAGCTCTGGGATGTGCTGAACGCAAAAGGGATAGATGAAGAGATAACACGAAAAGTCAGAAAAATGTATGAGGGAAGTGAGAGTTGTGTGAAAGTGGGGAGGGAATGTACTGCATGGTTCAAGCTGGAAAATGGGCTGCGACAGGGAAGTGCACTTTCGCCTTTATTGTTTATTATTGTTATGGATGAAATCCTACAGCAAGTGTCAGATGCAATTGGAGATCATAAAATGAAAGCAGTGCTTTTTGCCGATGACCTGATGTTATGGGGAAATTGCGAGAAGGAGGTGCAAGAGCAGTTAGATGCATGGGAGGCAACGGCAGCACAATATGGAATGCATTTCTCTGCAAAGAAAAGTGAAATAATTGTCACAACAAGGAAGACGAATAGGCCAAATGTGGATATAACTTGTGGAGGGGAAAAACTACAAGTGGTAGAGAACTTCAAGTACCTGGGAAGCGTGATTGAAAGTAAGGGGGGAAACGCAATGGAAATAAATGAAAGGTGCAGAAAAGCAGGGCAGTTCTACAAATGCATTAGGGGGCTTATTTGGAGCAAGGAGGTGCCACAGAAATCCAAGGGAATTATATACCAAACCTACTTTGTCCCCATATTGGCATACGGAAGTGAGACATGGGTAATGCACAAAAGCGACAAAAGTAGAATACAGGCTAGCGAGATGAAGTTCCAGAGGAGCAGGTTGGGTGTAACAAGACGAGACAGATTGCGAAATGAGTATGTGAGGGAAAGACTAAAGGAGGAACCAGTACAGGACAGGATAGAAAAATCAAGACTGCAGTGGTATGGACACATGAAGAGAATGGATGAGGGAAGAATTCCTAAGAGGATGTTTGATCTGCAACTGGAGGGGAAGAGGCCCAGAGGAAGAGCAAGAGATAGATGGGTGAAAGGAGTGAAGGAATGTGTGACGAGAAGAGGAGAGAACTGGACGAAGGTGGAAGAGGGGGAATGGTGGAAAGACAGAACACGATGGAGAGGCTTGTGTTCCCGACAGACCCAGCCAGTGGCTGGAAACTGTCCAAGATGATGATGATTATGTCAAAATGATTTCTCCATGCATAAGTAGCTGGGAGGATGAGCACCATTGTCTTATAGTTTCTTTTATTGACACAATGTTACATTCATCACCTCCTGCCACTCATGATCATATTGGTACAAATCATAATCTCAGTGACAACATTAGTGCATGCAGTTGCATAACATATTGAGTGTCATAGTGTAACCTACTTGCCTACGTGGGTGAAAACCCACTGCTTGTTTCCACAGATTTTCTCATTCCCAATTACCCAGCAGAATGCCATCATATTTGTCTGTTTTTGGAACTGGGAAGTGTTGTCCCAGACTTTCTGAATTGTTTTATTTGTTGGACATAGTTGTTGGATTGCCTGCAGAGCACTCAGAGAGAATCCGAACAGATAGACAAATGTTAACAGTTGCAAGGAAGGCCAGTGACTGTGGCAACAACCAAAGCTTATATACTTAGTTAGCTGCAAGGAGCCCTGACAGTGTACTTTGTCATCACGTTTATGCCTGAACCCAATTGTTATGATGTGTAGCACAGGAATCACCACTTTAAAAGCTCTTATTTCCACACCCCTTAGTACAGGCAATGGAACAAATTTTTCTTTTAATGGATTACCAAGGAACCTCACAGAATTTTGAAGCTTAAAATGATGCACTGCACTTTCAAACTGAGGATAAGTAAAAGCAGAACAATAGCAATTAAGTCAACACATAGTTTTATGTAGAGAAATTTAAAACATTTCTTTTGTTGCCCATTCTTACAACCTCTCTAAAATATTGCTCAACACAGAAGGTCCACAAGCGAAAAGATTCTACCAAGGAATATCCATTCTTGCATTTGGTAGATAATTTCTCCGGGTTGAATCATACGCATTTTTAATATCAGGCAAGCTAGTCGCTAGGTGCTGTATACAAAGGAATGCCTCCTGTATGTCACTTCCAATAGCTCTAGATTATCAAGAGTGGAATGACATCCCCTGAAGGCAACTTATTGATTCCAAAACCTAGTTAAGGTGGACAACCCAATTTAGTGCTGCCTCTAAACATTTGGCAAGTGGGATAATACATTAGCTGCTGGGGTGTTAAGTGATCTATCCTTGGGTTAATGAACTGAACATTTATCAATTCCTTACTTAAGTCAGGATATTGGCCTTGTTTTTCTTTTCTTTCTTCTTAAACAAGGAGTAGTTTTTGGATTTTAAGATGTCACAGCATGCTGTAATGAATCATGTACATCCCAAGAGTATCATCACATGCCACAGGAAGTATGGAATTGAGTTCCCACACTGGTGAGGGTTTGTAGAGTTCTTCATTTACAAAATGAAAATTAATTATACTCTTCTTCATAGCTACTCAGCAGGCCTAGGACCAGAAGATTTAGTGCTGTGAAAGTGCACAGACATGACCGAGTCTTTATCTCCTTTCGCTTGACTAAGAGCTCTGCTACTCCTCATGGCAGCCAATGAACATGGCGTATATTTGCCTCAAATCCCCCTCACTGATTTTAATACTATAGGAGCACATCTGACAAATAGAGAGATTTCAGAAACGTAAGCCATGATACCTTCTTGTTTTCTTCAATTGTTTTTCAGTCTTTTGTGCTCACTTTGTAACATTCTCTGCAGATGGACTTGTCTTCAGTCTTTGTGATACAGCTCCCTTGTGTCTTATAGCAGAGTGTTTTACTAAAGGACTGGCTGTCTCCTTTGGTGACAAGATTTGTAACAGATTTGTCAGGAGTAGTAATCCGATCCATACAATACTGAACATTGCCTCAGTACTCAACTACACCCATATGGCTATACAGTGTCCAGTTTGTGCTGCTGAGCACTCATTTTGGTATTTTTCTTTCTGGCCCTCTTCTCTGGATAAGATGGAGAGGAATTAAGAAGTGGCCATTGAAATGATCGTCTACCATTCTGCTCTGAGAAAAATGTGCATGAGCAAGAGAGTAAACTATGAGATAAATTGAGGAGAACATTTCTCTTCCCTTGCTAAAGTGTGTCATTTATTCTGTGTTAAGGAGGCACATAATCTTTGAGTATACAGTGTACTCAACAATTCGTTGCCTTGGGTAAGTCTAATTATAGCCCCATAGAGAACTAAGAGCACTGTAGTCTTCCAAAAGAAGAAACAGTCAAGGGAGGTTGTTGGTGATCTCTTTGGCTGCCTCACTGCCTAATATCTTTTGTGATAATAGATAAAAGGAGCACACTTTTACTGGCAGCTCTAGTGGCCTGTGTGCTGGGACGGCAACTGCTTCTAGTGTCGTAGTTAAGGTGACAGGTGGAGAATGGTGTGAATTATTGTTTAACACTGCCTATCTTCCTTCAGTCTTTCAAAAAGAAGAGAACATGTTTGGGGTTTAACATCTCAGCAGTGACGAGGTCATCAGATAAAAATGTTTGGATTGAGGATGGATGGGGAATGAAATCAGCCATGTCTTTTCAAAGAAAACATCCTCAATTTTGCTTCAACGATTTACAGAAACTTTGGAAAACAAAAGAGGATTTGGACCACCACCCTCCTGAATATGAGTCCAGTGTATTATTGCTGCACCATCTCTCTGGGTTTGTTCCTTTCAGTGCTCATGCTGACTATTACTGATGTTATTTTTCTTCCCTTTGTATTTTTGCCTTTGCAGTGTTTCCAAGGCCACAGCTATTGGTGGTGGGCCAGAGCAACTTATTTCATGCTGCCAACTTTCAGTTCTAAGTCTTCAGCTTTAGAGTTGGGTGAAGTTTTTCTCACTGTCGCTTAAACCATTTTTTTGCCTTAGATTGTGACAGGACACTAGTTGCACAACATATACACTGACACAATCTCCTTATCTGAGAGTGCTAGATATCAGTCCATGTGAAGACATTAGCCTTGCAACGATCACTCACAGGAATTTGCACCCTAGGTATTATGTATATACCAAAACCAGTGAGACATCCTTTCTATTGATAGAAATTCATTACATTACATCATGCTGATAAGGCCAAGTTGTTCCCACAGTCACCAGATTTTAATTACTGCTTGAACAATACCTGAACTTAAGTTCATAAGCTATAGAATAGGGACAGGATATTTTGTGATCAGAGCAAGGAATAGCTAGCATTTCTAGTTGGGCATGCAGTAATGTCTTAAATCCGGGACTGGACTTCACATTTGCTATTAGTTGGGTCCAGTATCTTTTACTTTTGATTTGTTTGATGGAGTAAAGATATTTTACACTCCCCAGATTCTCTCTATCAATCTGGAGTCCAGGCAAGCAGAGGCAATCAGCTGATTGGCTGCTTTTGCTTATAGTACCTGTAGGTTCCCTTCCCAAAGGAATTTCCAATTAAACTTCCTGGCAGATTAAAACTGAGTCAGGCTGGAATGCTAATCCAAAACATTACCTTTTTGTTTTCAGTTGCTACAAGCACACGCTAACTGAGTTATTAATAACATATCAACAGTACCATTTTGAAACGGGATTAATAATTCAAAGTGGAGGCATCGAGTATTAAGTCACCCCATTAGCCAAAATACTAATGTCTGTACTCAGATTTGTGCCAGGAGGATTCTGTGTGTCCTCTGTTGTTGTTCATGCATTTTTTGTTTGTTTATTGCCATTTGGAGGGAATATTCTACTCAATTTTTCTTACTTTTTAGATGACTGAAGAGTATCATGAGTCTATTCCCAAGAGTTTGTTCAATGGATCAGTGGCAACTGTAAGAGGTAAGAACAAATTTATTTATTTGTGTGTGTGTGTGTGTGTGTGTGTGTGTGTGTGTGTGTGTGTGTGTGTACTTTCAGTTTGTCAACATATACTCATTGTAGCGGCTTAGTGTATATATAAGGGCAGCCAAATGACCATGAGGCAGACTATGTAATGGGCATGGTGTGGACATTGGTAATGTAGGGGGTGTTTGTATAAGAGTGCTTTCTACTGGGAAGCAGTAAGGAACAGTGAATGTTCACCAGTGGGGCATTTGTTTGTTAGATATGTTCAACGTGAGGTCAGTGAGTTGTGTGTGCATCAGACTTCACTATGGGGTCCAGAAAAGAGAAACAGTTAGGTGCAGTGTGAGTTTTAACTGCGGGAAGGGTTTCATGAAGTGAAATTCATGTCCAGCTGCCTGCTTTGTATGGCGAACACAGTATGTCACTTGTGCATATGTTTGCATGGAACAAATGATTTCGAGAAGGCCGGGCTGGATGTCTTTGAAAGACAGCAGTCAGCCAGGACGAGCTTAGAAATGACTGACAGTGGATGGTAAAGACATTTTGCTCATGTTGGGCATCAGTCATGATACTGATCACACCATCATGTCAGAGCAAGAGAAGTTCTGAAAAATCTGTCATAGTGGGCTCCGCATACCCTGCCAGAAGAGCAGAAGTTGGGCAGAATGTCATAGTCACAGGAGAACTGAGAACATTATCCTGATTAAGATGATCATTCCCTGCCCCATATTGTCACAGGGGATAACATATGGTGTGATCATTTAGAGCTTTAGAGCAATCGCCAGAGCCAATACAAGTGGATTCACCCACACAGAAAAAATCCAAAGTCATGCATACCAGCACTGGGAAAGTCATGATGACCTTTTTCTTTGACTGCAAGGGCCTGCTGCTCATTGACTTTCTGGAGCACTGTGCCACAATTAACCCACCATGGTATGTGGACACACTGCAAAAACTGAAGCGCTCCTAATGCATGTTGACAGACACCATCTATACATCCTCCAAACAGTTCTGATCCCTCCCAACACAATTATGATATGTTTGGAGACATAAAGAAAGAGATTCACAGCCATCAATTTGCTTCTGACAAATAGGTGCATGCCAGGGTACAATCATAGTTCTGTATACAACCACAAACATTTTTCCATGCTGGCTTTGACTGTATTGTCTCACAGTGGGATAAATGTATTAACAGTTATTATGACGATTGGTTTAGAATTAATAAACAGTTTACTTACTTTTTTCCATGTGCCTCATTTTCATTTGACTGCCCATTATCGAATAATAGTTGTCAGCAGGCAACCAGAGTTTTCCAAGTTCTCAGTGGCTTCTGTAAATTGCTTCAGGTAAATGCCAGATGGTTCTTGAAGAGTCATAGCCAATTTCTTAAGCTTGTCTTTCCTGTCTGACATAATACTCCCCTCACCATGAATTTGTTGTTCATATTTTGTTGCCTAACAAAGGTAAGAATTATCTTAATAAACACACATCATGACAGTGCTTTCAGACATTGACATAATTCCACCAGTCACATTCGTGCGTAGACTTCTAATACTTTATTTGCCCATGATTAAATATATTAAACCTACGTTGATACATTCATCTAATGCAGACAACCTTGTAGGTGGGGCAACCACAGCTATGATTATTCATCTAGAATATTACTAACCGCTTCAGCTCTATTTGAAAAGCTCAGAATCTTTTTTCCCAGCATTCATTTTCCATCAAAACAAAACATCGCTGAAAGACAGTATGTCATGGATTAAAAACTGCCAGATTCCGGTATAGTGGGTGGGTCCAAAACAAATTGTATCATAGTGATCACTTCTCCAATCTATATGGAACCGTGTATAAGGGACGCGGCCACGTGCTCTGTCATGACAGTGTTGTGTACATGCATTGTAGAAACAGGGATGACATGCTGCTAGCAAGCTTTACTATTTTGAAAGACACAGCCAAGGTGACGAACTCCAGTGCTTCATTTGTCATCCTGTAAGACAGTGGATTTCATGAATGTCAAGTGAACCCGGCAATGGTTTGCAATTGCTAAATATGTATGGGAATTGGACGTATGTCTTAATCCCTTCTTTACCCTCTCTATATCTATCTCCGTGCCCTACCCCTTTCTCTGCCCTCACTCCCTCCTCCCT